>NC_134366.1:23739356-24042387 GCF_035582795.1 Mycteria americana | reverse complement strand
TAATTAGCTGGGGGGGTTGGGCCAGGACTGGCAGTGTGTTTTCCAGCGCTCTGTCTGCCTTTCAGATGGTCAGGATTTCACAAGTTTAAACAAGTACTCCACATGGGCAACAGCCTGTCCTACAATGAATTCCATTGACTAATGTCCTAATAGGAGCAGGCATGGACAGTTTATGGGTCTGATCCTCTTTTTGTACAACATTTACATTTTTCTACTTCCATTGGCCTTAGAGAAATAGGCTACAGGGTCAGGAACACTTTAAATAGCAGAAGAAAATGAGTGTTGTTTCTCTCTCCTTTTTGGGACACACATGAGTCCTTTTCATTAGCAGTTTTTATAGACAACTTGCACACAGTACCAAAACCTAAAGATATTTTCCTCTTAAATAAACAACTGATTGAGACGTAGTCGTCACCACGAAGGCTACCCAATGCACATGGCAGAACTTTTCCTGGCAGCTCCCTGATAGCAGCACCCACAGTAACCCCAAAAGATTTAAGATTCTGTTTGTGTTTGGGGTTTTTGTGTGTGGGTTTTTTTTAAAAGGAAAAAGAAACATTATGTTGTGAACAGAAAGTGAAAGACAAGAAGGAAGGGGCTTCCATTCTGTTGTTCCCAGCTGGATGCTCTTTATGAATTCTGCAACAGATTTAACTTAGGATAGGTACTGTTTCGTACTAGACTTGATAACTCAAAAGGTTTCAGTACAGGGCTATGTTATGGCAGAGACAAAACAGGTAGATATCCAAGACTTATCCAAATCCTGGTCTTGCAATGATTTCATAATCTGATCTTTCATTAAAAAATAAAGCACTCCAGCCCTTCATGGGCACAAGGGAAAGCTTGAACACACAACTTGAGTAAGCTGAATAAAATGTAGCCTGTTTGAATCTGAAGGTAAAAAGAATGAGTCTGTCAGTTAGCCTCACTAGTATGAATGAACTCTTAATTTCAGTATCTACAGCTGTGTGGACTTAGGTCCCCATTATCTCGGCATCCCCACTTTAACATTAAAGGGGATTTGTACATCTGCTTAATAGTTACATCCCGGTTTCTTTTGGACAGAGCCCAGCTTATTTGAAAACAGAGGGTAAGGGGTCTAGAGGGGCAATGGTAGGCCGCAGTCACCAAAAGACTGGTTTTCCACGAGCATTCTTTCTGCATTGCCACCTCAGCCAGGTTTGGAGACACAGCAAAAAAGATGAGGACATTCCATCATGGCACCTTCACAAAGGCCCTGTTTGAGCACACTCTAAGGGCAGCCAGGACTGTGCTCATCCTGCTCTTGTTTGGAAGCTCTTACTTTTTACCTGACACGTCCTTTATTCTCTGGTCTAAGCCATGCTTATTCTTGACCAAAAGAGCTTGAATGAGTGAAACTACTCAGTAGGAAAAGTGGACTTAAGAATGGATATGCAAATAATAAAACATACTTATACCCAGTAGTGACATCTATGATCTAATATGAGGACCAAGTCATTATACGTTCAAGCAGAGTATTCACTGGAGATCCATTAGGGATTTTGCTTTGCTTCTACTTGTTCTGTTACTATATTCTTCTTTCTTTCATTGCCTTGTGGGGTGCAACTCTTATATCCACCATTGGAAAAAAGCATTTTTGACATTGATACAAATTCATGAAACTTGAATACACATCAAATCAGAGCACTTTTATAAGCAGAAGTTTTGAATTCATTGTGTGTTCTGCAGGAGAAAAGTTACTAATAATTTCTATGAAAAAAATGCATAAGATGTCTAAATTATCTGAAGCTTGGCAACTTTCTCCTCCTAAAAATAGAGAGAAGTTGTCTTTATTCATTGCTTGTTAATGCTATGCACGCAATGTCACTGATGCAAAGGTCACTAGCTGAAAAATAAGGGTTTAACAAGCAATTTGGAATTACATAGCAGAAAAAGCCAGCTTAACTACTTATAACCCTTCCAAACAGAGCCCGAAGAAAAGCATATGAAAACCTTTGCTCCTTTGCATTTGTGAGGGTTTTTTTTCAAGCCCAGATTAAAATGTGTATAAATAAAGAGAGAAAGAGAGAGAAGTATCAGAATCACAAAATCTCCTTCACTCCTTCTTTTCTCATATTTCATGTTTGCAGGAGGATGAGGGACCTCATAGATTTAAGTCAATGACCACTTTGCCTATATCATCTCATTGAGAAGATCCTTTATCAGCTGCCACCCTTCAGAGAAGCAGAGATCTGTAAGGAGGGGCCGGTGGCAGCAGCTGTGCACTTCTGCCTCATTGCTGTTGTGGAATAAATGAGCTATGGGGTCACAACCACACTGCAAAAACTAAGAAAACAAGCACGGAGTGACTACGAAGGAATTTTCAACTTGCATTTCAACACAGGTTGAGGGTTGTATGCACTAAAATCCCAACTGGTGGAGTTCACAGAGCTTAATCCTGAAACAAGTGTCTTTGGCATGTACTTAACTGAAGTCAAGGGGCACTGTGCAAAGTTAAACAATCCTAATGCTTATTTCAGATTTTACTTTGCTCTGAAAGGAAGGCTTGCAAGATGTTGTCTGGTGAAGACAATCCATTTTCTGAGATAAAATTATCATAAAAAGTTAGGGAAAGAGTATTCACAGATGGCACTGAAAGGTACGCTGGATTTTGTAAGCTGGTCTGTTTACCTGCACCTTCTGCCATGTGGCTGTGCCAGACCTGAAACACCATGTGATAAAGGGCAGAAACTTGCCATGATGCTGACTAAGCCTTCAACCAACTGGAGGAAGTAGGAAGATCAATGAAGTCCTACCTCCAGTCTCAACAAGATATATTCATTTATTAACTTGAGCAAATTCTTTGATCCCCTGGTATTTCTAAACAACATCTCCATCCCCTGTGAGAGATGCAGCCCCAGGGAGTCTGAGCAGGGAGGAATATGCAGCGCGCTCAGCACCCCAGGCTTGGTTGGAGACTGTTCAGCAGTCCCAAGAGAAATTGCTGAAGCATGGTATCTCATTTTGCTTTATGGCGGACAGTGGCCAAGAAAGACAGCCAATGAAGGACTACATAATTGGCACACGCTTCACTTGTGAGAAACCCCAAAATGAAACAATGGATAGCTGAGGCACCTCCCCACCGCAACTCTACCAGGATACAGGTATGAAAGTGTTCACTTTGTGGATTCAGAATGATTTGCTGACAGCTTTAAACATCACTTTATGTAGTCTGTCAGTTTAATTTCATAGTATAAATAGGATCTGGAAAACAAGTAGAATCCTATCTGACTACAGGTGCTAATGGAAATTTCATAAAAGAGAGTGAGAAAACTGCATAACTGGAAACCCTGTTAAAAAAATCATTGTGAGCCTTTTTGGTTTTTATTTCCCTCAGTGGATCAGGTGCCAAAAAGGCCCATGATCAGATTTCTATTTGTCTTCTAGGATTTCAGAGAGCACTACAGTCCCGAATCTCAGTAGGAAAGGTCCAGAATAAAATTTCCTTTAAATGACCATTACTTCAGGCTTGACTATAATAAAGGACACTGGATTGTTCAGTTCAGCCAACTTTACTCAAGAATTTTAGTTAAATACTACAAAGAACCACCACCCAAACCAGAGTCACTTTCTTCCAATCCTACCATTCTCAACTGTCTTGATCCTTCTCTGTTTTTCAACCATTCTGGTAGCAGGTCTGTTAAGGATAACACCTAATGCTAACTCATTTCAGTGTTCCCCTTTTGTCTGAATGAGTCCCTTTCATAATGCAGTGTTATTATTCACTTCATTATACTACAGATCCCAAAGAGGGCAGTTAATCTTCTATCATTTCAGTAAATCCCTACTTACTGGGATTAATTGCTTTATTCTTATATTCCATTGAGCACAATATTGTGATTTCATTCAATATCTCAAAGAATTTTAGAAAGCATACCTGTAAGTTACATAGATAATAATTTGCCATAAAATTAACATATTTGTAGGAGATTCTTGGCTTGTCACTTCATTTTTGATTAATTATTCATGTGAAAACATAATTAGCTAGTAGAAACAATTCAGCTTTTTTGCATTTGTTGGCAGAACCCACGCCCTTGTTCTGGCTCCCACGCTCAGCAGTCCTCTCTTACCAGAGCAGATGCAGCTTCTCATTGATTTAATTTGTTTGTCTTCCACAAATCTCCTGGATCAACTTCATAATTTAATCATCACTAGATTACAATTTGTGATATTGTTGGCACAATGCCTGTTGTTCTCAAAAAAATTATGAATGCTGAAGAACCCTTGCCTCTCAGAAAGAAACTTGAGGTTTTTCTTCCTGCTGTTTGAGTTAATGTACTTAGTAGATGGAGGTGTTAAATACTCCTATTTTAATAGGATTAGACTGGATTACTGAAGTTCTGAGGAAATTTTGTCTGATTATCACACTTGTTTCCTTCTTAAAATGTTTCTAGAGTCATTTGTTTATACTAACTACATGCTATTCTTAAGATAATAACTGAGTCCAAAATAATGAGGCATGAAGATGCCTTTATACATTTTCCTGTGCTGACAAAGGCTTGACTAAAAAGAATAACCAGGCCAACAGCTGTGTTTGTATAAAAGTGGGATACCTTGAAGATGAAGCTTCAGCGGTACTGACTCCAGGGTGACTCTCTAAGTTAATAAGGAAGACTTATACAAGCGTCTAAACAGGCAGGGAGCAGAAACAATAATGCATAGTTTATTTGAGCAATTAACTAATTAACTAATTAACAGTCTTTGAATAGTGAATTCATCTAGATACTGCTCTGAATCCACCCACACTGTTAAAAGAAACTGGTTAAGTCATCCTGGTTCACAAACACATTTGAAGAAACCACAGTCTGCTGGAGGATATGCCACAAGAAGAAAGCAAGCTTAATGAGTTGAGTAAGTTATTCATTATAAACTATTTGCTCGGCTATAATCAGCCAGCAAATGACTGAACATATGCTGAAATGTGAGGGTGGAAACCTTACAGCCTCTAAATGTCTGAGCCCTGCATAGATAGATGAACCAGCTGGAAGTGTGGCACCATCACCTAGATAATCACCGACTCCAAGCACTCAGTGGGGACCAGCTTTGAATGGATGCCCAGAAGCCAAAAGAAACAAAATTCTTTCCCATTAAACAGATTTATGGATTTCTTTTGTTCCTATGAAAATTGAACTATGCTAATAGAAAAAGACAGAATTATAAATAAAATAAACTACAATTCAAAATACATGCCTAAGCTGAGGCTTCATTCCCTGCTCCAGGCCTTGATGACACAAATAAAGCTCAGGAGGGAACAAAGGGGCCCTAAAAGACCCAGATTTACTGGGGAGTGAAAGCTGTGTTGAAAGTTATCATTACGTTGCTCAGATGTTCCAGCATAGAAGACAGCCAGGAAGGTTTTGCTGAGGCAGGGATTTCAGAATATCTTTAGGCAAACCTTGAAGAGCTGCTATTACAGAGAATCTCATGGCTATATAAACTGTGTTATGGGCCTCGCCAGTATGGCCTCAGATACAGCATGATGCTGCTTTGCCATGTCCTAACCTCGGCACCGAAAAGTGCAGCACAGAATCTTGCACATAATTCCTTCCAGCTGCCACTGTATTTGCACTTAAACTGATGAAAAAAGCCCATCTTTTACACTTTTTCACTCCATTCACTGCTCCCCCCTTTTATTTCTTTAATCCCCTTTATTGTTTTTACGTGACTGTCAATCCAGAGTAATGGCATTTAGTCAGTATTTACTATAGAAGCATAAGTGAGATCGGATCCTCTCCTTTGAACATGATCTTAGAACATGAGTTGTCAGAAAACTGAAATGGATTGTCTGCTGAAAGATATTACAATTATGTCAGTGTTAGTAAATTAGTGCCACAGAATGTGCCTGTGTGCCGTACCTGCACTGTCTGCGGTGGTGTCACTACTATGGCCCTAAAGCAATTGGCACATGACAATTATTAGCCTCCAAAAGAGAGCACGCAGCCACCCTGTTTTGGCAAGAAAGTGAGTTTGATAGTATGGACAAGAACTGTTCAGTGACAGTTCAGAACCAAAGAACAGCATATTTATAGTGTAGATGTAGCTTAAAAGGATGACTTGGTCTTTTCCTTCAAATACTGGGTACATATTGTATACTGAAGAGATACTGAGTATCTCAGGTAAGTATGGTACAAAGCTTGTCAGTGTCATGCTTGGAAGACTGAGAAAGCTGCACATTGTTTGTTCCCCTGAATAGTCACACCAAAAAGCACAGAACTGGCTTGGTACATTCAATCTATCCGACTGACGTGCTTAATCTGCCTTCCTCTTACGGCTTCCCTCTCACTAGCCTTATCCAACTATAAAGTTTGGTCAGGTTCTGCCTAACTCTTACGTGACTACAGAGAAAGGAGCATCCATCCATTCATTACCACCATCACCACTGTTTGGCATTGCAATTCTGCTAGGAACAGCACTGTGTTTGGGGCTGAAGGTGATGAACACCAACACAGAGAGAGGGCAGCTGTGTGTTTTTAGAGCGACACAGCTGTTAGGATGATCAGCACAGTTTTCTGCCTCTGCTGCTTCCCAGGGTTGAAAGTTTCCCACTACCTCCCATTGCCTCTCCAAAGCAGAGACTACCATATTGCCACCCCCGTCTGAGTTGATAAAGGAACAGTTCTGGGCACATAACTTCTGGAATGTCTGCAAGTATGACACAATTTACAGAAGTCCTTCCCTGGAAAGCCATGGAGATGTAAACCAAGGGTTGTGCTTAATAACAAAACCTAAATCTTCCCTGTTGAAAGGTTAGAAACATCCTTGTATTTTCACAATGCTGAGAGTAGAGGTCTGTTACTGTTACAGTGATAACATCTATGCCAGGGCAGCTGGAGACAGGTGGTCATTACACTGACAGGACTGCTAACAACAAGGAAAAGCAGCCCTGTCTGCATGCTGACCCTACTAGAGAAAGCTTCATTTTTAGGTACAATGTTGAGTAGGTGGCCAGCTGTCTGTATCCTGTGCTTTGTGCAGTGAGTGGCTACACAAGTGAAATTCAAATAAAGTCAGGGCATGAGCTTGAGCACTGTGTTGGTACTGTCCAGATTTTTATATTGTTAGCACAGACTCTGGTCTGATTTTAGTGTGTGCAAGTCAGTACTCTCCCAGATAGTGGCCAGGACCTTTCCCAAAGCCTGGGCCAAGGACCTTTCCCAAAAAGGCAGTTTGGATATGGCCATCCTGTTTCAGTGGGCAGGAAGGTTTCATCTGATGACGGTGAGCTGTGCTGTGCCATGTAGCCTCAAGGCCAAACCACAGTTCCTGGGTCACTTTATTTTCTTGCACAAACATAGTCACTGATATGAATGAAAAAGATTTGGGATTATTGTTTTGTCAAGTACTAATTCTGATTTTCTTCTCAGTAGGGAAGATACAGCTTTTTTTTACATCAGGTAAGTTTGAAACCCAGGTCAATGGTAAAATCTTTATTAGAAGCAATGCTTTAGCCAGACATAAGTCACACTTTACACCCTGCTCTTTACATAAAAATGTATGAAGAAGAGGCAGCAGAGACAACAAAACTGAACCATCATCTCGTACAGCAGGACTGGTGTGCCATTTGCCTCTGCACAAGGAACAATTAAGTAAATTAGGGTTCCTTCCACAGGATTGCTCAAACATATGGCTGAGGGAGGGAATATGGCAGAGGTCTGTAAAATAAGAGTGGACTAAAGAATTCTTTACTGTCTCTTCAGTATAAGAACTAGGGCACATCCAAAGAAACTGTCTGGTGGAATGTTCAAGACTTGAATGGGTTGCAGTGAAAAGAATTACTTCTTCACAAAACATGCAGCTAGGCTGTGGGGCCCCTTGACGCAGGTTGCTGTTGGTGCCAAAAGTTCACACGAGTTCTACAACTGATTGGTCAAATTCATGGACGAAAAGACTGTCAAGGGCTACTAAATTTGAAGATGCCACCTCTGACTCAGGGACACCTTGCTCCTCCAGTTGGTTAGAACTCGGTGAATATTCTGGGAAATATCACTGTACCACAACTGTATAATTTCCTAGATATCTGTTGTTGGCCACTGCTGGAGCCATGCTACGGTGCTAGACAGATCTTTCATCTATATAAGTATGGCTGTATTATTTTCTTCCCTGCCTGTTCTGCTACTCCACCATTAAACCTGTCCGTGATCAGTTTTCTCCCATATTTATTATGCAACTGGGGTCCTGGGGACAAGAGGGTCTTCCTCTGCCTTTCCTAGATAAGACCAGGAAGCAGGAAGTGGTCTCTCTCCCTTTGCTGGCCAGGAGTTGCAGGAAGAGGAGGAGGGAGAAACCATTCCCCCATCCACAGGAAAGCTGAGGGATTTGAACAGCACTGAGTATTAGGCAGCCTTTGTCTGCTCCCTATTTCCTTCTCTGTTCCTGAGCTTCTACTGGCATTTGGATGAAGAGAGAAAGATATCACTTCCTGTACCAAATGGCTGCTCTTTCTCAGAAGGCTAATAGGTAGATCTCAGCCTGAATTGAACTCCCAACCAAGAGAGGATTTAAACTTTGTCCAATAGGAGAAAAATTTGACTGTGATTCACCCTCACTTTTTAGGAACTGTATTCCCCAACTTGTAACTCAGTCTCTAAGAGCACTGGTTCCTCGGTTCAATACAGTGAGCCCAGGATGAAGCTCAGTGGTCTGTGATAAGAAGCCACACAAGCAAGTGGTATCTTCTGGCCTCCAGGTCTGTGAGCTGCTCCAAGAACATTAATACATGGTCTGATTTAAAGAAGAAGGTCTGAAATGCTAAAAGGTCTGAAAATGCTACACAGTGCATTAAAAACAAAATGGCAGAGTAACTCCCATCTCTCAGCCTCTCATTTCCTAGCAGGGATATGCCTGCCTCATGAACAATGTTAGGCACAAGGGCTTAAGTAAATTGTATAAGCACAGCTGTAGTTATATGAGTCCTCACAAACTGGTGTCAGTCCTGAACTTCTTGCAAGTGTGATCCCTTTTTGAGCTCGTTAGTCTTCACACAACACTTGAACTCTAGCTATGGAAGAGCTAATTTCTTGGAGAATCTCACCTCAGACTGTGGCAATACATGGTTATACCTGCAGCCAGACATTACAGCTGGCTTTCATTTCCCAGTCTACGGGAACTGAACTTCTGAGAGTGATGAGTCAGCATAATTTGTTTTATTATTTTTTTCTTTTTATAAAATGGTTGATTTTATAATATACACATTAAAAAGCTTAAATGAAAATTTTTGAGATTTTTTCTAATCTTTCACAATCCTCTTTGAATCACAGTCACGACCAGTAGTTTGGGAAGCACTGAATTAAAGGCTAGTTTCCTAGACCTTCTATAGTCAGCAAATACTCTGCCTCTCAGCTGACATCTAAAATAAAACTTCCTTCCTATTGCTTCCAAGTTCAGTCCCTTGTTTCCTCCTTGTACAAGGGCTGCCCTTCAGCATTTCCGTCAGTAGGTGAAGAAGAAAAGCTCTTTGACAGAAGAAGGATTACTTACTTCATTGCCTAGTGTGTTTGTCCTGGACTTGCATTTCCCCATATTATTTCCTTTCTTTTTTTTCCTTTTTCCCATAGGAAGGCATTCTATTTTTGTGCTAATACTGTGCCATGGTTGTGCTATTTTTACAGCTCTGTTTTGGTGCTTCAAGTCTTTGTGAATTAAGGAAGAGGCTGTTGACTGACAGTAAGGTTTTTTCTTCTGTCATTTTCTGACAGATTCTCTCCAGTACTCTGGACTTCTCATCCAGATACTCAACTGAGGGATGGAGTGGAAAGCTAGTTACGGTAAATGCAGCAGGTTTTTTTTTTCTAAAATAAGTAATTCATGTAATAAATCCAAACCATCTAGCACATAGTGAGATGATATCACAATGTGAAATTCTGCAACTAGGATGCATAGTGGAGCCAACAATGACAAGTAGAATAACTCCAAGAAATCTCACAACTGAATTGACTATAGCAGTTCCTCAGTACACATTTAGAAAGATAGAGACCCATCACCCTAACTTTCCACAAATTAGCTTAGACGATGCTCCACATAAAGTATGCTAATGCACTAGTTAGACTTCTACTCTTCTTTCTTCCTCATGTGACTCCAAGAAGACCTGAAATAATCTCTCCCTTCCCTCTCTCTATCTTTTCAATCTTAGAAATGTCAGGAATGCAATATCCTGTTTTCTTTGGTTTTTCTGGGGGGCCTTGTGGGTGCTTTAGGAAATGTTTAAATGCTGAAACTTTAATAAAGAGCTCCCTTGTCCAAAAGAACCTCATTAGTCATGGACAATGAAAGACTATTAATAGCAACATCAACAATACACAAACAAAAAGTCAGAACAGTGTTTAAAAGCCCTTTCTTTTCTCAAATGCTAAAGATCCTCTCACTTCAGTCTTGTGATAGCCTCACTTTATTACTCCACAGTCAGCTCTTCTGTTTGTAAAAACGTAATTCCTATTGTAAACACCCCTTCCCAGAAACTCTTCCGCTTTTGAAAAAAAGACACCTCTTTCAAAGTTTTTACAATCCATCACAAAAAGGTAAAAGAGATCCCATTTTTGTCCCTTTGAAAATCACAAGTTTCACTTTTTAAACAATACAACTTTTACGAATACTAGACTTGAAATAACCCAGGCTAACTAAAGTGATTTCATAGTAAGTTACGGAAGTAAAGACTATTAGCATTTTACTGTGGATGAACCTTTCACAATAACAAAATATGACGTTTTCCTGCACACCCTTGCTAAGGCTTCTGAATTGTGATGAAAAGAAACAGAACACATTTGCTTCTAGAGGAGAGAGACAGTAAATACAAGCACATTTAAAATAGCTTCAATGTTCAGACTACTTACGATGCTACAAACATGCCTCTTAAAAAAATAAATACATCCCCAGCAAAACTCAACTAAAGTTACAAACTTGATAAATTTGAATGCATGTCAGGTACTAATAAGGAAGAATCAAAGCTAACCTAAAAAGGAAGAGTCCATATAGCAGAATGAAAACATTAAAGGGATGGAAAGGCCAAAATGAAATATCTGCCTTTAAGCAATGTCTTTGCATTCTCTCTGCTTTTTTGTAATGTAATCAAAGCCATTAAGAACCTATATATAGCTCAGTGTTTCTTCGGACAGCAAAAAACAACTTAGCAACACAACCAAGGCAATCCCTTCTTCTACAACACAACATGTTTTTAATTAAGAAAGAATGCCAGGATGAAGGAGACCTTATGAGTTGAATAAGCTGAGAGCATTCACTTTTTGGAAGTGGGGGGAAAGGGTTAAGCTTTTTATTGTAAACTTCACATGTTTTATGTTAATGTAACTATTTAAGCCCTTTCTTGCCTTTCTGATCATGTCTTTTGACAGGAAAGGGAGTATTTGTTTTGTCTGATTTTAACTCTCAGGAAAGCAAGCTAGAACTATCCAAAAATGTCTATCCTTTATTCTGATGTCTGCCTTCCAAAAGGAGCAGTTTAGGCATGATGTATTTTCCAGAGAATGGAAGTATGAAATTCCCTTTCTAATGGAAAAATCTTACCTGGGTAATCATTCTTGTCTACATCTGAGTCTCCTCTTAGAGTGAAGCCAAATCCCGAAGGCATGGACTGTGAGGCCCATGCTCCATTGAGAACCTGGGAAGGGTTAGTATTTAACCCATTACTATATCCGTTGTAAATGAGCACTTTCCCTCTTCTGTCTTCTCCTGCAAATGGTGCACCAATAGCAATGTCTGCAGTGCAATGAAAGAATAAAAAGAATGGGCACAGTTAAAATAAAGCAAGAATTAAGTCCCTGCATGAAAACAGACATAAATGGCTTCTGTCACATACATGAAAGAACTTCAACATTCTGTACTTCTGTTTGGATTCTAGTTTTAAGGCAAATATATGAAAATGTTTGTAGTGTCTTTTCTGTGTCTAACTTTCATAACAAAAGCTTATAAAATCATCCTATGAAGGGGTTATTGCATTATAATAAATAGCCAGTCCACACTGGATTCCTCTACCATATTTCCAGGGCACTTAATAATCTTTCATAAACCAAGATCTAATGAATGCCTGCTTCTACTTCCATTTTTTTAAACAGACACAAATTTTCCTTGATTTCCTCTATCACCTAATTAATAAGGAGCAGCTGTTAGATAAAATTAATTTTCTTTTTCCGGACAAAATATTCAACATAGACAAAAAAACCCACCCCCCTCAAACATCTAGTGCTTTAGTATGCAAAAGAGAACAATGGAATATAATTTTTTCATCTATACCAAGCCAACATCTTATTGAGAAATGGGAATAGTACCGAGTCAGGAATTTAACAGAAGGCCTTGGGCATTATGCAATTAAGCACTGCAGTCCTTGAAAAATGAGGTGCCATATCCAAGAATTGGAACTCACAATGCTCTTAGTTCCTACACATGCGATGTGGAGAGAATCATGTGTCTAGATTGAGATTCAACAGCTGCACTAGCTGAGCTAGCCAATAGGAAACACTAGAGGCAGATACGTATCTACAGCTCTCATATTTAGGTTCTGATCTAGGAGCTGGTGCTGGACTCCTTTATTAAACTTGACTTCAGCACCTGGAATTCGTACTTTCACTCTAAAAGCAGGAGTGCACCAAAGCTGTATGACTGGCATCTTCAGTTATGAAGCAGAAGACTTCGGCTCTAGATCCTTCTTAGCCTTCTCTATACAGTGAGAGAGAAAAGCAGGAATGTCTCCTCCCTGCCTTACCAGAATGCTGGAGAGCAGGGGTACAAACCTTCCCTGCCCAGAGAAGCTGAGGGCATCTGCTATTGCTCACAGGTAGAAAACAGGAAGTCTCTACCGTGTGGTGCACCTGGGCTGAACTCCATGGTGGGATTCCAGGACAACCCAGTGAGGGTATTCTCAGCAGTCACAATCCAGTGGCTTCTACCCACAGGATGGTATTTGAATTTTGTGCACCCTGAACCCCAATACAATTCTATGGCTCCTAACATGACTCATCCCTTGCACAGGAGCCACATATTGGTGACACTGCCCTAGAGTCTAGTGGCTAGAGAACCATGAAAAACAGCCCTCAAGTTAAGGAGGAGCTATGTCCATTAATTTTTCCTTAGTGGGCCAACTATTTTTAAGGCTACTGTGCAAAATACCTCCTGCAGGAAAAAATCCTTGGGGTTTTAGATGCCGAGATGCCTGCTTTGCAGATCCCTAACATCCTGGAAATAAGAAGTAAGGAAATGCATGCAGGGAAAACCAGGATGTTACTGCCCATGTCTAGGAGCTAACTCTAGGTGCTCAAGGCATCCAGGCTATCTCAGATAATTAAGCAAGATAGTTTACTTGGACTGTTTTCTTGAATTTAGGTTCCCAGTTAACTTACAGGAATGTTTTGTTGTATGCGTGTGCTATAGGCATTTGAAATAGGTCCCATTATGTACCTGTTTCTTGGGACCTAAGTGCCAATGGAAGTCTGATTCCAAAATAGTTATGTCTGTACTTGTCCCATTCTTTCATTGTGGACAAAATGCTCCATTTACTGAGCCTAATTTGGTTCTCAGACTCATCCAAGCATTTGAGGAAAGAAGGAGAACTCTGCTTTTAAACAAATGCAACATCTTAACTAAGTATTTAAATGTAATTAGTCATAAAACAACGGATAATTTTTTTATTCAAATGAACATGCTAATATTTAGTAAAAAATAGCACTATAGTCAACATGACTGTCCTCCTATAGGTCAGCTTATCATGGGTAGGCCCTCAATATCAATTTCATTAGGATTAGTGTAAATTCTCATGACTTTCAAAGGCAGTTACATGTTAAAAAGCCTTTTTCAGGCACTGCACAAGACACTTCATATTCACTGCTTAGCCATTTTTAATTTCAATGTTATACAGAGATATCTATTACTACATTACATATAAATTACCATTATATCCATCTTGATTGAGATCTCCAAGGTGCGTGATTGCACTGCCAAATCTACCGAACACTTCAGTGCCTGTCAGAATTTGTGCATCTTGGAAGAGGAAAGCGCTTTCTTGCAGGTATAGATAAACTTGCCCAACTTCTTTAGGTTTGCTCTCAAATTCTCGTTCCATAAAGAGAGGGGCGCCAACTAAGATATCATCTAAACTGGAACAGTCAAACAAAAACCAGTGTCACTGAGAGATTGAGTGTAACCAACACAGTTCATGCGTTTGTTAAACAGGAAGCTGATAATTACCATAGAGTCATAGACTAACTGAGGTAAGAATGCACTTCTGGAGGAGTTCTAGTCCAAACACTTGGTCAAAGCATGGTCAACTAGGGAAGGCTGCCCAGGGCTGTGCCAACTCCAGTTTTGAATATCTCCACGGATGGAGACTCCACAACCTCTCTAGGCAACTGCTTCCAGTGTTTGATCACCCTCACAGCAAAAACATTTCTTCCTAGATTTAAATGGAATTTTTTGCACTTCAATTTATGCCCACAATAGACACTGAAAAGCTATACTTTGCAGTTAATGATCCAGAAGTCAGGAATTTAACTCAGAGGGGATCCGTGTTACTAGAACAAATTCTGTAGGTCTATCCTGCTAACAGTTCTAGTGAGAGACAAATTTCAGTATAAAATCTAGCTTTTAAAAATTATACATCAGTAAGTGAACAACAGAACAAAAATTGCCATGTTCCAGCAGATTTTTGAAGTAATATACATGAAACATGGGTAAAGCATCAATTAATAGAGAATGCCTCATCACTAATTCAAATGGAAGCTGGGAGACAAAGCCAAAGCTTTATTTCTGAAAACACTACTGTTGAATATTAGGTACATGAGTAGTTGCAGTGCTCACGTAATTTGCTGTATTAAGTATTAAAGAGAAAGGACATCATAAAATCACAAAAATATGAGGCTTAGAGGGAAACATCCTTCTGTTCATTTTGCTACTCCAAGAAGAATCAGTAAAAGAAGACAGACTAATCAAAGGATATTTTGCATGTTGTTGTTCTAAATGGGGGTGTTTTGAAACGTTACCAACATTTATTTAGTGGGAAAAAAAGACAGTAAAGAATAAAATCAAGCAAGACTGATAGGCAAGTAACAAGCAGAAATATTCTTAATAGATTATTCTGAGATATGAAATGATAGTATCAGATTCATTTCTGGAGGTTGCTTAAGCCCATATAAACTAATAGGATAATTCCCATTACATTCAGTGGACATTGGCCATCCATATTAAGGAACTCTGTTACTGCAAATAACTAGTACTACTTGATCTGAGACTTTTTAATTTGGAAAACATATTCTTTTGCTTTAACATGAAACTTTGTTCGAACTTTGTAAAACTTGTAGAAAACTTTCTACTCTCAATTCATCATATTCCCAGTAGTGATATTTTCACAAAGGCTTTATCTATTAGTAAATCAACTGGTAAAATTGCACTATATTGTTTTTCCTAGTCCTGATAGAAAACACCCTGTATGATTTAGGAGTAGCTCAGTTAATACTTTACCATAGATATATACTATGGTTCTAAGATATATACCATGGAATTTAGTACAGAATATCTCATCTAGAAACCTTTTAATCAAATTGTAGAACTTACACATTCTGTAAATTGTGACAAAGTACTTCTAGAAATGTTATTTTTCTTTTAAGTTTTATAGTATGTTTCCATAAAGGAAACTGTAATTCAAAATGTCAGGTCACTTTTGTACAGTTGTTCTATTCTTACGTCAGATTCTACCCCATGGCATGAATAACTAAAAAAGGAAGGAAGCAGATGCTGACTTGACATCAAAGGTGGGATTTTCCTTTCACACTAAACATCAAAAGTCCTCCTCTACTAAGGGAAGATGTTCGTGGTTGAGACAGAATGTCAGCTGAAACAGTTGCCATGAAACAATAGTAATAACAAAAACAGATAATGAATGCCTTTTTTTTACAAGTTATTTTACGTATGCCATGTACTAAAAGCATTACACAGTAGCACTATAATCAATTATTATTTTATTACATTGCAGTCCAGATATTCCCAGTAAGATTGGGACCCCATGGTGTTATGTGTTGTATAAACCATGAAGTAAAAGATGAGCTTGGCTCCAATGAATATTTTACAAATGAAGGATTGTAAGACTAAGGGAAGATTTTTTTAGAGGTGGTAAGGAACTAAAAGAGTCAGAGCCAGGAAGCTCCCAGTACATCAATGTAAAATAAGTAGATACCTAGACACCTTTAAAACTGTGGTCCATAGAGCAATATCGGAGTGCCTAAAATGGTGAAAAGAGAGAGGCAGACTATCTATCATCCACAGTGGCCTAAAATTCTCCAAGCAGAAGCCTAACCCAGAATACAAGATTCACCAGGTGAGACAGAAAGCAAGCAGAGAGGAGCTGGAGTCTGTTGCACAGAGATCATAGCATCTCAGCTGGAAGTGCACAGTGCTGGGTTATTTTTCTAGGAAAATTTCTACTTTGTTAAAATAAATGACAATGATTGTATAAAATGCATGAATAGTCCAGGGAGCAGGGACCAGAACCCAGTAGCTAAGATGGCTCATCTTCTGATGAAAGGTGGGAGGAAGGCAGTCATCTAAATTACACTGACCTATTTCTAAACTGGTTACGGACAGCAGAGCTGCCTGGAACACCTGCAGCACTTAGTTTGCCTTCCCTCCAAGTCTTGGCATGTCCCACCCACATCAAAGCCTTCCTTTCCTCACCCTCTTGATTTCCCCCCTTCTCTGTCAGTGTCGAGCTCTGTAGGTCAAGGCAAGCTGCTTCAGCAAGTCCTCTGCAAGAAGGAATTCTCCCTCAGGCAATTCTAGGGTTTTGGGTTTGGTTTTTTTTTTGCACTGTCACAGCAGTGTACTATAGCCAGAGAGGAAGGATTCTTCAGCCACCCCACTCTCTCTGATCCTCATTTATTTATGCCTGGTTTCTCTCAAAGTGGGTAATAAGCAAGCAATCACGGTTACCATGCTTTATAGTCAGTTTTACGTTCCAGCTCCTACAGTTTAAGGATTTAGACATCAAGCAGTCAAGGGAGGATCACTTGTTGGGTTATAAGTACCTATGTGATTAGAATTATGCACTTTTGTTGGTGAAGGAGGATATTTCAATTGGCTTTTAAATTGTAGGAGTTTATATTTACAAAATTGGGAGTTCTGAGCCAAATTCAGTTTAATGTGATCCCTTTTCAAAGGCCATAAGAGCAAAGCAAAAGCAAAAGCCCCTGAACAGTAATATTAAACCATGAAGTGCAGTTCAGTTTACAGTGGTATTTTGAACTGGTTCATTAGATTTATTTCATTACTGCATTAATATGTTGCAGTTAACATAAATTATATATTTATTTTTTTTCCAGCACAGAAAGGTAACCAGCCAGTATTGTTCCCTTCTGACAAAAAAAAATCTTTAAAAAGCACAAGCTGACTACCTGCTGAGACTGTAGGCAGTTTCTTTGTGTCCTGCCGAGTAATAAAAAGCAGGAGTATGGGAAATGTCAAGAGGTCAAAGTATAACTGTGGGAAGCTTTGATATAGGCCAAATGAACGACCAGTAAACAGTTTATTCCACTATTTTCATTGGACTGTTTCAGTCTAAATTGAAAGTGTTCTCTTTTTTCCTCTTTACTAGGAACGCGGTCTGTAAGTTGATGCCAAAGCTTGATTTGTTAAGTTTCATTGTGGATTTCTCATTATTAGCAGTGGGCAACTAAATGGTAGTTCAAACAATATCCTCATTTTCCCTGTTCTGCCTACCATCCTGATGTGGTGCAGATAAATCTGCAAGAATCACCCTGGAACACCTGCTGAACTGCTGGAGCAGAAGGTCTACAGAGCTTTTTTCCTAGGATGAGCCTAATCTTTGAGCCATGTCTTCAGTCTTATTACAGGAAAGCATCATTCCTGTTAATCTTTTCAGCATATAACTTAATCAGGTTTCTCGTACTGATAAGGCCATCACTACCTCCTTTGTCCTTAGCTGCACAAAAAACCCAAGTGAATTTAAAGTGGTCATTTCCCTTTTGCCTTTTTTTTTCTCTCTCTGTTTTACTCTCCCTTTCAGATAAATATTTCTATCGACTATATGTGCAAACCAGCAAAGACAGACTACATATCTAATCAGACATGTTTATCAAGTAGAGCTTTTTGTGTTTTGTTTTCTGTGGGATGTTTGGATCTCAGAGAGTCATTAGATGTTTTGTAAGATATAGACTGGGAGACCACACAGGCCTCAACAGCAGTTTGATTATATTATTGACATAAACTGTGGTCTTAGAGGTACACAGAAAATACAAGACCTGCCAAGTAACCGTATGGTTCACAGGAAATAACCTGCACAGGAAATAGTTTGGTTCAGTGAGAAGTTAAATAGCGAGTTTCCCGAAAGTCTAATGAGTGTCTATTGTAACTTAGATCAATGTATCTCCACCCTTTCGCATTAGTAATGCATTACAGTAGGACTAAATTAATCCTGAATCTGTATATCATAAAAATAAGAATTTTCAAAAGGTATGGTACTATGACAAAATTTGACCTCAGAAACTTGGAAAGATTTGAGTACTATGAAGCCACCACAAAAACTGTTGAAGCTTCTTTTTTTGTTTTGTTTTGTTTTGTAACTGCAATAACATTTTATCACCTTCTTACTTTTCTCTTTTCTTGTATCCCTCACTCTTTAAAGGTCACTAGTCACTAACAGGAAGCAATGATTTAGCCCAGAAAAACTATTTAATGCATTATGTTTAAACACCTAGTAAGAAATAATCACAAGAAAAGAAGTAGACACATCTCATATATTTTGCAATAGGTAAGAGTATGCTGCAGCTCTAAATATAATCCTGGCTCACCTTTGTGCAGACTTCCAAGGCTCTGAGCTTCAGGGATCTTTATGTCCTTGCTAGAAAGTTAGTATCAATATTCACTTACTAAAGTCTTGATCTTCTAAAACATTTAATCAGACTATACAAGAGTTCAAAGTTAGCAAGCGTTTTGTTCAACAGGGCCTGAAATCCCCGAGTGTCTTAGGCATGACCCTGAGAGCTGAGCAGCATTCTCCCTCAGACAAGCACAATGCCTGTCATAACAACTATGGGCCATAGACACTTTTTGGTCCTCTGGAGGATGAAAATGGATTGCCAACCAGCAGGTGCTGGAATAAGAAGCTGACGATATTGGAAAGCTTTTAAAATTGAGAAGTGAAGCTATGGATGGTCCATATGTGAGAAGACTTACCTGCTTTTGAGAATGGGAGAATGAACTTTTGACTTTCACCTATTTCTTCCCAGCAGTAGCTACCGCTGTTTATTCACTGTTCTTCTACCTGGATCTGTTTCCTAAGACTTTGGACATTCCTGCTCTGCCACACTGCTTTGAATAAATATTCAGGAAGATAAACTCACCTAAACTAGGCCTGCAAATACTTGTGCTACTGTGACTGCACAAAGATAAGCCTACATGAACAATTACAATTAGAAAAGCAGAGAAGTGAAGAGAAGCAGGTATGAAGCACCTGAAAACCTGTGTTTATTAATAAATATCAAGGATTGTTTCTATGAATGTTCAGTGGAGCTGAATATATTTGGTAACCTACCCATCATTGTTAACATCAGATACTGCAACAGTGTACCCAAAGTAAGACGCCATCTGGAAATAAAAAACAAAAAACAACAGATAAGCTTTCATGTCAGATATCAATTTTTAAAAATTTTTTACTGATAATCCTCTTTGTTCCTATGGTCATTAATTCTAAAAAATATTTTATATATTCTTGAAACTATGTTAATGAAAATATATCCTCTAGAGATATAATATTTAATCACGAAGTTGCTTGACATTACCTGTTCACCAGTGAAGTTCTGGATAAAGGTCAAGTCTGAAGAATTAATAATTGAGACCTGATAACAGAAAAATAAGGAAAGTTTCAAGAACAAATGGAGATGCTACAGTATAACGCCACTGCAAAGCAATTTGAGACACTGAAGGATGGTCCAAGTGGCCAAGAAAAACCAACCGTTCTTTCATTTCACCACAGTTTTCCTGTATGATCTTGAACAAATCACTAAGATTTTATGAGTCTCAGGTCCCCTGTGAATAAAATGGGGAAAAGGCTATTTTCCTTCCTTCCTGAATACTGTGAACAGCAGCAAATGAGTCACCATCCCTGGAAGTATTTAAAAGGCAATTGGATGAGGTGCTTATGGACATGGTATAGTGGTGGTCTTGGTAGTGTTAGGTTTACGGTTAGGTTTACGATGATCTTAAAGGTCTTTTCCAACCTGTGTGATTCTGTGATTCTGTGAAATCACTGTGACTACATTAGTACGCATCAAAACATGAACTTAAAACATAAAGAAATACATACATACATACATATATATATATATATATATATCACACACATACCCACCTTTCCTCTGAAAAATGGTATGAGTAATTTCCAGAGACACAAGGAGTTTTGGGTCCACAAAACTAGAGAATGTGTCTGTGGTTGGGATCTCTGTTTCCCAGTCAGGCTAGTCCTGAAACTATTTTTTTCCTATGAGGTAAAAGATGTATCCACACATGTATATTGTTTTATCTCTTCACTTCTAACTGAGTATCATGACTCTTTGCATCTGGTATTCAGTTTATATACTTAGAGCACTGAAAATAAAGACTGGGTATGAATAATCTGAACTTGGACCTCTCTCCACTGTGGACACAGCATTGCACATGAAAAATGCTAATCTATGGGTAAGCTTAGGTCTGATAACACTCAGTGGGTATAAGGATACTCGTCATACTCAAAGCATGCTTGTAGTTGGCTATTGAAAACAAACTTAAGAGAGGATTAAGTGCTTACTATTCAAAGCCCAAACCAGTAAGGCATTTCAACCCAGCCAGGTAAGCCTGAGGGTGAAAGTCAGTGGCAGTTTTCTCTCATTAGAAAGTTTAGGATCCAAGAGACAGAAAATATAACGTAGACTTTAACCTTCCAAATGGTCTAACCGCACTCTCACTATAAAAAGGATAAAATGTGTGTCCAGTACATACATAGCCAAAGTTCTGTGCTCCCCTTGGGACTCCAGCAACCAGCTCTGAAAAGATAAAATGATCAACAGTGAACTGGTTATGCTATCCAAGTGGTACATGCAACCTGCATTCCATGCCACTTAAATTCTTCCTTGACGTATAACCCTTAGGATTTTGGTTTGTTATCTGTATCGGAAACACCTGCAAAACACTTCAGGACATTAATTCATAAGATTTTAACATTCATTTAGTGCATCTAGTTGCATGAAATATTACATCTTAACTGTTGAATACACTCATCCAGAGATCTCTTTCTGCCTAGCGTTACTTAGCATAGCATAGTATAATAAAGCTCTTCGTACAATTCAGCTTGTTACCTGACAGCTGTGGATTGATGGAACCAGAATTAGTTGTGGCATCGCACACTAGAGTACAGAAGCTAAACACAACTGTCCTTACAAATACCCCTTTTCTTTATGGCTGCACAATAGTTCGTCTCATCTGTTACTTGGCTTGATGCCATGAAAGTGTCCAACAAGTTCTGCACAGGCTATCTAAAAGCATTACAAGGAAATTTTTGTGAGTGGCATTGGGCGAATCCATTGAACAAGAACATGAAACATTGGACCTCACTGCCTTCTGGGATGTAATTCTGATCAATGGTGAAATCTTAAACAACTAGTGGAAAAAAAAGAAGACAGCAAAGACACAGCCTGCAGTCTTACTGTCTAAACCTTCCCTCATTAGGATATCCACATCAGAAAACAGCAGCAGGAACTTCAGATACCGGAGCACCTCAGACACCTGCTTGTATTGACCTGGCATTCCTCTGTTCCTCCCTGGATTTATACACTCCCCTGTTGGTGAATGTGTTTGGTTAAGGGGAATGGCAGTAGTAATGAAGGATTGAACAGGACACAGGACAATTCCCAGGTCAGCCAACAATGCAATTCTTTGTGCCAATCATTCACGTGACTTACTGATTCAATAGCCATCCATTATAAAAATGTGATTATGCATTTAAAAAAAAATAAAATATATATATATAGGTGGCTGCAGCCTTCCGTTATCAGGGACACATCTTTTTTTCCACATTATAGTGGCACAGGACAGGAAACTCTAACTTTATAGGGATTAAGCAGCAGCAGTTCTGTGTTCATTTCTGGAAATGTACTATGTCTCTATTGGCTTTGTGAGTCTGAACCATGGAGCTGTTCACCCCCTCAAGAAAGCTACCCCTTTAAGCAATACTTTCTGATAGACTGTCAGCCTTACACAGGAAACATAGCTCTTAAGGTATGAAACCCCAGGGATCACAGATATTTTCAGCTAACTATATGTTTTGAAATCCTGTACATTTTCAGAACACCTGAAAATAGCTAAATCATGGACAAATTTCTATTTATAACTGATTATTTTTAACATATTCTGCCAAACAGACAGCTGTGACAGGAGCTTTTCTTCTGCACTGGATTCAACTTGCAGAGACACAGACAAACTAGTGTTCAATTTCTCACACAGCCGCAAAACTTATTTTAAAACTTAAAAATCAGACTATGTTCTCCTGCCACAGCACTTTGTGCTATGAGTTCAGCACATGAATTAAGTGAGGTTTAAGTCTTGTTGATATTTAGTTAAAGCCTCAGTGGTGTTCCAGGAACTAGTGCTGCTAAACCTAGCCCCTGCAGGATGGATTGCTCTGACTTTGTCCTTAGAGAATTTCAGAACTATGTTACTGGAGCTGCCACCTTCCAGGGCAGTTTTCCCTGGCCATGTGAAACTAATACATATCCTGTGTCACCTTTTGCCAGAGGGAACAACTTGAACCTCAGTGTCTGAGCTGAATTCTAAGTTATGTAATGACATTCTGCACATTAAAAAAAAAAAAATTAGCCTGTAATTTTGGTCAAAACCCGTTCCTCAGTGCACATTGCTCTACTTTATCAAATCATGAATGTAGAGCCCTAGAAGGTGGTGTTTTACAGATCATGAAACATTTCAGGTGAAGGTTTCACCGTGATGATGTTTTTAAGCAATGCTATTAAGTCTGTGAGATGTCTGGTTCTTTGTGGATGACAGTTGCTGCCTAAATGCAAATTATTCTAAATACATCCTGTATCAAACTTACTTGATCCAAGAACCTTTACAAAGTCTCAGGCATGATTCTCTATTTGGACATTTATATTAATGTGCATTCAGCTTTTCCTAATTCAAAGGACTAATTGAACACCTCATTTTCCTATAGAATGTTTTGTCTCCCTCTAAGCCCAGATTTTAATAAAAGGAATTCAGTTCTTCTGTTCCCTGCTGTTAAATATAAGGCACAGGGTAGGAGCAAGCGCACAGGGAACTTGTTCTTACTGTATTATGCCTGTGCAGGAAAATATAATGTATGAAAAGGGTCAACTAATGAACTGCCCCAGGCACCCCATCCTTAAGCCACATGAACTGGAACTAGGGAAACTTTTGTAGAGCCAAGAGCTGCTTTCACCAGCAAGAGTTAGCATGCCGGTGTACACACATGCCTTTGTCCAGAAGCAGCTGAATGTCATCTCCTAGCCTGGGCTGTGATGTTTATGTGGCAGTCAGAAGTGTGCTTTCAGCATACACAGACATTTCCAAGCCATGTTGCACCTGGCCAGCCAGATGCTGACATCCAGCAGCCCCTATGCAGGTGAGTAACTTGCATATGGACTGAAAGAGTGTACAGGACTGCACTGTTGGCTCCACTTGGTACTACTAGTCACCAAACTGGCTAAATTAAGTGGCTCCACCTATCATGCTGTCACAGCTCTAACTGCTGAACAGATGCATGGGAATGATTCCATAAGAACACATTCAGACTTTTGGGTTACTTAAATTCTGCTCTGTTACACTGTACCTTCTAAGGAAATATTTGCCTCTGAGAATATTTGGTACAGATAGCTTAAGTCTCACCAGTGTTTCAAATGTATAAAAGGTATGTTCCTGCATAGAGACCCAAAATGAGGAATTTAATAGGTGTACGGTCATATGGTTTCCGTTCAAGTATATAGCTTCTTACCTTGTTCAGAATCCCCAGTGAATTCCCCAGCAGCCACTGAGTACCCTGTTTAAAGATAAATTACAAGCAGAACACTTGATAAACCATTTCTTTCAAAAAATATGAAAGGACAATCAGATTTGTCTGTTCATCTGATCATCAGAATGCAAATTTTCTAACATTAGTATACCAAAACTGTGTGGAAAAAAGGAAAATTGTTTATCACATTATTATGACTAAATTAACTGTACATCTGAATGTATAATAAATCTATCCCTTTTCTCCAAAAATGAGCTTCTAAATCATCAATCATTTATCTGAAAAAACAGCAGGTACTACAGTGGTTTGCCCTAACAGCTATTGACACAATTTAGGTCTTCATTACTGTACCGTAATGTGTAAGTATCTTGTTTCAGCTCTATATGGAAGACAGATTTCCAAAGATGCAGTTAAGTACCTCCTGGAGCTTTAGTAAACCTGTGAGATAACTGCTATTGACACAGTAAAGACTTTTGGATTGTACCGGGGACTGTAATTTCAAATCTATGGGCAGAGATGAAAGGATGCATCTTTGCCTTCAAATTCCACTGCATCTTTTCTATAATTATGTGAAGAAAAACCTCTTACATGCAGAGACATGTGAATATCATGCAAATTCTTAGAGATCAGTACTAATAAAACGTACATAAAGAGCCTTTTGTCTATTTATTACATAATATCTTCAAACTGACTTTTGTTATTGCTTACATAAATTGTATCTTTTAAATACCAGTGAGAATAAATTGGGTATTTGTGCAGTACTGTACAAAATACTGCAGAACTTAATTTTCTTTTACCTATTAAAAATGAAAATAGTCTTTAATTACTTTAAACTCAATCCATCATCTTGGAATGAAAAAAGATATAAATGGGAAAATTTTGTATTTCTGCTCAATTAATTAAGATCAAATAATAAGAACCCTAATGAGCCATTTGAGATCTCAACCCTCAAACCCTATTGCTGTGCATAATTTTAAGAATGTTCATAATGCCATTGAAGTAACTAGCAAACTACTGGTTTGCTGTTGTGCTTAAGGCAAAACATGTTCAAATCCTCTTACAATTGGGACATTAGTAAGTTAAGGCTTGTTTTCACATTTATATAAGCCCCATGCTTTTAGAACATATTGCTAACTGACATAGAGCTTAGCTTACCCATGTAATTGTCATCATACGAGGGTGGTGCCACTCCTGTTTGCTTCTCTCGTGCTAGTTTCCTCAGAATATCCTTGAAGGAATAATTTGCAATGATATCCGCTATACTTGCAGTGATTATCTGACCTGGATTCAAACAAATTGGTAAATGAAAGGGACATAAAGGAGAGCCAGTTTCTACAAAATAGGCCTAGCAGAACATCAGAACAGATCTGAAGGGATAATATAGCACAGATGCAAAGAGTAGACATCTTCTCTCAATCTTTCTCCATTATTACCCTGAAAGTCTCAAGAGTACACATAAATCAACACAACAAGGCATTGAGACTCTATTGAACCATCACAAAAACATCTCCAGACCCATTTCAAGGTGCTGATTCAAACTAAAGTCAAGCATTTTCAGGCTCAGCTACCTTTTGATGCTGTACTGCACAAATGTAGTAGAACAACAGAAGTAATTTCTCAATGGAGAAGTCAAAGCTATGAATCCCCTACCATCATAATCAACTAGATCTTCCTCCTTTAATGGCAATGCAAAAACACACAACAATGAGGCCGACAACAGGCAAGTTGGTAGGCCGAGTCTGGGAATCAGCTATATCATACATGTCAAAACAGGTAAAAGCAAAAATACCCTTTTAACCCTTTACCAAAACCACTTCAGGTTTTATCTACATGAGAAACTACATCTTGAAAACTACAGTGATGCCACAAATGAACTAAAAATATATGCAGATAGCAAGAAAAGGTGGTGTTCATAAACAAATAGTGACAAAACCTTTGAAAATATTACATTTGCTGTACAAATATTAGCTATTTTTAAAATTGTGGTATTTCTAGGGAAAAACTCAGCTTATTAATTAAATGACAAATGTGTTAAAATGCCAACATAAAAATAGTTATTTCTATTTGTTTTGTTTCCTATACAACCTACATCTTGAATTTTCCCTGACTTGTTTTTATGCTCAGTTGCTTGTTAAGCAATTCTTCTGATTTATATTTGTTGAAAATGAGACCAGAGACTGGTTATCTTAAACTGAGAAAAAATGGAAATCTAGAACAACATTTTCCACAATACTTTCTGCTCCACTTCTTAGATCAAGTTAACCAGCCAGATGAACATACCTTGCCAATAAAAACTACCAGGGCCGCCTACTATCAGGTCTCCATTCTACAAAAAGCAGAATTGAATAAAATTACACAACAAAGGAACACAACAAAATTAAGCATGCATGGGAAAAACAATTTAAATGACCAAAAGAATATCAGAATCATGATAAAGGAGAATAGCCCTGTTCAAGGAAAGGATGTAGGTGCATGGATGTACAGGAAAATCCATAGTTAAATAAAGTTAAGATCACGCTATGCATCTTCACTTGAATGAAAGCTGTAATTTTTTTAGCACTAACATGGCATTGTAAAAATTGCTGATTATTTGTAACAAAACAAAGTCAGCATAAAAGGGGGTTTTCACATTCAATGAAGCAACAGTAATGCTTTATAGAGAAATACACTTTTGTCTACCCTACAATGAGGTCTTTACTCCTCAGCTATTAATAATGTGAGTAAGAATGTAGATGCAGAACACTGAAAACAATGGCAATCATCAAAGTTATGTGTGGTCCTGGTGCTGTAATAATGGCACAGATAATAACAATAGTTGCAAAGTTTATTCTTTGGCCCACAATATTGTTTCTGGACCCTCTTGGTACAGAAGAACAACTAGCTATTTTCCTTAAGCACTTTCACTTTCTCCTCCACAAGAGAACAGTTTTACTCAATGACTAGTCCACCTCCAAAAGCATCCTTATACAAGCTATTTTAACTTTTAAAAACTATCTAGTGCCTGCCCATTATTTCCTGAAAGTCAGGTCTCTCGAAAGCATCGTAAGTGGGACACACTGAGATACAAGCACATACAATTTTTCCCCTAATTATCTATTAAGATAGACTGAGCAGAGTCAGATTGGAGTGCTGCAAAGAGATTAATGGGTACTGATTGCAGTATTTCTTTTATTAATGAAACCAGAAAGTCTGAAGCTTGCAAAGGAGGAAAGACCTTGCAACAACTTCATGAAACTTTCCATATGCAACAGCATGGGGAAAAACTCTTGATCACTGAGACAGTGCTTCAACACTGGGGATATACCAGAATTACATTTGGTCAAAGTATTTCAGAAGCAGAATCTCACCTTGTAAAAATCTAAGCTGAAACCTGCTTGACAAAAGCCTTGTCCTTCAGGATCTGCATTGCCTGCAATTATGAAGGTAGAAACATTTTATTGATTTCACAGTGCATGTGGAAGACAGCCTACACAGCCCTGGAGCTGTAAGGCTGTAAATGCAAAACTACCAAAATATGTGAAAAGATGTGTATTCTTTATTAGAAGACGCAGAGCAAATGAAGACATTCTACAGGACCCTGAACATGCAGCCCACTTGTGAAGATTTTGAAAAATAGGACCAGTTACTTGGGACCTTCTCCTCTCACTGCCAAGGAAGGACCCTTGCAACAACTACCAGGGATTCAGTTTGAATTTGGCTGGAGATACAAAAGTAAACAACTTAACAAGAAATCCTAGAATGGTCACCACAGTCTGCTCTGCCATAAACACAAAAATAAGTGTTTACTAAGGCATTCTCAGAATCCACTTGACATAGTGGATGGCTCAGCATGGGTCAATGTTCAGGCAACATCCTGGTTATCTGTACTATGGCAAGGGAAAGGGGCACATGTCCTTCACAAGGGCCAGCCCTTTAATTGATACATATTTGCTCAGTGAGGACTGAAGTGTAATATAATTTTGGATGCACATTTGTACATGCAAAAACATCCTTCCTGCTTCTGTCCGTTTTTATTTCTAGTCTCCAAATCCTTATACAATTGTACAAAGTGTGTTGGTATGCATTTTAGGGCTTTCCTGTGAGCGCTGGAGTACTGGAAGTCTGCAGAACTAGAAAACTGAGAGCAGGAATGGCCACTTGAACTCTCTCTTCAAATGGCATAAGCCTTTGGCAAAGCCCCAGTGAGACATCAGAAGTACATGAAGAAGATCTTATTGTCACCATTTCTTACAGATTCAGCTTCTTTCTGTCCATCCAGGGACAAGAATTAGGCTTTAAAAGAAAGACATAGCACAGCTCAGTTTAGAGCTATACTACAACGTGAGAAAAGGAAAGCCACAGAGTAACACTGAATGTACATGCAAATATCTGATGTTGCTATAGGTGTGCAGATTTTCTGGTAGACCATGGAAAGCATTATTGGGCTACATTATCACACATCTGTCAGATGTCAGGACAATCCAGCCACATGATATGATGCTGTCTCTAGATCTTCACAGGAAAGAGACCTTTTAAGTATGTGAAGTTAAGTGCCTATGTTTTCTGTAAAATGCCTGTTACTTTCTTGGCAAAAGAATCCATGAGAAACTCAAATGTAGGAGCACAGTTTGCAGTAGAGGAACAGTTAAAAGGTGTGTTTTGAAATTAGCCCATGAGCACATGGCAAGAATGCCAGTTGCAATAGCAGGATCTCTGTACAAGTGGTATCTTGACAAGGAACTACATTCAGACTTCTCATGTTATTGGCTAGCACATGCAGCTTGAAACATCTCAGCTAAACTGAACATCATAGCTTTGCTGTGAGGGTTTCCCCTGGAAGGGATAGATAAGCCCATCATATCTGCTATCTTACACACATTACCTTTAGAAAAGTAACTGAAAGAACAATTCTCTGATCTGAGAGTGCAGAAACTGCCGTAGACGTAGCCCAGTCCAAACCTCAGTAAAGTCACTGGATACTTCATATTGATTTTAATAATCTGGAGCACTGAGGTAATGAGGGTATTAATAATCATCATCAACACTTAGACATAGGATGCTGAACAGGATGAACAACTGATATAATCTAATGTGTGGCATTTTCTGCAGGCTTCTAGGTAACTGAACTTGGCTCTAAATATACATGAAGTTTTTCCCTATTCCCCAAGAAGTAAGGCCCAGAGATGGCTACCACATCCTCAGAATAGCACAGAGAAGAGTGTGGAACAGCAGTGCTAGTGTGCATGGCTGTCTTCCATGCTGGAAGTCCTTCATAAATAAGCTATTGAGAACAATATTGGCATGAACGGTGATACAGGCTTGTGTGTTTCTGTGCAGGGTCTGGTCTTCAGATGGTAATCCTGTGATGAGAGATTTATACTCAGCATAAGCATGAATAATTGGTTTAAAATGCTGTCTGGTTCTTATATAGATCCATTTGCTACATTTTAAAGCCATTTAAATTGAACCAATTATATCTCATCACTATAACTGCATAAACTTTATTTACTTAATTTCTCCTCTTTCAATTATACAATAAAGCATCCAATTGCAGGCATATAATTTATTGTAGATTTTTCTTTAAACCCTCATCCAATGCAATAATGTCATATAGTAATCTTCATTCAACCAAGACTGTGTGAAGACTGAAGGATGAAAACATTGGATGCAATATCAATTCCTCCAACACAGGACTGTTCCTATTAATACTTACTGTTGCGACAAGGTGAATATTCAGCATAGGCACTGAAGTTCTGAATTGCTACATAGCAGGTGCCAACGGGGTCCTTCTCAGGGCTATCTTTAAGGGTTCTCCAATGATATAAGGGAGCACAAGCCTATCAAAACAGAAACGATGTCACATCTACCTTTGACACACTCACGCATCTGTAGTTTTTAATAAACTTAGTTTTTAATAAACAGCGTACAAGGATTCTGTCTAGTATTGTATCATTCATACAGCAATGATCATAACGTATTGAGAGAAGAAAATGCAGGACCACTGCTTCTTATAATTTCATTATAACCTGAAAAGCATAGTCTGATCTTTCACTTATAGCCCTTAGCAGGTGAAATCTGCCAGTGACTACAACTCACATTTAAGCATATGTTACAAATACCCTCTAAGCCTGCTTCGCAAGTAATATGTTTGTTCTATTAACTGCTCATTGCACAGGACTTGATCCCACAGTTTAAGATGTAGATCACATACATGTGGCTGAAGACATTCCTACTTCTGTCCTGATACGTCTTAAGATAATGGCCGTTGCAGCAGAACTGCTATGATTCTACTCTACTTAGCAGATGGAGATTTGTCAGGGTGTTGTGTCATATTGTCTATCACAATCATCAGATTGTCTGCCTTCTTATAAACCCCTGGTTCAAATCTTTGGAGAGATGATACAGCTGTAATGCATTCAACAGCCTCTGAGTGAACAGGTTTTTGCTAAGTAAGTTTTGGTTAGTGAACTAATATTTAATCTTCTGTGTTAGAGTAGTGGTGTTACAAACATGACAGTGTAAGGATAAAAGGTATACAAATTGTGTAGAGAGAGACATTATCTTTTTTGAAAGTAATTCAGATAATTGGAAAAATAAAAAAGATAAGCTGTCAGGTATGCAAGTCATTCTTCAGGGGCTCCTGTGCCCTAAAACTTCAGTTGGCTGGGCAGGGGGAAGGTGGGGGAAGACACTACCTCTTTCTACAACCTTGCCCCTGTAAGATACAAACAAATCCTTCATTCATGTCCTACGTTGTCTTACTTTTCCAATCAGAAACCTGTCTAGCTCTGGCAAGGCATTGTTATTATTCACATTACTGTATAAGCCTTCATTCTGCAATCAGTTCCAGCTGGATGAACCACTGTGCTACTCAGAGCTTACCATAAAAGTCAGAGCTTCTGGAACAATGGATTAAGGACCAGGGGCTCTTAATATGCCCCTGCCTAGAAGACCTTACAGATTAAAACACAGAGCAAAACCAAAGTGCAGCAAAGAAGAGTATGTGTCCTGTGAGGGTGATTTTAGGTACATCTGACATTGAGCAAAATGGATTGAAACACTAACTCAATATAATCATAAATGTTGACCTAATGCAGTTTACTATCACGTTTGTAGTTTAAAAAAAAGTTTCTGACAGCTTGACGACATTTTCTTTTTCTCTCCTTTCAGTCTACAAGGCTTAAAAGACAAAGATTTTCAGCTTCATTGTTCAAATTTTTGCCTGAAAAGTGTTGACTACATCTCTGTTTCAGAAAGCCTGAGAAGAGTTATCAGCAGCAAAACAAAGGTTGGTCAGTACAGACACAGCACATCAGTCAGTGATGAGGTTTTCTGCTCATTTGATTAAGATTCAGCAAATGGTGGTAAAGAACTATTTCATTTCAGTTTGTGAACTGTTGTTTAGTAGAGTACAGAAAATGCAAAATCTTCAGCTATTTTTAGAATTTTTTAGGATTTTTACATTTACTTAGCTCTGTAACAGAATAGGATGATGTTTTATTCATTACCTGTTTCATGTCAAAATCCTTCCCTAGGTTAACCACAAGGCATAGTACAGAAGGGAAAGCATTTCCTTTAGATACCTCTTCCCTTATGACTACTTCTTAAGTAATAGTTGGAAGTTTTAAGCAAATCCCAAGACACATTATTGCTTTGCAATTGTAAAAACTAACAAAACTAAAGACCAAACTAATTATTCTTGTCACAATTACTTCAGTGACATTTTCAATGTAAACCTTAGTGCATAAATTGTAAATATAAAATGTGTGTGTATAAGCAGCATCACCACTACTTTACTAAGCAATAAAAGGACTTGCCCCCTGCTGGAGTCCTCTTATCAATACAGGTAAAATGTTCAGTGAAACTGGAAAACAGACATTGCACTTTGACAGCAATCTTGAGTTGGAGATTTTTTATCATTACTTTTTTGGAGCTGTTTTACCATGACTATGACACAGCTGTTCAAAACAATGTAAATGTGACAAAAGAGGTCAGTGCTTTCTCTTACTAACTGATCTTCATCACAGGTTCTTGGCTTCCATTACGTTCTGCATTTAACATTCCAAATAAAGCTTCATAATAGAAAACATTTTATAGCATATAGCTATCAGTTACTGTGTATCTCTAAAACATGTCCATTATCTGTTTAAAAAAAATCATCATTCACTTCCATAACAATATGGCATTCTGCTGTTTTCACATGGCAGCGGGATCATCTTCACTGGATCATTTCAACCTGATTTTATAGACTGCTTTCGTTTTCTGAGTTATATACATCATCTGTTTTATAATTCATGCATCATCATAGAGCTGTTTCCATAATCTACACACAGAGAGCTACTAAAGATATACATTTGAGAAAAATAAACATTATCTCCAAATGAATACCAAATACATAAGACTTACCACAACTTTTTCTTTATGAGCTTTGACTGTTGCCCCAAACCACTGATTTGTCTTAAACTCAATAGGTTCCCTGGTGCCATTGACTTTAATTTTCCTGTTGTCTGACAAAGAAAGAAGCAGTATGTTGACAGCTTAGTTTAAAAAGTATTACCCTGTGAATAACAGATACAAGTGAACAGACTAATGTATATATTAAATTGCATCCACTGTCATCGTCCTACCAGCTTAACAGGAAATGGACGTTCTAGTATCATTTAAACCTTTTACTGGTCAGTGGAAACCAGTTTAAATTCACATGTGAAAATGCAAAATAATTACACTTAAACTTCAGAAAAAAAATACAAAGGACTGGAATAAGAAACTCTGTGTTTCCCCCTGCAAAAAAAGGAAAAAGTTTACCTGGAATTTATGATGAAGAATGAACAAGAATCTACAAAAATAGGTGAAAAGCCCTAAGAAGTTTTCTTATACGTGGTAGAAACTTTCCATGTAAAAACCATGTTCCATAATTAGTTTTTGTCAAACAAATGACATTTCTTAGCATGCTTATTCAAAGACCAACACTACAGATAGCAAAGGACTTAGTTTTTAACAGAATTACATGTGTACACACTGCCACAAGAGACAGCTTCTTAATGTTGCTTTATATACACTCTTGCAGATGTCAGCATAAGAGAAGCCATCTGGGCAAAGACTCAGGCCAATTACAATGCATTTCAGGTTTTAATAAAAAGCAGACATCCCTTCCTTTCACCCTCAGTTCTCTGAAGTAAACTGATTTCCCATATGTTCATGAGCTATGCTCTTCCCTTACCAGTCATTCCTAATGAACTTCTCAATTTATACATAAGCAGGGCATTACTCCTTCCCCCTTGTATCTGCATTCTCTTATGGTTGTTTCTGGTTCCTATCAGGAGGGATTTCACAAGAATCAATCCTTTTTATTCACTCTAAGTGAAAATAAAACCATAGACTGTCTACTTTGGAATGTAGGAAAAAATGTAATGTCAGATTATATTGTATGGATTTACATACATTTTTTAAAAAACTGAAGAAAAATTCAGCTGGTATAATTGTCACCTTTAAAAAGCCAACACTTCCTGGGATTTGCCCGACAGGAATAAAGGAGATACCTGAATGCTTTTCTAGGATGTTGGATCACCAGTTACCTCAGCTTGTGGTAACCTCATAAATGTCACAGATATAAACTGAATTAGAAAGAAAAATGCATTATATTTGGAGAACAAGGGTACTCTACCTCTGTATTTTTCTAATAAACATGAAGGAAAGTTGGATGAGAATGAATCTGTGAAGGTTTGAAAGTCTCTGAGAAAACATTTTCCTTCATCAAATATTTGTTTCTGTGCTGCACCAATTACAGGAGCTAGTATGGAAAGCCATGCTTAGAGAGATAAGAGATAAATTTCAGGAATATTTAGATCTTAAAAATTCAGGAAGAATAATTTAAAATCACTCTAAAAATATTAATTTTTAAAATATATTTTATTTAAATTAGGCCTAAACTTTAAGAGTGTGGGAGACTGCGACTTTGACACACTGCATTGTAGGAGCTTCCAGCTTCTACCTAGTTGTTGGCTACACCACTTTTGATTATTTTTTCCAGTGAAGTCAGACCCTTTCAAACTTTAAAGGTTTCTTTTTTCCTTTTTTAATGCTCCAGCAGATCTGAACATGATCAATGTCCACAGATGAGGCCTTGATAGAAACAAAGCTTTTGAAGCTTGAAAATCAGCCATGGTCAGCTTACAGCAGCCAGTGCTATCCTGGCTCTGAGGATATTCATGACCAGTATTCTACCTTAAAAAGAGCTTACATTTTCAATCAAAACAGCGTACTTGTCTACTGGCAAAGTATATTCAAGTTTGAGAAGATGTTAGTTTTTAAAACTAGGACAATTGTTTGCAGGATTTATAAAAACCGTAGCTGAATTTACCAGTAGATCTGCAAGAACTGTATACACACACATCCCCCTCTGCTTAGTGGCATATGGTGTAGTATGAATCCTTCATCATGTGGCATGGGATTTTCATTATAAAATAATTAGTAAAATATCACACACACCCAAATTAATAAATAGCTTTTTTCCCTAAATAAATCTCTTTTGGCAGAAATTCTCTCATCATCTTTGCTCAGGATCCTTGCTGGAGTGATGGAGTCATATTCCTAGTTTCTGAAGTTGTGCCTTAAAATACATTTCAGTCTTTTGTATATAACAACCATTCAGTACTTCAAATTGCTGTGAACCAGCTACTGCTTCCCCTATAACTTTATCAAAATGAAGCTATATACACAATTAACTTGTCTGAATATACATGGACTGTCATTACTGTGCCCTGATTGTATTCCATTAGGAGGTAGGAATACAAGGCTCTGAATGAAGCAAGCCACTGTAAACGTCCACTTCTGAGCTAGTTATCCACTTACAACTGAGGGCACAGTTCTCCTAAAGCAAACATCTGAGAAGGTCAGAAGAACCATGGCCTGAAAGTACTTAATTTTTCTTACCAACCGTAGATAGCCAAGGATGACCAACTTAGTGTAGGCTCAGACCAAAGCTATTTGTTTACTCAGATAAATCCCAATCCAGTTGTCAAAAAAAACCCCAAAAGTTGTTATTTCTGTCTTTGCTATATCCCTCAAAACTGTGTTATCTAAGTGTTTCAAAAAATAACGTCTGTGTCCTGACAACACCCTCACGACACGGAAGTATCTCTCCTTCTGTTATTTAAGGGATCTGAGGCCCACAGGCTATGTCTATACTGTATCTTAGCCACAGGCTAAGCTATATTTCTGTGAGCAGCAAAAACTTGGCTTGAATTTGGGTTGCATTGAAATGTCATCTTCTCTTGTGGAGAATGCCTGGCCCCTTTTAGGAAGGCGTCCAGGCTATCTTGTATCATGATACGTGACACTAGTGCAAGGATAGCTAGAATACAAGGCAGCAGCTGGGCTGGGCACACAACGCCTGAGCCTGTCCACAGAGTGGTCCAGGGAGTGCCTGAGTACCAGCTGGATCACTTCAGAGCCAGCCCAGGAGCTGTTCCAGATGGTCAACAGTCTGGATGACTCGCAAATTTGGCTTGAAACTCAGCCCTGGAGTCACTCTTAATTGTACTGCCTAAGACTGTATTGAAGGCTAAGGCCCAGACAATCAGGAATATGCAAAAAGCAGAGAGATGTACAAGTATAAATCTAGGTGCAAGGACATCCTTAAACTGCATTTCAGCAACCCAAAAGCATCTCATTTTCTACTGCAGGAGCCAAGACTCCTATACATTGGTACTGCCCCACAATCCAGCTTCAGATGCAGCTCTGGAGATGGTGAAACACAATTCTCAAAATCAGTGTTCCTTCACCCAGTCTTTTAGACTTGAGGTACCTAGGGGCTACCAAAGGGAAAAAGGCCCCTTAAATTGCCAAAGCAGTAGCTGGACAAGTAGAAAAATTTGAATTCAGACAGTAAATAGCAAACATATGTAAGAACAACAGTGCAGAGATTCATTTTTAGGAATTAAAGCCTGAACCTGGAGTGTTAATGCAAATCCATCATTTGCACACATTAGACTAAATTTGGCACCTTCTACAGGGATTGATCTCCTCTCAGTCACTGAGTCAGCACATTATAAACTGTTTAACAGGCATGAATCAAACATTACTCTTACAAATATTTCTTTGTTGTAGTAATCAGAATCTGCATAAGAAACAGATGTATTTGCAAATACTAATAGTGGCTCATTGTGATTCATTCAGACCTTGAAAATGAGAAGTAAAAAATGCAGCATCTGTTATAATTTGAAAATACCGAAATGAAAAAAAGCAAATCAAAATATTTTAATCAAACTTAACACACGAACACAATGCTTCTAATCAAAGCAACAAATCCAGCTATGTAATACACCTGCAACTCTTTCAGATAAGTTCTCACCCTTAAGGAACTTCGCAAAATTCTTTACTTGCTCCGTGTGTGTTTGCCTGTATGTACTGGATAAACGCAGATGGCCATTAACCAGGCATCTGCAGCGGGCCGTTACACTCTGCCCTCTAATCTGTACCTACTCAGACTACATCCATAGTGGCAAATCCCTTTCAAATACCTGTTTTGATATATGTGTGTGTGTGTATGTATCTATGCACATCCACACATATAAATAAATATAGATAATACAAAATGTAATATATATCATATATTTACACATAATTATATATACACAGAGTAGAGGTGAATAATCATCTCAACCTATCCATATTTATATAAAATGGGAATACAAACATACAAAACCAACAAACATTTATATTTATATAAATATATACAGGTCAAGGAAAGTTAATATCTCACTCACATGCAGACATGCAGCAAAAGGAAAAGAGGCAACTCACATAAGTTGCAACAAGGGAATTTCTGATTAGATATAAAGAAAATACCCTTCACAGTGAAGGTGATTAAGCACTGGAAGAGATTCCCCAGAGAGGCTATGGCATCTCCATCCTTGGGTAGTTTCAGAACTTGGCTACAAAAGGCTCTGAGCAACCTAATTTAACTTTGAAAACAGCCCTGCTGCATCATTAGGATCGTGGCTTACAGGAGGGAAGAGAGAGAGGGAAGGGTTCGTACTGGCATACACGGTCCCATATTCTAGAAGTGAGGGAAGAGAGGGAATCTTGTCAACCTTATCACCATGGCAGAGTGGTATCTTTTTGGTATCATTACCATAAAAGATTCCAATGATACCACCCATTACTAAGCCAAGATAAATCAGTAATATTCACAGGGTCATTGATATTAGACCCTCAAGAGAGAAACAGAACACAAATGCAAAGCTGAAGAGTATGATCTAGGGAACCAAGCCAAGCAATTGCTTTCAACATTAATGCTGGGGGGAAAAAGACTCCATAGTGTTTAGAGACAGTAAGGATATGCAAAACCCTTGCATGATGAGAAGACTTGCTTCTATTTTTAGATTTATCTGATTCTGCAAACATCTATTTAATTTCTGTTTTTTATTGTGCCTTAGATGCTATTCATATGAGTTATTTTAATTTAACAGATCATATCTAGACAGCTTTATTTGGACTTTCATTCCATGAATCAAGAAAAAAGAATCATCAAACTCAATAGGATTTTTTAAGTACAATCTGATCAAAAACAAATTAAGACCTCAGGGCTTGAACTAACATAGCTAAGGGTATTTTTTCCCTTCTTTAGATAAGGCTGAGACTTATAAAAGAAACTCATGAGGGTCTATTATAAATGAGAATGCTACAAGTGAACCATGGGGCTCCAGATAAGGTCTTACTGGCATAGTGGACTGAAATGTGTCAACATTTAAAAGTACAACAAAGTTGTCCCTCAGCACTTTCTCTTGAGATGCAAATTCTGTTTTATAACAGGATTCTAAGTTTTCCCTAGAATCTTACCATCTTTACAACTAATGATTTTTTCATGTAACTAAACCTCTTGAGCCCCACAATACATCCTTTCCTTATACAGTACCTGGGTTCTGTTACAATCAGCTCAACTGCTGGCCAGATTAGCTCATGTTTTTTATCAACTGCACACTTGGCCAGAACAGATCTACATCCCCCTCCCATTTCTCTTCAGAGGCTGTTCAAATTTTCTCCAGCTAGTTTAGAAAAATATAACCTATTTTACTAGAACAAGTAAAGTTAACTGATAGCAAAGACAACATCTCAGTGAGTTCTGGAAACTTAGGGGATGTGGTGTCTAAAATTCTGCCTTTTGGAGCTAATTTAAAACATAAGAACTTGTTGCAGTCTGTTAAGTATTACAATTAAAAGTGACCATTATAATGAGTTTCTGAAATATGAACTATTAGCTCTTTACCAGATTTCAAACGCAATAGTGCACTTCAGGGGGCATTTAAGTTTGCTTCTGGCTGCAAGCTGCTTTGAGTGGTTCAGAAGTTCCCCAGTTAATCAAGTGGGGAGAAAGTTTTCTTCATATTGCTCTCCTGCTACCTCTCCTGGCAGCTGAATGGAAGAGCACCCAGCTTAAACACAAGGACTTGGTAATTCTACCTCAATGCTAAAGCAGAAATAGTCATTACGAAATGAGGTTTACAATGAAGAAACTGAAAAGGAGAAGTTAGCTTTGTGTAGGTAAGAGAGGAAAGACAGATCACAGCTCTTTAATATAATGCCAATGCTTGTTCCCCTGTCCTGTCATCGAGTTTCAAAGGGGTTTAAAAAAAAAAGTTTAGGGGTTGGACTAGATGATCTTTAAAGGTCCCTTTCAACCCAAACCATTCTATGATTCTATGAAAGAGTATCACAGCCTTACACTGCAATGCAACAGGACAGCTTTAAGCAGGGAAACAAGGGAGAAGAGTCTCTGCCCTTCAGTCTGTATCTCCTGGAGTAAGGGGATACTAAAAGCCCTTTCATTATACTTTATCTCAGTTCCCTGCTGCAATGAAGCAGGTTAAAGTACCAGTTGTGCGCTCAGGGGCAGTGCTTTCAGCTTCTTCCCAGAGTCTTGGCCCCGGTGCCCAGATTTAGGGAGCTTTAGAGAACTGCAAACATGGGACTTGCGCAGAGTCAGTGCTGTATCAACAGCAGGAAACACGCAGAGTTACTGCTAAAGCCCCTTCTTGGCTGGAGGCCATATCACTGGCCAACCCATATGGGAATGTCCAATTACATGACTTGCTTATGGATGGGTCGGTTCAAATCCTACAGCATGTCAACATTTCATCCTCCTTCCCTCCTCTGCCCCCCTGTCCCTTATCAGGAACAATATTTCATCAGTAGGATTAATTACTGATGTTAGTTTGCAAGTAAAGCACCTCATTGCTTTGGACATCTCTGGATTAGCTACTATGAAGAACAGAGATAGGTGATCTGAGAAATTAGTGACAATCTGGGAGAAATGCCTGTAGAACAATTTCAGTTAGGTGGTATGACCTTTAGGAATGGGGTGCAGATATACTCCTGCACCTCTATTAACTCTAACTAAGCCATCTTCTCAGCAGAGTAGTTTAGCCCACACACATTTCCACATTAACACAAGTTATACAGCTGCTCATAGTACTCAGACCAGCTTGGGCATCCTAACATTTGCACAATGCCACAGAGATTATTTCAGGAGTAGTCTTGGATTTGAGTATCAGTGCTAGCAGTAAGGAACCCAGTCTGTGTTTGACAGCTACAACATGGCACTTGGAAGTGATGACACCTTTTTTAAAGTGTTTTCATATCTTTTACTGGGAATTGAGTGAACACTGAGTGTTCCTGTTGGGTATTCATTAGCAACCAATGCAATGTCTACTCCCTCTTGTGATCTTAAGTTTCTGAGAAAAAAGGAGCAAGAGAGCTTCACAAACAATAAGGATTTGTCTTTTGTCATTTAAAGCTTACATGACACAAAGAATAGAGTTTAGTCCTGAGTGTCACAGCCTGTGTGGTGGCGGGGAGGTTTGCTGCACCTTGCCAGTGACTCTGGGTGCAACCCTCGCAGTGTCAGATCTCTGATCTACTGAGGAACATCACAGTTGTCTTACACCTGTGTCAGGATGTCAGGTCCAGTTAGGCTTAGCATTTGTATTCTCCCTTCAGGACTCTATGGCCTGCAGGATATAGAATAACTTTCTTTAAACTAAAAATGTAGTTATTTTAAAAATAGAAAGATATTATCCACAGAGAAAAACAAAACTCTTCAACAAAACACCCTTTACAGGACCAAAGACCATCCTGTCTCAGTGTTTACCATCATAATATTAACCTAAGCAAGCCTAAGTTTTTCACTAAGGCGTCTATCACTTACTTGGTTCCCTCAAATCACTTTCTGAACAAATGCCCCCTCTATCTAAGGCAATAAGTACTTTAGAAACTCAACACATTATTTTTTCCTTTCTTCCCTTCCCTGACTCATGAGCATGTTCTTGTTCATCATTGCCTCTTAACAAGCCTCAAATGCTTGTGGAGAGACATTTTCTTCCTTTTTAGTTTGTTATACTTTACAGCCCATAACAAGGCATATCTATCCATTCATGCAGTAAACATCTCAATATCTGTAAAATACAGGATAACTATAAATTAGTACAAAGCAACTCCACACCTGTAACACCATGATATTCAAAAATGTCCAGAATCTTGACTGAAGCCATCACAGAATACTAGTCAGTGTCCTCACTGTTTTCATTTAGTAGGACCGAGATTTTAATAGTGTTAATACAAATAACATCAAAGCATTTGCGAATGAAGGAACACTTCTTGAAGTTAGGTCTACTGTTCTTGTGGAAACAGTGAAATAATCTGTACAGTTACATATGAGTCTTACCAATTAGGTGCCCGCTTACATACTTATTGGTGGCTGGAAAAGTCCAAATAACATCCAAGTGCACTGTATGTTCTCTCCTCACCGGCAGAACGTAACTCACATTGAATGCAACATACCTGAGCTTCATTTGTGTACCCAGCCCTCAGAAATGGAAGACATAAGCCCTCATGCTCATAAGCAATTTAAGCTAGTGCTTTTCAACCACTTGGATTTGTTGATCTCTTGAATTTTTATGTTGTAGTGGTCTGTGACCTGCAGCAATTTCACATATCTAACTTGGGATATGTGAATCTACTTTTCTTTTACAAATTCTTTAGAATTTAGAAGTCCTCCATTGAACTCTTGTGGCTGAAAAATACTGATTTAGTAAATTCTTTAGCTATTTGTTGGGTCACACTGCCTTTTAAGTGTTACATTATATTCTCCCTTTCTTTCTAGTTCCACTTAGTTTTTACTTCTGATCTTAATTAAAAATGCTTTCGTTTATTCAGCAGTTTTGTTTCTTTTATTGTGCTTAGTGAATCTAACTGAAAGAGCTGATATTATTTGGTTAGAGTCAAGAAAAAAGTACTTAAAAAAGGAAGCTTTGTATCAATATGCATCAAAATGAAATCTTCCAGCTCTGAAGCAGCCTCTGTAGTTTTTCTGGCTTGTTTCAGAAAACACTCCCAAAGTTTTCCAAGACTTTTCAAAATCTCCTATGACGCATGAAGTATTAATCTTTAAATTAAAGCTGCTAGAGCTGAATTTTCAGTATTCTAACAATTACTGGGTGTTTTTGTTTTGGGAGAAAGGATAATGTTGTGGTTAAGGAACTGGAGGAAGAAGAAAAAATCCCAAGTCAGTTACCAGTATCATCACCAACTTTCTGTATGATTTTTGACAACCCAGACTGACTTTTTTCTGTTCATCAGAATAAATATAAAAATGGGAATATAAATATAAAATGGGAATAGCAGCATTTCTGAGTGATGTTGTAGGGAGAAGACATAGTGACTACAAGGTGCCTATACAAGAAAGAGCCATAAACTGAAAATAGCCCTCATATTTCCTAAGGACTATCTAAGTCCCGCTAGGCATACAATGGCCAAAGGCTCCAAAAGGAACTGTGTGTAACAGACTATTTGAAATAGCATCATCTAGGATAGAGCTCATGTGGACTGCTCTGTTTGGGGGAATAGGGGAAAGGTGGAAAACTTGCTCCTATAAGTAGCGTATTTTGGACAGAAAAAACTGACATGAAATATACATCCATACTTCAGCAAAAAGAATCATCTAAGGGGTATTGGAGATGGCCTTTATGTTGCTGGCAATGAAGAATGGGTGTTGGTACAAGCTATGCAAACCTTCCCGGGGTCCCTGTCTATGAGGGCAGCTGGCCATTGCTGAATTGTGTGAAATGACACCTTTACTGCCCTTGGTACCGGAATTAGACAGCTAATGATAACACTACTAAACCTGCCTATACTGCAGTCCCTCCTCCAAGTACAGTGCATTTATATCTACACAATGGGCTCTCTCTGGCTAACTTCAGCTGTCTACAGGTCCAGGCATCTACCCAGGGGACACAAACAACCGTCTCAGGTAGACTGACTGAACCACACTTTGGAGATTCCAAGCTGAGTAGTTGAGCGATACAGTCCAAAGCCTTGTTGATAATACTTACTCATCAGCCTGCATTTGTGCCTTTATTTGAAACATAGTATCTGCAAAAGTACATCTCTGCCAACAGCATGGAGCTGTCCTGAGTCTCTTTAGTCAACTTTTCTGGAGTTTCCCACAGGAAAGCCAGATGTCCTTCTAGTTTTCATCACTAGGTTTCCATTCATTTTTCAAAATGTCCCTTTAAAATGTGATGGAATTTTCATTTGGCCTGTAAGTTTTCTATTCAAACATGAAATTAATTTGTATAGATAATATATTTCACTTCTGTTATATGAGCTATCTATTCATAAGATGGAAATACAGGAATATTTCCTAAACTGCTTTTATTTTAAGGATCTACACTCAGAGCATATTACAATAGAAATATTGCATGCATATGAGGTCTGTACATTCACATTTATATATAACCATATGCTATACATAGTATTACATGCCCAAGTAGCCACATACACATACAGGAGCTATCTCTTACTCTGTTTTGAGGAATGCCCAGCATGATGGGAGAGTCATCCTGAGTAGAGTTCATAGACACTAACATAGCAATAGGATGTGTGGGTGGCTGGAGCTGGAAGGGGTAAACAACTGCACTGCTTACTTGCTACATTTAAGTAAGCTCTTCTAATTTAATTTGTGCTCTCAGAAAAAAACAGAATTGTATTGTGTTCGCATTTAAATAAACCACAAATGTTAAGATTAAATATAACCTAAAGAATCATAACTTTTGCTAATGATTAAACTGTCAAAGTCTGCCTAAATAAAGGAATCAGTTTTAAAGTCCCTGCAAACAACTAGGTTTAAATTATTTTCAAGACCTATAAAGAGACAACAGAAAACATAAACAGCCTGAACTGTTTAAAACATGTGTTCTCTCTAATTAAATAAGAAACATCTGTCTTGGGATTTTGGAAGTGGATATAATCTATCCACATTGTGCCTAAATCAGTTTGCATCTAGCTTCTATTCTGAAATAAAATTCTTGTGTTCTGAAAGAATTAAATAAGCATGCCACATGAGGTGCTTCATCCATCTGAACAGACAGAAAACCCCTTGTTGAAAATACCAGCAAAGACTAGCTATCCTGTGATTTCCAGGATTCAGAGAAGTATGTGAGACATGGGTTTTCAGGTTTTGCCTTGTGAGCAAAAAAACGTATTTTCAAAATGAGAAATCTGCCACAAACACCTTTCGTTAAAGCATTAAGATGAACCATGCACAGATCCTGGACGTCATACTCGTGTTATTTCTCTGGGGACCATTAAACCTTTCCCTGCAAGCGCACATGCATACAGACTCCCAGGAGTGGGATTTCTCCAGCGAACTGCAGATACTCAGATCAAAATGACACAACTAAAGCGAGTGCGGAAGAAACTTGTGCCGAAGGGGGACGTGAGCACAGCAGAGCAACCCACACAACGCTGCGCTACGAGATGCAGCCATTTACTTACTGGTATTATCAAAGGGTATCTGCCTGCACTGGGTGGCGGGCCAGGCACAGTAGTACACCGCTCCTCCTTCCACTATGTCTGGCTGCGTGGTGTTGGCTTTGGGAGCTCCCACCAGGACACTGACTCTGCGAAACACACCGGGAGGTCACCGGGGCGGTGGGGGCGCTCAGGACCCACAGGCGGCGGCCCCGGCACGCCGGGCCAGGGGCTGTCACCCCGGCGACCGGCCCGAGGGCGGCGGGCGGGTCGCTGCCGTTTGCCCACCGCCTTCCCCAAAGCCTCCCTCAAGCCCGTCGGCGCCCCGCAGCCCCGACCAGGCAGGAGGGGCGGCCCGGCGGCGCTCGCTCGGGCACAGCCCGGACCCGCCGCTCCCCGGGACCGCGGGCGCCGCGCTGAGGGGAGCGGCCCGCCCAGCCCGCCCGGCGGCGGCGGCACTCACGTGCTGGGGTCAGGGATGTAGAAGTCCACCGAGTACCCGAAGTAGCTGCCCGGGGGCCCGCTGTACACCGTCAGCTTCTCCTCGTCCAAGTTGAAAGCCACCAGCGCTGGCGCCCAGAGCAGCGCTGACAGGAGGAGCAGCGCGCACGGCCGCTGCCGGCGGCGGGCGCGGCCGGTCCCGCGCCCGCGGCTGAGGCGCAGCATCCTCGCCGCCTCCGCGGCAGGCTCCCGCTGGCAGCGCGGAGCGGAGCGCAGCTGCGCGGCGGCCCTGCGGTGCCGCGGCGGTCTGGCTGCCGCCGTGCGCTGGCGGCGGGGCGGGGGGCTGGCGGCGGAGGCTCGGCCCCACTCACCCCGCCGCCGCCGCCGCCGCGGGGCGAGCCGCGCTCGGGCGCCCCCTGGCGGCCCGCGCTCGGCGCCCGCGGCAGGCATCGCAGCGCAGCGCGGCGCCCCGCAGCTGTCGGCGGCCCCCGGGGAGGCGCGGAGCTGCGGTGAGGACCCGCCGGGAGCGCGGTGGCTCGGCGGGGAAGCTCTTCTTCTACGAGGCAGCATTCGGGCCCGAGGGAGGCCCCGCGCCACCGGTCTGTGCGTGGGCCCCGCTGCCACTGGGCAGGGCGAGGCGCTGGTGGTCATTCTGGGGCCGCCTGGCCTGCGCGTCCCTCGGTGAGGCAGAAGCGGTCCCGCCGTCGCCGGCGGAGGTGTCGGCGCCTCGGACCAGGTCTGCACGACGCCTCCGGCGTTGTCTGCGAGATAGGACGGTGCTCACAGCGCTATGGTTGTGGTGTGGCCGTCGGGGACCCGGAGCGGCCCTCGTCCCCCAGCGCAGGGAGCGACGCTGGGGCCGGGGCCTGGGCAAGGTTTCTCCATCCTGGCTGAACACGGTGCTCAGGGTGGTTTACTGCACTAACCAGGCTGTATCTGGAGAAACCAGTTTGTCATACGGAGAAAATCCACCAGTGAAGCTGGGAGAAATGCATGCTAAGTAGGACACCCACTTAACTCTCCCAGCAGAGTTACCCGATGTGACAGTCATGTTCACAAGGGAAAATGGAGGAGTTGAGGCTGGTGATTTCTACTTGAATTTCTCTTGACTTCCAGCATTTTCAAGAGTTTGAACTGAAGAGTCTGATACTTGAAAATGCCTTTTAGGAAACTGAAGTGCATGGAAAAAAAATAGACCTTCATCAGATTGCTATGTGACTGCCAGCATGGCTATAATTTAGAAAAAAACCAGCAACCAAAAACCCCTTCTAACCACAGGAAAGATGTAAATCCAACCACACAGTTCAGAACACATTAGGAAATGCATTCCTCTGTAAGTTTCTCTGTTAGTGCTTGCCTGGCTACATAAAGTTTTAATATGCTGAAGGGGGCACCTTACACTTGCGCGAAGGAAAGCATTACTATAGGCCTTTACCACAGCTCCATGCAGGAGCAGGTGTCATGCCTCTTTTCCCACAGAAATGACCAATACTACTTTATTGCATGTGGCATTGAAAGGAGCTTGTAGAAAGGTCCTCTTACAATTTCTTCATAAAAGTAATTAAAAACAGAGGGGTCTGGACAGGCTGGATCAATGGACTGAGGCCAATTGTATGAGGTTCAACAAGGCTAAGTGCAAGGTCCTGCACTTGGGTCACAACAACCCCATGCAACGCTACACGCTTGAGGAAGAGTGGCTGGAAAGCTGCCTGGCAGAGAAGGACCTGGGAGCGTTGGTTGACAGCCGCCTGAATATGAGCTGACAGTGTGCCCAGGTGGCCAAGAAGGCCAATAGCATCCTGGATTGTATCAGAAATAGTGTGGCCAGCAGGACCAGGGAAGTGATCGTCCCCCTACACTTGGCAATGGTGAGGCCACACCTCAAATACTGTGTTCAGTTTTGGGCTCCTCACTACAAGAGAGACATTGAGGTGCTGGAGTGTGTCCAGAGAAGGGCACTGAAGCTGGTGAAGGGTCTGGAGCACAAGTCTGATGAGGAGCAGCTGAGGGAACTGGGGTTGATTAGCCTGGAGAAAAGGAGGCTGAGGGGAGACCTTATCGCGCTCCACAACCACCTGAAAGGAGGATGTAGGGAGGTGGGGGTCGGTCTCTTCTCCCAAGTTACTAGTGATAGGAGAAGAGGAAATGGCTTCAAGTTGTGCCACTGGAGGCTTAGATTGGATATTAGAATAAATTTATTCACAGAAAGGGTTGTCAGGCATTGGAAGAGGCTGCCCAGGGAAGTGGTTGAGTCACCATGCCTGGAGGTATTTAAAAGACATGTAGATGTGGTGCTCAGTGTCATGGTTTAGTGGTGGACTTGGTAGTGCTAGGTTAATGGTTGGCCTCGATGTTCTTAAAGGTCTTTTCCAATGTAAATTACTTTATATTCTATGTTTTGCCCCTGCAAGCCCTACAATAGTGTTCTAGCTGGTTTTGTTAATAATATATATAAGCTGACTCTTCCTGAAATGCTCCCTTCCGTTACAAAGCTAAATGGGGCATCACACCCACATCTTGAGGGGACAGTATTCTTATTTGTATTTTTTCTGGCCAACTCAAAGGTAGGAAGAAAAGGAGACCTATTTTATTTTCTATTTAATCAGCTCTGTTAGGTGGAAAAAAGGATTGTTTTTCAGCATTTATAATACAGATGTGTCCAAAACAATATCAGAGAAAGATCAGAAGAATAGAGAACCCATTTATAAACATGCTACAGCAGAGCATGCCTATGAAAGCAGCTGAGTAGTTAGTTTTGTTCTGAGGTTCTGGTTTCTTTACTTTTGTGTTTGTTTTATTTGAAGTGCTTTATGGCAGGATTATTCAGATAAGACTGACATTCCTGTTCACAAAAATAGAACAGTGTGTTTATTTCCAGCATTAACTGTGTGACCCTTAGCTGTCCCCACAGGCTTGTAATATTCCTTAAATCTGCTCGCCTTACAATTGTGCCGACTTTACTCTTGCTATTAAGAGTGAAACGTCACCATTGACATTATTTTGTTATTTTACATTGAACAAGTATCTCTTAGAGATCTAAGCACCAGTAATAAATTCAGAAGTACCTCAATGACTTGTAGGGTTAACACTTACCCTTAAAAGTCATAGAGTTTTAAGGCAACTGAAGGCATTTGAAAGTTGTGTTGCCTTATGCTAAATAATAATGCCACCTGGCTCTTATTTAGCACAAAAACAGTCAGTTCCAGTGCTCAGCATTGTAAGTGAAGTCGTTGGGGCTTGGAGAACTGCTCAGATGGCACACCAGACCTGTGGCACTCAGGGAGCAAGAAGGCAGCACATTCTGGTACTGTATCCATCTTGTACAGATCTTTCGAAATCAGAGTTAAAATTCAGTAATTAGCACAGTGGGAGACAGGTGAGTGTTCACACAAATGAAAAGCAGAAGGGGCATAGCAAGAACATAGGCAGTTCTCATGTTCTCCCCTTGTACCTGTCTTTCAGTTTGAAATATATGCCACCTAACCTGGTTGCTTTGAACTAAATTTAAAAAAGGAAAAAAGTGCTTCAAATGGCTATCAGTGCTAAAACCTGTATGGAGAGCAGGGCAGAATGAAAAGAAGGAAATCTCTTTCAAGATCCTCTTACCCCCAAGGTGTTAACATACAGCCATACCCCTCCCCTTACCTTTTTCCTCTTTTTTTTCCCCCCCATATAAAGAAGAGAGACATGAGTGTAGGATATTCCAAATCAATTCAAAGAGATAAAAGAAAAGAACAATCTTTTCGTTTTTCAAAGGATTTGCTGTGTTACCCTAAATAACCTGGACCTGTTCTGATCACTGGAAGCGTATTCCAGATCTTGGTTTCCTTGGACTTTAGACTGGAAGCTGTGATCTGCACTGCTCAAGAGGTAAGCAGCTGCCCCAGTTGTTGGTAGGCTGAAGTTTGGTCTTTAGCATACTCATGGCCCAATACATTAACTGCTTTGAATATTGAACTAAAAAGTCTTAATAGGCTCTGGAATCTGACCTGGAGCCAGGACAGAGAGCTTTTATAAGAACACTTAGCCAAGAGTCCAAAAGTCATTATCTACCCTATAGAACAACTGGAAGGTCAGATTTGGGACCAAATAATTTATAAAGAAAAATACAAGATTCATGGTGTGAATTTCTACAGCTTATACTATGTGCAGTTGGTGAGGTTAATACATCATTATGGTCTTTCCAATCTTAAAAATAGATCGGCCAAAGCTTCTATGGGAAGTTTTGGTGAAGCAAAACTTAAAGGTTAGTATTTCACAGAAGGCTCTATTATGAAAGCTTTAATCTTATTTATGGCACTATTTAGAAATCTGCCTGCTAGCAGAGGAAGGATAAGTATTTCAAAGAATCATATGGGATTTTAACATAAATCTTGTCAAAATTAATGACAATTTTACTGTTAAATCTCTTCAAAACATGGCAGTACAGAAGCCTAAGTGTCCAATTTCCATAGGAAAGCTTACCTTTTTTCTTGGCTGTTTCCTAGTTTTGTTTCTGTAGGCAGGAAGCCTTCTTCTGAACTGTAATTGGAGCCATTATAGAGACAGTATTTTGTATTGATTATCCTGTTGCAAAGCAAGAGGATAAAACGAGGATGTGACCACGCTCTACAAAGAGCATGAATTTCTTATCAGCCTTGTTATTGGCAGCTTCTGAATCTGAGCACCTGCTTGTCCCTTCTAACTGAAAAGGATGAATTTTAGCCAATATACCAGTCTGAGAGCAATGAAGTGCCCTAGTTCATTATGGGGCTCATTTCTGTGTTTTTCACCTATGTACTGATGCTCTCCTGCATTTGGGAATAAAAAGCCTCACAATTTTTGCTTGTGTCCAATTCAATTAGCAAACTCATTAAGCTGTACTTTAAGGTTTGCTAGGTTCCCGTAGACTAATAACTGCTACAAGACCTTGTTTCTTCTTCCCCCAAATGCTAGTTGGTGGGATCTGAATTCAGCTTGACATGACAACAAAGGATGTTCAGCATTTTGTTTTGAACCTTACCTCTGTGAATGATGTCCAAGTTAAAAATATTAGCAGAAGGAATTAATACGTGAAAAGCATTGAAGCTAATTTGAGAGTGAGCAGACTAAGTCTTCTAGCAACCTAAACTTATAGCCTGTGAAAAAATGTGTCTTTTCATGAGATCTCATGGAAATACTATTTTTTCTTCATTTGTAAGTGTTAACTAGTTTAATCACATGAAATCAATGTAAACCAGAATCTAATGAGCCAATCTGCCATCTTGGTGAAAGCACAGACTGGCTGCTTAGTGTGTGAGACCCCAAAGGATGGAACAGTAGGGACGTTGCAGGGGAGGCTGCGAATGCCTTCAGTATTTATGCTGCACCTCCCAGGCTATTGCGGTCAGCAGACTTGCAGCACAATACTCAGCAAACCCACAACAGAGTCTGAAGGTGCTCTCCAGAGCATGTCTGATGCTATATGCTAAGCAGCTTTGCATGCAATCAAGAGTACCCAGAGTAACTGTCCACAGGCTGTAGACAGTCATCTAGTTGGAAAGCAAATGTGCCACGGTATGCATTGCACTAATGGAGGTTCTTGTTCCTGCTTATGAGCTGTTGTGTAGGCATAGCCATTTCACTACGCTAATGGATTTTACTTGCACATCACTTGCCTGCTCCATCCAGGCCCATCTTGGACTCCCTTGCTCTAAATTCATCCTCACGAAGAAGAGAGAATAAAAAAGCATACAGATGGATCAGATAAGCAGAAATTATAACTGTCTGAAAGACAAAGCCAAGGACTTCAACAGAAGTATTTGAAAAACAAAGTACCCTGCAAGCACTTAAGTGATTCAGTGTTTTAAAGGGGTCTTCATGTGGCTTATAACAAAAATATTTGCATTTGCATTTTTGCTGCCTGCTTACCTTGAACAGCTCAGGCTTTAACAAAGCAAAAATATATTTGTTAGCCTTGAGCCTTCAAATGCAACTTACCTGGGCTAACACGAGGCACTGGAAGTAGTCTTTCCATTATTTATTTAGATAACTTATCTAGAGTATCTAACTGCAAGCTTCAGTACACATGAAAGTGGAAATAATTTCTCTTTTACCATTCAACTAGCAGTTGACCCCAGGACCCTTTTTTTCTCCTCATCTCTTTGTTATGAAAGTGAATTTAGAGCAAAGAGACACCAACACATAGCTGAACAATTTTCTATCTCAAAGGGCTTTGATACATGGGAGGGAGAACCCAGTTTTCTGGACCGACTGTCCAATGGCATGTTGACTGTACCATGTTGCCAGCTAGCACACTAGTTGTCTCCCAGAAGATACTGACCTTTCCTTGGCAATTAAAATTGAACCACTGTGCAATGCTTAAAAAATTATTCACCTAGAGTACTAATCAAAATATCATTTAATTGCATATTTAGTTCACGTGATTTCTTACAGTTAGCATTATCAGTTTGCTCTGGTTAAAGCATGTATTTAATCCTGTAGAGTGCTCTGGTATTACTTATCGACTAAGCTTCAATTTGCAAACTGCTATATATACATATATATACGTACACACATATGTAGCCTATATATTTGGCACTTAGAGCAGAACAAGCTGTGAAAATTATATAGATTTCTGGGGAAGGATCACAGGTCAGCAGGGGAGCACCTGAAGAGCAGCACAAAGGAATTCCAGCCGCTCCAGCCAGTAAGTCTGCTTCATTGGGGCCCAACTTAAATGCCTCTATGCAAATGCACGTAGCATGGGGAATAAACAAGAGGAGTTAGAGATGTGCGCACGCCTGCAAGGCTATGATCTTATTGGCATCACGGAGATGTGGTGGGATGGTTCCTATGACTGGAGTGTTGGAATGGAAGGACACAGGCTCTTTAGGAAGGACAGACAGGGGAGACGAGGAGGGGGTGTTGCCCTCTATGTAATGACAAGCTGGCGTGCATGGAGCTCTGCCTGGGGATGGATGAGGAGCCGACTGAGAGCTTAAAGGTCAGGATTAAAGGGAGGGCAGGGACAGGTGACATTACAGTGGGGGTCTGCTACAGGCCACCTGACCAGGAAGACTGAGTGGATGAGGCCCTCTATAGACAGATAGGAGCAGCTTCATGTTCACAAGTCCTGATCCTCATGGGGGACTTCAACCACCCTGGTATCTGTTGGAGGGACAACACAACAGGGCATAAGCAATCTGGGAGGTTCCTGGAATGCATTGATGATAACTTCCTTCTCCAAGTGATAGAGGAGCCAACGAGGAGAGGTTCTATGCTGGACCTTGTTCTCACCAACAAGGAGGGGCTGGTGGGGAATGTGAAGCTCAAGTGCAGTCTTGGCTGTAGTGATCATGAAATAATGGAATTCAAGATCCTTGGGGCAGTGAGGAGGGTGCACAGCAAGCTCACCATGCTGGAATTCAGGAGAGCAGACTTTATCTTAAAATGTGCAAAACCAGCTAAAACAAATACCTATCAAGCCTGAGCATTTTAGGAAAAGTAAAGCTTCAGACTTGCCAGGCAATCCAGATTAAAGCAGATTCTCTTAATTAATTTTCTATATACTTTTGAGTAGCAATACTACTGTTGTACAAGTCTTTTACCATCAGGCCCACATAGCAAGACGAAATACTTGTGTTCTGAGTAAAGTGAGTCAGATAAGATGAATTAAGGAATCTTTCAAATTATTGTCATCTGCAAAGGAATTATTTTTTCAGAAAAAGAAATCTCAAAAAGAGGTAAGATACACTGCTGTCAGTCCTGCAGTAAGGGATGGTCATGGTAATTTCAGAAGTTAGGTTTTTAAACAAGCCCTGATTGAACTTGTTTGGTGGCTGGGGGCAGATGGGGCTGCAGCAATGGCCTCTGTGAGAAGAAGTCACCAGGAGCTGTCCCCCATGTTGCACAGAGACAGTTCCAGCTGGCTCCATGACGGACCAAAGCTGAGCCTGTCAGCAAAGCTGTTGGTGTCTCTGTGATAACATTTAAGAAAGAGTAAAAAACTCTGTGTGACATCTGGGAGAGAGGAGCAGGAATATGTGAGAGAAACAACTCTGCAGACACCAACATCAGTGAAGAAGGAGGGGGAGGAGGTGCTCCAGGTGCTGGAGCAGAGATTCCCCTGCAGCCCCTGGTGAAGACCATGGTGAGGCAGGCTGTCCCCCTGCAGCCCATGGAGGTTAACAGCGGAGCAGGTGGATACCTGCAGCCCGTGGAGGACCCCACGCTGGAGCAGCTGGCTGTGCCTTGGAGCCCATGGAGACCCCATGCCAGAGCAGGCTCCTGGCAGGAGCTGCAGCCTGTGGGGAGGAGCCCACGCTGGAGCAGGTTGTCTGGCAGGACCTGTTGCCTGTGGGAGACCCATGCTGAAGCTGTCCATTCCTGAAGGACTGCACCCCATGGAAAGGACCCACACTGGAGCAGTTTGTGAAGAACTGCAGCCCGTGGGAAGGACCCATGTTGGAGTAGTTTGTGAAGGACTGTCTCCTGTGGGTGGGACCCCACACTGGAGCAGGGGAACAGTGTGAGGAGGAAGGAGTGGCAAGAGATGAAGTGTTATGAACTGACCACAACCCCCGTTTCCCATTCCTCGTCCCCCTGCCCTCTCGGTGGGAAGGAGGTAGAGGAGCTGGGATTGAAGTTGAGCCTGGGAAGAAGGAGCAGGGGAGAAGGTGGTTTTATTTTTTTTTTTTTTTCCTCACTATCTCTATTTTTAATTGGCAATAAATTAAATTTAGAGTCTGTTTTGCCCGTGACGATAATTGGTGAGCGATCTCCCTGTCCTTACCTCGATGAGATAAGGAACTTTTTCGTTTATTTTCTCCCCCGTCTTGCTGAGGAGAGGGAGTGAGAGAGTGGCTGGGTGCGCACCTGGCAGCCAACCAAGGCCAACCCACCACAGAACTATACTGTTCACCTATTTCCACATGTAAATCTAACAGATATATTGTACAGTCTTGCAGAGGACATATCTGCACAATGTCATGCACAGGATGTGCTCTTTCTACCACTACTACATGCTTTACAGTGCAAATTCTCCATCAAGGGTTTCTCCCCCACACTACATACATTTTTGACCAAATCAGTTTGTTTTCCTGCATGATGATCATTCTACAGTCATATTGTTATTTACACATGAAAATGAATTTTTAAAAAGTAAATAAATCTAAATGTGAAATTCAGCCCTGCTGGCAATAGCACAGGCTCTGCAATCAGAGTTAAGATGCAATACATCATCACGGCTAGTAAGAAACTCAGGAGCGCAGGTTATTTTCTCTTCTCTCCTTCCAGTGGTGGGCAGTGACACCAGAAGGAACAGAGATGCCCAATCTATTAATGCATGGCTCCGTGGCTGGTGTCATCGCCACGGATTTGGTTTTTTTGACAACGGAATGGCCTACGCCGCACCGGGTTTGCTGGCATCCGATGGGATTCATCTTTCTCAAAGGGGAAAGAGAATCTTTGCACAGGAACTTGCAGGGCTCATTGACAGAGCTTTAAACTAGACTCGAAGGGGGAGGGGGATAATATCAGGCTTGCCCGAGAGAAGCTGAGGGGCGACGTGCCATGGTTGGAGGGAGCGGCTGACAGCGAGGACAGTCGGCCTGAGTCCTCGAGATGCACGGGGTACGCTTGGGCACAGCCGAAGTCGAGCGGAGTTGAGCCAGGGGATACTGAGGCAACGGGAGCCAAGAGGGAAACACCAGTGAAATGCCTCAAAGCACGCAAGGGGTGTTCTTCTATGAAGGAGGCACGGACGACACCCCAGCTGAAGTGCCTCTACACCAATGCACGCAGCATGGGCAACAAGCAGGAGGAGTTGGAAGCCATTGTACGTCAGGAAAACTATGATATGGTGGCCATCACAGAAACATGGTGGGATGACTCGCACAACTGGAGTGCGGCGATGGATGGCTATAAACTCTTCAGGAGGGATAGGCGAGGCAGGAGAGGTGGTGGGGTAGCCCTATACGTCAGGGAGAGTCTGGATAGTTTAGAGCTCAATGATGGTGATGATAGGGTGGAGTGTCTGTGGGTCAGAATCAGGGGGAAGGCCAACAAGGCAGATATTGTGGTGGGAGTCTGTTACAGACCCCCCAACCAGGATGAGGAGACAGATGAACTATTCTATAAGCAGCTGGGAGAAGCCTCACGATCGCTAGCCCTTGTTCTTGTGGGGGACTTCAACCTGCCAGATGTCTGCTGGAAATACAATACAGCAGAGAGGAAACAGTCCAGGAGGTTCCTGGAGCGTGTGGCAGATAACTTCCTGACGCAGCTGGTGAGTGAGCCAACGAGGGAAGGTGCCCCGCTGGACCTCTTGTTCGTGAACAGAGAAGGACTGGTGAGTGATGTGTTGGTTGGAGGCTGTCTTGGGCAGAGCGATCATGAAATGATAGAGTTTTTGATACGTGGAGAAGCGGCGAGGGGGGTCGGCAAAACTGCCACCTTAGACTTCCGGAGGGCGGACTTCAGCCTGTTTAGGAGACTGGTCGACAGAGTCCCCTGGGAGGCAGCTCTTATGGGCAAAGGGGTCCAGGAAGGCTGGACATTCTTTAAGGAGGAAGTCCTAAAGGCACAAGAGCGGGCTGTCCCCAGGTGCCGAAAGACAAGCCGGCGGGGAAGAAGACCGGCCTGGCTGACTAGAGAGCTCTGGCTCGAACTGAGGAGAAAGAGGAGAGTCTATGACCTCTGGAAGAAGGGGCGGGCAACTCAGGAGGACTACAGGGGTGTAGCGAGGCTGTGCAGGGAGAAAACTAGAAGGGCCAAAGCTGAGCTAGAGCTCAGTCTGGCTGCTGCTATAAAAGACAACAAAAAACACTTCTTCAAATACATTAGCAGCAAAAGGAGAGCTAAGGAGAATCTCCAGCCCCTAGTAGATGTGGGAGGAAACACAGTGACCAAGGATGAGGAAAAGGCTGAGGTACTTAATGCCTTCTTTGCCTCAGTCTTTATTAGCAGGGCCGAATGTTCTATGGGTACCCAGCCCCTGGAGTTGGAAGATAGGGATGGGGACCAGACTGGAGCCCCCATTATCCAGGGGGAAATGGTGAGTGACCTGCTGCACCACTTAGACACTCACAAGTCTATGGGGCCTGATGAGATCCACCCGAGAGTGTTGAAGGAGCTGGCAGATGTGCTCACCAAGCCCCTTTCCATCATTTACCAGCAGTCCTGGCTAACTGGGGAAGTCCCTGCTGACTGGAGATTAGCGAATGTGACGCCCATCTTCAAGAAGGGCCGGAAGGAGGACCCGGGGAACTACAGGCCTGTCAGCCTGACCTCGGTGCCGGGGAAGCTGATGGAGCAGATCATCCTGAGTGCTATCACACGGCATGTAGAGAATAACCAGGGGATCAGGCCCAGCCAGCATGGGTTCAGGAAAGGCAGGTCCTGCTTGACCAACCTGATCTCCTTCTATGATAAGGTGACCCGCCTAGTGGATGAGGGGAAGTCTGTGGATGTTGTCTATCTAGACTTCAGTAAAGCCTTTGACACGGTTTCCCACGGCATTCTCCTGGAGAAACTGGCTGCTCATGGCTTGGACGGGTGTACTCTTCGCTGGGTAAAGAACTGGCTGGACGGCCGGGCCCAGAGAGTGGTGGTGAATGGAGTTTACTCCGGTTGGCGGCCGGTCACAAGCGGTGTTCCCCAGGGCTCGGTGTTGGGGCCAGTTCTGTTTAACATCTTTATCAATGATCTGGACGAAGGGATCGAGTGCACTCTCAGTAAGTTTGCAGACGACACCAAGTTGTGTGGGAGTGTTGATCTGCTGGAGGGTAGGCAGGCTCTGCAGAGGGACCTGGACAGGCTGGATCGATGGGCTGGGGTGAATTGTATGAGGTTTAACAAGGCCAAGTGCAAGGTCCTGCACTTGGGCCACAGCAACCCCATGCAACGCTACAGGCTTGGGGAAGAGTGGCTGGAAAGCTGCCTGGCAGAGAAGGACCTGGGGGTGTTGGTTGACAGCTGCCTAAATATGAGCCAGCAGTGTGCCCAGGCGGCCAAGAAGGCCAATGGCATCCTGGCCTGTATCAAAAATAGCGTGGCCAGCAGGACTAGGGAAGTGATTGTGCCCCTGTACTCGGCACTGGTGAGGCCGCACCTCGAATACTGTGTTCAGTTTTGGGCCCCCCACTACAAGAGGGATATTGAGGTACTGGAGCGCGTACAGAGAAGGGCAACGAAGCTGGTGAAGGGTCTGGAGCAGAAGTCTTATGAGGAGCGGCTGAGGGAGCTGGGACTGTTTAGCCTGGAGAAAAGGAGGCTGAGGGGAGACCTCATCGCTCTCTACAACTACCTGAAAGGAGGTTGTAGGGAGGTGGGGGTCGGTCTCTTCTCCCAGGTAACAAGTGATAGGACAAGAGGAAATGGCCTCAAGTTGCGCCAGGAGAGGTTTAGACTGGATATTAGGAAATTTTTCTTCACCGAGAGGGTTATCAAGCATTGGAACAGACTGCCCAGGGAAGTGGTTGAGTCGCCATCCCTGGAGGTATTTAAAGGACGTTTGGATGAGGTACTTAGAGACATGGTGTAGTGATGGTTTTTGGCAGTGTTAGGTTTATGGTTGGACTCGATGATCTTAAAGGTCTTTTCCAACCTATATGATTCTGTGATTCTGTGATTCTGTGATCTTTTGGGGTTTTTTTTCCTGAGATGTGTTCAGCTAGAAACCTGACATTTCTAAACCATGGTCCCTTTTCATTATCTTAGAGAGGCAGTAAAACAAGTTCGATTAAAACCAAACTTAAAACAATACATCATGATTCAAGGAAAAGATTTTATTTTAGGGCTAACAAGTTGATAATAAATAAAGGAATATAATAATGTAATAACAGATGTTCTCATGCACTTAACACATACAATAACGCTGGCTTACACTGCTGTTTGGACAAATTGAGAAGAGGTATTTGGCAATATTATAAGTTTGAATAGGTTAGAGATTATAGAACAAGAAATTCTTTCTGATGTTTTTACATTTCTTTTATACAAATTCAAATAAATATTAATACATCTGTTTTTCCTCAGATTTTGTGTTCACTTTTAACATGCCTGGTAACTAAGCCACAGTAATATACAACTGCCAAGAAAGAGTATTTATGAATTATACTTATTAATATTCCTAAAAATGTATCATATTTATGTCACATTGTGCAAGCTCTTTAGGTAAAATTAGATTTTAGGAAAAATTGCAGAAAATTTAAACTCATTAAAACATACCCAGTGCAAAGGCCAGTCTAGTCCACACATTATGGTACTGTAATGTAAGCCAATATAATTTAAATAATAAAACATGCCTATATGGTTCAGAGGAAGCTGAATATGTTTTATGTTTTAAAGACCTGACATCTAATATGCAGATTCTGCAATATCAGACATTTTTCAAATCTTCATGAGATGGCAAAATAATGTTAAGACTTTATAAGTAGGCTTTATTTTTTTTTTTAGGATAACTCACATTAACAGTACTACAGTGGCCAAAAAAGACAAACTATTATAATAGAAATCAATCTGATTAAAAAATTAAATATTCCAATTAACACTGAAAAAGTGTTTGTAATCATTATTTACAATTCATCAATGATACCAGTGTATAACCACACAGTCAAAGTATACCACTTTCCAAGCAAATACCAATTCTTGTATCCCCATTCAAGCATTCGATAGTAGTATGTTATTTATGCGCAACGTATCAGTTTAATGAAGGAGATCGATCTGTGGTCCAGAGTAATTCTATATATGGCCATTTGGTTTGCAAGCAGCGTTTTACAGGAGTGTCGTCGGTCTGTAGCATTGGTTCTTCAAAACCCATAACAACTGCTGTGCCTTCTACATACATGACCTGTCAAAATAAATCCAATTATGTCAGACTATGTTTGTTTAAAAACTCTAATATGAGATGATTATTTCCACCGGGTTAGGAGAGGATTTGTTATGATTGTCCTGGTTTCGGCTGGGATTGAGTTAATTTTCTTCCTACTAGCTGGTATAGTGCTGTGTTTTGGATTTAGTATGAGAATAATGTTGATAACACGCTGATGTTTTAGTTGTTGCTAAGCAGTGCTTACACTGGTCAAGGACTGTTTCAGCTTCCCATGCTCTGCCAGGGGCACAAGAAGCTGGGAAGGGGACTGCCAGGACAGCTGACCCCAACTGCCTAAAGGGCTATTCCATACCATATGGCATCATGCTCAGTATAGAAACTGGGGGGAGTTGGCCAGGGGGCAGCGATCGCTGCTCAGGGACAGGCTGGGCGTTGGTCAGCGGGTGGTGAGCAGTTGCATCACTTGTTTTTTCTTGGGTTTTCTTCCTCTCTCTGTTTTCATTATTATTATTATTATTATTATTATTATTATTATTATTATTATTATATTATATTTCAATTATTAAATTGTTCTTATCTCAACCCACGAGTTTTCTTACTTTGGCTCTTCAGATTCTCTCCCCCATCCCACTGGGGGGGAGGGTAAGTGAGCAGCTGCGTGGTACTTAGTTGCCAACAGGGGCTAAACCACGACAACGATGCTTTTTTTTTTTTCCCTACAAAAATCAAATCCATGAAGTTTTATATACTTAAAAAAAAAAAAAAAAGAGGTATGAAATTGAAAAAACCTAATCTCTTAGATTCAAGTGCCTGAAAATCCTGATCAGGCCATATTCATTTGACTGTTTACTTCAATAGACAGTAAAGGCCAAAACTGGGGGAAAAAAGTAATCTAGGAAATGCAATGCAAAAATTCTGTGACAACTACTGAATTTTTGCAACATTCTTCTACTACTGTTCCAGTTGCACAGTTTGATATTGTTATTTTTATAAGGACAGTGTTCCTTAACTTTATGGAAGTAGTTTTCCATAACATGGAACTTCTGCTGCAAATCAGCTCTATTCATAAAACAATATTTAAAATGCTATAAGCAGAATCGTTTGAAAACAAAAATTTGTTTAAATTTTCTTGACTGTGTATATATGTTCAATAGTAAAGATAAATGCATCTTTGAATGCTTTTGCCTACATTTTGGGGTATGAAACTGCTGGAGATTTCACAGGGGTAATTTTAAGGACTTAACTCCAAGCTATTCCAAAGACTGAGTATATACATTTTCTCGAAGAGTCTTCTTACTTGAAGTTATTTTTGTTCCCTGTGTCTGTTAATGTCTTATACTCTTCTACCCTAAATGCTAATTCAGGAACTAACTTAGAAGCAGTCACGGTGTGTCACGTATACCCCTCCTTCCAAGAAAGCTGAAAATGAAACAGGCCAGTTTTGCCTCCCCCAAAGTGGTTCCAAAAAATACTGATTTTTGATGTCGGTCTGGAGTACTAAAATATTTCACAAAAATTTCCAAACATCTCAACGTGGATGTAGGGTTACTTACAGAAGCTGCAGTTTGTCCGTGTTACATCTTCATTGTCCTTTACAGTTCAGATCCCACTCTCATGGATAAGCATGAGAAGTGCTCTAATCAAACGCATAGCTTAAGAGATGCAGTCTAGCCAACTGATGCAGTATACTAGCTAAAATATGACCAGGAGCACAAAGCAGTTTCCAATTCCAAATATATAATTTTGGAAGAAAATAATCGACATAATAGTTTTGTAAAAAGTCTGTTTCAAGTTAAAGTATTTTGCCTGTAACTATCGTCAGTTTTACAATTTAACACAGGGAGTCAGTTCTGCATACTAATTGTTATTAAGGCTAGATTTATGTTTCTTAAATCTTACCTTTTCGTTATAGTTAGATTGCTTCAGTCCATTGTAATGGTAAACAGTGAATGACTCTGAAACCCTAGAGTCCTAGTAGAAAGAAGACAGTTAATTTCATGTAACATATGCACTGTGCCTTGACAGTCTCTTTACAACTAGACAGATGCATTTAAACAGGAAGACTCAAGGAAATTGTAAAAAAGCACAATTTCTTTTAGGTGACATAATCTCGAAGATTTTGTTCATTTTACCTTTCTCATCTGAAGTAATAAAAAGGTGTCAGTAAATTAATGGGTAATGCCCCCAAGAGCAAGTAATGATTTTCTGTGTTCATCTGGACACTTTAAGCTACAACTTCAGCACTGACCATGTAGAAACTGTCCTCATTTTTAAAGTCAGACACCTTACATAGTAGCCACATTCGCGTGTATTTATGACTGTTTGGATGCTATGAAGTTAAATATTTACTAAGGACCAGATCCAATCTCCAACCCTCCAACTGAGAGCTAAAAAGTAGTTTGTGCCCATGCCTGCCTAACTGTAAACTCATTGTGCAGACACCTGTTCAGCTGAGGCCTAACAGCAGATGTACTGCAGTTGTCAACCTTTACCACTCCAGGTGTTTAAATGCTTTAGTCCTAAAAGGACTGAAGAGCTTTGCATTTCACTGAATCAGGAAACACAAATCATCTCCTTTATGCCTACTGGACCAGGCTCCAAACAAAACCTTATCCCTTTTTTAAGTACATGGAGGTAAAGGCTGGAATGAGAAGAAATCTGCTCAGGTTACAGTACATCCATCAGATTACAGAAAGCCCTCATTCATTTTTCTCCTCTTAAACGATTCAAAACCCTTATCTCTGTATGGGTCTCACAGCAACCCAGGCTATTCAGTGGAGGGAGGGTGGTGAAAAGGAAGGTAAGTGGTAACTCTACTTACAGAAGTTGCTTCACAGAGATGAATAAAAAATCAAGCTTTGTTGGGAAGGAAAGAGGACACATTCTTTTCCCTGAGGAAGGTATGCTCACCCTGAAGGAAAAGAAGTGCTGCTTTCCAGTTCCTGTCCCATGGATGTTAAGAATTTTGTGCAGTAATTGTTTCCCAAAAAAAAGGGCTACCGGGGAATTCAGGAATCCCCCTCTCCAGGTGACTGCCCTAAGCACTAAAGAGTCAGGCTTGCTCTCTCAGGCTGAATGATCTTTGAATATTTTTCTTCTAAGCCAACAGCTTTGAAAAAGAAAGCTGAGACCCCTTCCTGCTTTTGAGTTTAGTACTTTCTAGGAGAGTAAGAACAAGGGTTTGAATATTCTCAGCAAAGAAGGAATTGAATCTGGACCTCCTGAGCACTAGGTAAGTGTTCAAATATTGTATAAAGGGGAACATCAACAATTCCAACCATCACTGACATCTGCTACTTCCTCACAGTATTTTAAAGAAAGACATTCATCTTCATTTCTGCAGAATTTAATTTTCAGAAAGAATTCTGAACGACGTGTCAATACGGGGAAGGGCTCCTGCTATCTGATCCACAGAGCACAGACAGATTGGATAACATATCCGTGCCCTCACCATTCATTCAGTAACTGATACTGGCAGGTCCCAGTCCAAAATGTGCTGATTGTTCAGCCTGCACCCTCAAGGCAGTAACACTTCCCATGTTCTGTACTGGAGCCAGTGAAGGTTCAACAGCACAGGCAAAACTGAGTGGTGGGGAATCACGTGCAGCAGGGAATTAGTACTTGATGGACAGGCATTGACTTGGGGGCTCCAACTTTAGAGCAGGTAGAGTGTTCCTCCACCAACTCTCTAGGTGACTAAGGTGGGGATCTGCCCATGATTCCACTGTGCTCCCTTCTCCAGCTGCCCTTCTTCAGTCAGTGATGCCCTTCAGCAATAGGCAACAGAGGCAGCAGCCCCATACGATGGCTGTTTTCTCCTGCAGCTACCTGTGGCCTGCAGTACTGGACAGTTTAGGTACAGCCAATTATGGAGGATGTGCTTTGGTGTTCTGAACTTCATTCTAAGCATCTGGGGCCTAAAATTAAGCAGTGGAGTCTTCCAGATTTGCAAGTGTAATATAATTGTAAGGAATAAGATTAAATTATATTCAATTGTAAAGGTATTTCCACTTCTGGATATACAAATGAAAGGAAGAAGAAACAGTTGGCAAATACACAATGCAGATGTAATTCTGTAAATCTGGAGAAAATGAACACTCTAACTCTTTTTTTCCTCTAGATGATGAATCATCTCTTAATGCTGTATTCAGTCCCTACCGTCTTTGGCAGTGCAGTTCTAGTGTCTTCTGAATGACAAGATTGTTTCATAGTACAGAATACTACACCCAAACAGTGCTGCACAACCCTTAACAAAGAGAGTCTTGCTGAAGGCATTTTAAAAATATTAGTTTCACATTTCCTTGGTTGTAAAAATTAAGCCATATAGTTTCAATGACATGTTAAGCCACAAAAGCCTCCAAAGAAGTATTCCTCTCAGGCCTTCTCTTGCCTCACCAGCCTGTCTTTCTGTCACTGGGGAAACCCTCTCTTCTGCCAATACGAGCATTTGCATGGCCGTGGAACAAGCGTCCATAAACCTGCAAAGAGAGCTCTCATCTGGACCAGTTCCCTGTTCCGGTTTACCACATATCTGTACAAAGAGGTTCCTGGTGGCAGGAGGGGGGCAGCATGAGGGCAGGAAAATGTGAGCCAGGGCAAAGGGAGAAGAGGACAGCAGGGCGAGGTTAACACATGCTTCTCAGTGGTGGTGCTACCTTAATGAATATATGGAACACATTGAGAATTTGAACATAATTTTCCATTACCCTGGCAGATACTGACTTCCATATATGCTAAACATAACTCTATCATGACTTTTTGTTAAACTGTCAAAAATTTTACATTATTAGAGATAGACATTAAAATAGTTTTAAATATGTTTGTAACCTTTTCCCATTTGCTAGCAATTACAGCGGACATTTGTAATGTTGATAAAAACAGTATGGTCATTTATTCTCAGAAAAACCAAACTCAGATGAACTTTCTGAGTAGGGAACCAGTTCGATTTCATGTGCAAAATGATTATATATTTCCTGAAGTTAATTTTAGAACTTGTTGCTACAATGGAGTTTCCTTCCAGTGTAAATCTGGCAAAACCATGGACACCTTATGTAAAACAGAAGTCTATAGTTTGTTGTGTAATACAAGAAGTTATTTGGTGGTCAGCTGTGTCAAATGAATGCAATACTTATTATTAAAAATAGCTCTGTGATATTGATGGAAGTGTTTAATGAATCTCAAAGACAAGCAGAATAGACAATGCTCTGCAGTAATAAAGCTATATTGATTACCTGCTCAGGGAAAAATTCTTGCAGAAAGGGACCCAGTAATATGATGCCCAGTCCTTCTGGGTCTAATTTGGTCTTCATGAGGTTTACACTATGACAAAAGCATTGAATATAAAAGTATGAGTAAGACATTTTTATTCTTGCATGACTAAGTTATGCTGTGCTACCACAGTACTGGCTGCCAAGTATAGCAATACTATTCTATTTTTAATTGTAAGTGACAACTGCACCAGAATGGCATGCAAGTTACCAAAACACAGTTATTTTTAAATAAAAGTAATCTGTTATTTCAAATTAAATAAGTGATAATTCTGAAGGACCACCATATTTGGTAAAATAATTTGAAACCCATATAATCTGAACCAGGTTTACAGCCCAAAAGGCGTTTTGCTGTCTTGCAAGCATTCTTGAACTTAGATACATAAACCAGTCATCTTTTAAATACAGCTCCATAACTGCCAAACAACCTGTTTTTAAATGGAGATTTGTAAAGCCTCCAGGATTTTCTATGTACACTGAAATAAAATTAACAGATAAGTTTCTTATTTACATCACGTCCTTGATATCAAAGAAGCCAAAACCAATAAATAATGAAAGTATTAACAATACTAATCTGAAAGCCTTACTGCATGAATATGGTATAACTTCAGGTCACTACAAACGAATGTCAATTATAACTTTATAGTTCTATTTAAGCAATATATTTCTACAGGCATCAGATGGCTTAAACATTTACTTGCATCTACCTATCCTTTTGCCTAAGTTACAAGTTGTACCGTACACAAGAATGTCCTCATTGGGTCAAACCAACAGAGCGTCTTGCCCAGTATCCTGTTTCTGACATTGGTCAGTAGTGGATGCTTACGATAGAGTACAACAGGGCAAACATACAGTGATATCCTTAGTTTACCCTCCCCATTTCCAGCAGTCTGCTGCTCAAAGACATCTTCAGTGAGAGGCAGTATCTAAAACACAAAGATATATATTTTTTCTTTCCATGCATGTGCCTAATTGGCTTTGAACCCATATACACTTGTGGCATTTAATAAACTCCACTCACAAAATTAAAATTAAACTATGGATTCTGGGAATAAGTATCTCCTTCTGTTTTGAACCTGCCACCTGATAATTCAGTTTGATGACACCTCATTTTTGTATTGTGAGAAGCAATTAACAATCATTCCCTATTTATTATGAAACTCCTGATTTTAGAGACCTCTCTTACATGCCAATGGGTGTCTCTCTTTTCCAGGTCGAACAGTCCTAACCTAGTTCTTCCTTGTACTAATGCAATTCTGTACCTTCAATTAGCCTTGTTACCTGATCCCTTTCTACAATGTTCTTTTTTAACATGGAGTGAAACGTCATGCATTCATACAATGGCATAATTCCTAGAAATCCCACTCCATATGTCTGTCTATCACTGAGTATCAGTTTAAATCTAAGATCTGTTTCCTGAATGGTAATATCTAGTTCACAGCCCAACAATGTCTATGTAAAATCAGGATTGTTTTATCCCATGTGCAATCAATCTACATTTATTGTACTGAGACTTCTCTGTTACCCTATCTTTCAGTAACTTCTGCTGCTCTTCCACACCATTTTTTAGTATCTCGAATACTTTTGTATCAGCAGCAAACCATCATATTCATCCCTACCTTCAAATCCTCGCTGGTGCCATGACAAACTTCACAGACCTAACACAAATTCCCGTAAAATTCTTCTAATGATCCCCCTCCATTAAGAAAAAAATGACATTTTTATCCTTTGATCAGTTATTTATCTACAAGAAAACCTTCCTTCTTATCCTATGTTTACACATTAAACATTTACACATGAATTTTTCCCAGATTGGCCTTCAAATCCTTTTCTACGTACTGTTGTCCAGTTGTCACCTTCTCATTCTGGTACTGCCTGGTACCAGGACAGTTTACAGTGGTATGTAACCTAAAATTCAGCAATTTCATTCTGATGTTTCTTCAGCATTTTGGGGTTTTTACTTATCTTGACACTTCAGACTCTTAGTTACTCTGATCACCCATAAAAAGGCTTAAGTGTGGAAACCTCCCTGTAATCTTCCCCAGTGAAGATGAGAACTAATCCCTATTGTCTTCCCCAGTGAAGATGAAGAGGAATTCACTACACTTTTCTTACTGACTTTGAATACTTTTTAATATTGGGGATCACCTGTCAGAACTACAGACCGCTTGCAAGTCTCCTGGTTCTGATGGGCTTAAAAAAATACTATTAGCTTTTATTTTATAACTTTGCAGTTAGTCGTCAGAAGATTTTAACTCTGCTTTATTTTGTATTTACAAATGTAGATTCTTCCCTATTTTTTTCATCTGGGCACTACATTTTCCTTTCAAAAGACACAGTCTTAGCTTCTCATAGTTGCTTCTCTTACCGCCTAGGCTTTTAACCACCAAGGTCTCTTTTGTCAGGGGCTGCGGGCAGAAGGTGTCTTTCTAAGCTCTTTTTTATTATTGTTGCATGTAAGCGTTTTATCCTTTTGGCTACCACTTATTTGTCTTCATTTTTAAGTAGCTTCCTTAATTGGTCCTAACATAGTACTAGTAGTAAATTATTTGGCTTTTTGTTTCTGCCTCAATACATACAGAATACGTTATGCAATTCTTAAAAGAGTGGCTCTGTTAAGGCCCTTGGAAGAGGAATTTTAAAATTCATAAAACTGAATGTGATATCCTATAAACTATGTTAATTTAATATCTAAAAAAAGAAAAATTTTCACTACTCAAGTGAAACTACAACTGATGATTTGCAAGATATGGGACTTTAATCCTTCTATTGCTCATTCTTACTGCTGTCAAAGTACAAAATTTAAGATATTTCAGTAGCTGTCTGAAACCTGCTGAAATTCTTGAAATGCTGTAACAGAGTTCTAAAAACACTGTGTTTGTAAACAGAACCAAGGCAGATTTAAGTAAAGATAATTTTGAAAATGCACTTAAAATTATGTAACAAAATTAAAGCAAGCTATATAGTCACTAATGAAACACAAGAACTGTTTCAAAATGCAGAGCCATATGAAGTTTTTAAGTATGGGCAGTGTACAAAATTAAATCACTTAAGCAGGAAGGGAGATGTAATGAAAATTGATTGCTGTATGTTTCAACTGAGGCTTTTTCATTCAGTGAATAGCTAACGCCATTCAATGTTACTGATATTACAGCAGAGCTGCCAAAACATGTGTGTGTACGTGCTTCAGTCACTTCAGTGCGAAGTCTAGCATCTTAACTGAAGAGGTTGTGAATGCTGGGGTGATGATACTGATGGCCTTTGTACTGTTATGGCTGAGAAGTGTGTGGGGACAAAAGCCTCCAGCACTGGTCCACATAGACAGACAGGATAAAATGTTTTAAACCAGCTAAACCCAGATTGACAGATGTACTCAAATCGGTGCCCTAAAGAATATCAGGCAGTTCTTAGAAACAAACGGACAAAACAGACAAGAGAGCTGGGTTCTCAGATGTATTTACTAAAAGACTAGAAAATTTTACTAAAATCACATGCAATGGCATTCACTACTGGCATGGCTAATCCACCTTGCTAATTCACGTCTGCTCTACAAAGTTTTCCCCTCTATAATTCTTAAACTCTAAGCAGGTCTGACCGTTATTCATCTTGAGATTCTGAGAAGCTTAAAGCCTTGGATTAGATGATCACAAAGAACTTCCATTTAGTTCTTGAACTAAGAAATGTAAATAGTACACTTGGAAGCAATGCCTTTAATTCTACTTAAGATCAAACAAACAAACAGAAAAGCCTGCATGGAATTTGAAATGTGTTATTTATACTTGTGTTCCACATGAAGTAAACCAGAACAGAGTAGGTCTAGAACCAAAACAGAGTAGGTCCTCAAGACAGTAATATTAGACAACATTTCTATTTAAGAAAAGATGTTTCAAGACTGAATATTCCATGGTTTGATCATGGTTTTTCAATATAGAAGGCCTTCTGACAGGCTCTTCCTACATCAATTTACAATCGTTGTGCTACGCACAATAAAATAGGCCAGGGCTGTGCCACAAACACCCTGAAGGCTAAACAGCCAAATGGAAAAACTGCTGAATGCAGAAAGAGGATTTCTGCAGATTTATTGAGGCAGCAGAACAAAAAGGCCAAAAGAAAGCTTCTCAGACCTATTAAACTAAGGCTTTTGTCTTTTTCCCCTTTAAAAAAAAGTTCTGCAAATTTCACCATTTATTGACATGATATGAATGCTAGCCTTTTTGTCTTGTATTTTCTTTGGTTTTAGTTTCCCGGGTGCCTTTTGATTTCAATTTTCACTCCTATTCTCCACAGAGAACAGGTCAGTAAACTTTGTTGTACTTCGTAACATTTGAAAGGACGGAAAATGGCAACAATCAAATTTCAGATGGCTATGGTAAGTAAACTTGCAGTCTTCACAGCCATTCTACAGGAACAACTGATTTAGACCCCAATAAAGTAGACCATATGCTTACGAAAGAGCAGAACCATCTTCTGGAGATGTAAAGAAGTTCAAGCACATAGCTCTCCTTTCTGGGTTAAGCATTTAGTGGCAAAGGTGGTAAGCTTTGACACCAAAGGTTAACTGCTGCCACTGAGTATTAGTCCGGTCTGTCCGCATAAGATCTAAAATAAATTACCTTTTTCATTTGATAGTTTTATCTCTAATCCTAGGAATCAAGGTGTCATTTCTGGAAACAAATGACAATTATAAACACTATAAGGTACTGAACGCTGGTGGAAACAAAAGTGTAACTGAAGCAGTTTCAGCTTCAAACTCTGTAGATAGATCCAGTGGTAATCCAATGCTAATCTGCCTCGGAGTACCTTGGTTGTTTGGCTCTTTTCTCACACAGTTTCACTGTCATTAAGATATAGAAATATATTCATGACTATTCACAACTACGTCCTCAATATATAGTAATGCAGTAGGTTTGAGGGGTTTTTTGGCTTCTAGTTATTACTACCAAAGTTAGAGACATTTTAATTTGAATTCCTCCCATTTAATTTAAAGCTAACTTAAACACTTCAAAATAACATTCTGTGCCCAGAATGCAAGCTAGGAAAAAATCTAGAAAAAACCCTAAATTATAACTGATATGTGGTTAACTGAATACAGAAAAAAATTCTATATTATAATTAATATGTGGTTAATTGATACTTCTGTAGTATTTAAATTGTATTATACTTACTATTCAGGATCTGAAACAAGGTCCAGAGCCTTCATTACATCTTCTAGCAGAGTGTCAGGTATAAAACCATTATCTGAAGAAGGAGCAAAGCTTCTCATTAGGAAAAGAAACAAAATGTTTTCCAGGAGTACAAATTTTATTCAAAAATACAAATACTGAGTATCTTTATCTCTAAAATTTGCAAACAAATGGTGGGGTTCTAGAAGGAACATAGTTTTCAAACACTTCTCTCCCACTTTTTTTAAAGTGAGGAGTGCAATACAGAAACTGTGGGTTTATCATTCATACACTTAGAAGCTTAATACTTCCTAAGAATTCAATCTCTTTATAGCAATCTCCACTTGATACCACGGGATAATAACTATACATTTTTTTCCCTTTTGATTAGTTAAAATAATACCTGAATGTTAGACATCCTCTGTTTTCCAAAACAGAAGAAAATTTTCAGTGTATGCTACATACATTCAAGAACAAAATTTCATGAAGAATGCAATCATAGCAGATCAGTTATTTTATGAAAATGTAATATAAGAGAAATCAAATTATATTTAAGCTTTATGTTAATTACAAACAACATGACAAGGTTAAAAAGCTTATGCTCTAAGAATTCTACTTCCTACTGCACAATGTTGTACTCAACTTCCCTTACTACAGAATTCTCAGAAAATTTCTTCATGTCACTTGTAGACTGACTACTGTATTGAAAATTTCTTGTCTGAAGTACTAAGTATTTAATTCCTCTCTTAATCAGCTCAGGTGTAAATAGCATATTACCCTGGCATGGAAAGGACAATGGATTTGGAAGTGTAGTATTTGGAGCAAATTTTAGAAAATAATGGTCCTATTTTTGAAGAGATACCCTACACAATGCAGTATTCATTACTATTTGGAATTTGTCTCTACTGAATGAGTACATTTCGATTATAAAATCTTATTTCAGCAAGAAGTACAGCTCTTACCTTCAGGGTCATATGTCTGGAAAACCCTTCTAGCTTGTTCTGAAGGTGCTTCAGGAGCAACAAGGGCCATATCCTTAGGGAAAAAAAAAAAAAGAAGAAAACTTTCAGAATATTCTTGATTCACATACAGATTACGAAGGAAGTATTTAGCCATACTACACAGGTTTGGACCTTAAATTAATGAAAATTTAAATACAAAAGAAAAATTATGGTAATTTGGCAATATTGCTGATAGTGATGTAAACCAATCAAGAAATATGTTAAAGATTATTCCACAAACTTCTAGACAAATTTTATGTAAGTCTTTTCATGCAGATGTTGTGGCACAAAAGCTACTTGGAGACTACATGTATTATGTGGAGATTTAGATTTATAGTGTCATTCTTTATATCTGAAAACACATATACCTATACCAGTGAAATTTAGTGAGTGTACTATGCATACATTGAAACATACAAAAATTATGTAGGCAGAAAGCTGTGAGAGAATGTTTTGAAGCCCATTTCAGAGAATGGCAGAACACAAGTTTCTTAGTTGCATGAAAAAGTATGATTTCAATAGTAGCTATTGTAATGCTTTTATTTATCTGTGACTTTTAAAACCTCAAATACAATCATGCTTTCCAAAACACATGTGGAGAGGCGCGTGTCTATCTCCTATTGTAAACCCAGCAAAAAGCATATCCCTCTGGTTTTATGCCAAAAACATTATTATAAAAAAAGTGAAATTGGTAAGTTATTCATGAGAAATGACAGGTGGCATAAAGGGTAAGAAACACACCTATTCAAGACACTCTTTAGTTTAAAAAGATACAAAGACTTGATGTTCAACACAAAACACAAAACTCCAAAATAGAGCTCCAAAACCTGCTCGCTAGGAGTACTTAAATCCTGTATCTCCTCTTGCAAATGATCCCCTATGTTGTTTTTCACATAGCAAGGAAAATGAAAAACTTGCTCAGAGGTGAACACTGCATTTCACAATACCACCTCTATAGTTTTTCTTCCTGTCAAAGTAAAAATGCAATGTTACCTGCTATGCTATGAACAGTAAACACAACCCCCCCAAAATCGCAGCATTGACATTAGTCTGAATAACATTAAATCCTGGGAAACACGCTTTTGTTCATATTGTATTAGGTAAATCAGTATGTTACAAATCAAAGCTACCTTAAACTGTTTCATAAAGTACACATAATCTTTTTATTTTCAGTTCATTTCAAGTTCGCTTTCTGAAGATGACTTAGATTTTCTTGAAAGAGAAACTCACGTTAACATCCTCTCATTATACCTGCATGTGCCAACAGTGAACTTTGGTCTAAACTGTACAAGTCTGTATTACTTCATTTGAAGGAAGGCACAGAAAAGACATCAGAAAATGTAGAATTAAAAGATGCATAATGACCTACTGTTCTTTTACCAGATTAAGAAAACTGCTTCAGGAAAAGAACAGAAACAAATCATACATTTGACCAGAATTCCACTCTTAACCAGCTTCTCTGAACAGGTGACTCCAAATCAGTCAAGAATTTTAAGTATACACCTAATGGCATCCAGCATATACTTAAAAACTTTCCTGAATGAAAGCCAGCTGCCTAGGATACACAAACAGGGATAAGATGGAGCACAACATAGACTTAAAAATAACAGGCAACAGTTTTACTTTCAAATCATCAATGATACAGCTGTTACTGGCATAAGGTGCATACAGTGGGGGTTACAGAGCTCCCCTCATTTCTACGTACAGGAGAGGGAAATATTTGGTCTTATACAGGATTGTATTAGACAAAAAGTTAGGAGGAGACATTTGCCCTGTCTTCCAAGGCTCTAGATCACCAGCCCATTATACTTTCACTCCGAAGGGCTACTGCATTGCCACTTGAGCACCATGCAAACATCTACATTACCAAGCGATGCAGCGCACGGAGGGAAAGATTGGGGTTCAATTTGCTGTGATGTATTAAGGGGTATCCACATCACATCTTTACTGGCAATGAAGTTCGTGCCAAACGTCACTCCTAGAAGCACACTACGCAGAGGCAGAGCCAGTTGCTGTAAGCCCTTGTGTCCACACTTAAGTGTTGGCTCCTCCGGGAGAGAAACAGCTTTCAGCACAGCTCTTGGACACTTAATTGCATGCAGCAGGATTCCAAGTACAGACGCAATGCAAATTTGCACCAAAAAGAAGCTCTCCAACATGCTAAATCACTAATGTAGATAGATCTGGTGAATCGTGTCTGCTGGAATTCTCCTGGTTCCTGAGACGCAATAGACTTATCAGGACTAAATTACTTCTGGCTCCAGCCTACTGCCTCTCTTGCAGCACAAGTGCCACCTCTCACTGCGACTGGACTGCAGAGCCCATCTTTAGGCCAGAAGCAGGCCTGCCTGCAGATAAACCAGAACTCTATGCCTCTCCTACTATGTGACTTCTCCAATCACCCTGTACCCAAGTAATCCAAGTGAGAAAGCGTACAGAAGAAACTAATCTGGGAGAAGTCCCTTTGTCCTTCTAGTCTCTCCTAGTGAGAACAACTTCTAAATTGCTTGCTTAATATACTAGAAATATAAACCCTATATTTTTACATGAATTCAGTATCACAATAATGTAATTTTAAGGATCCACAAATATGACTAATGTGGAACAAAACCACTGTTTAATGAAAAATACTCCAGTGATTTTATAAATGAATGATAACTAGAACACTTACAGAAAATCAATACTTTAACAGTGTATCTTCATGTTTATGTATGTTTAAACTTTTTTAAAAGTACTTTGCTGATAGAGAGACCCTACTACTTTAATAACATCTACAGCTCAACGATGCCAAACAATGTATGAAGATGTGCAGTTGTTGAGTATATACTCTGTTATAATGGGTAACACGTACACGATTATATTAGGTAATGCAATCATCAGGCACAGTCAACATGGGTTCACAAAGGCAAAGTCCTGTTTAACTAATTTGATCTCCTTCTATGGTAAGGTCACCCGCCTGGTGGACGAAGGGAGGGTGGTGGATGGAGTTCTTCTGGATTTTAGTAAGGCTTTTGATACTGTCCCTCACAGCATCCTTCTGGACAAGTTGTCCAACTGTGGGATGAGTGGGTTCACGGTGCGCTGGGTGAAGAACTGGCTGAAGGGCAGAGCTCAAAGGGTTGTAGTGAATGGGGCTACATCTGGCTGGTGACCAGTGGTGTTCTCAGGGCTCAATTCTAGGGCCCGTTCTGTTCAATATATCTATTAACAGTCTGGATGCAGGAGTTGAATGCACCATTAGCAAGTTTGATGATGATACCAAACTGGGAGGTGCTGTTGACTCTCTTGAGGGACAGGAGGCCTTGCAGAGGGATCTCGACAGATTGGAGCATTGGGCTATGATTAATGGGATGAAATGTAACAAGTCCAAATGCCAGATTCTGCACCTAGGACGGAGTAATGCCAGGCACAGGTATAAATTGGGAGGGGAGCGGCTGGAGATCAGCCCTGCAGAAAGGGATCTGGGGGTGCTGGTCGACAGCAGGTTCAATAGGAGTCAGCAGTGTGCCCTGGCAGCCAAGAGGGCAAACCGCGTCCTGGGGTGCATCAAACACAGCATAACCAGCCGGTCAAAAGAGGTGATTATCCCGCTGTATTCAGGGTTAGCGCGGCCTCACCTGGAGTACTGCGTGCAGTTCTGGGCCCCGCAATTTAAGAAGGATGTGAAGGTCCTTGAATGCATCCAGAGGAGGGAAACCAACCTGGTGAAAAGGCTGGAAGGCATGTCCTATGAGGAGCAGCTAAGGACTTTGGGCTTGTCTAGTTTGGAGAAAAGGAGGCTGAGGGGCGACCTCATTGCTCTCTCCAGCTTCCTGAGGAGGGGGAGTGCAGAGGGAGGTGCTGAGTTCTTCTCCCTGGTATCCAGTGACAGGACGCGTGGGAATGGTTCAAAGCTGTGCCAGGGGAGGTTTAGGCTGGACATTAGGAAGCATTTCTTTACCGAGAGGGTGGTCAAACACTGGAACAGGCTTCCTAGAGAGGTGGTCAATGCCCCAAGGCTGTCAGTGTTTAAGAGGCATTTGGACAATGCCCTTAGTAACATGCTTTAACTTTTGGTCAGCCCTGAAGTGGTCAGGCAGTTGGACTAGGTGATCACTGTAGGTCCCTTCCAACTGAAATAGCCTAGTCTAGTCTATACATACACTGTAAAATTTCATAATATGTGACTAACTCTTAAATAATTTGGAATACTCCAGAATTGGAAAATTTAAATTTTGGGGGTCAGTATTACAAAACATATTAAGCAGGAGTAGATTTCACTATCAGTGAATTACACTACACTATTGCAATTAGTTCTCAGTTTAAAATAGATGATGCTATAGTATATAGAGCTTATTAACAACAAAATGACCAGTGATTTCTATATTCAGGATTTAACTCAAAAGAGGGCATATTTTTATGGTGGGTTCTTATTACTTAATAAGCAGTTCATGGACACAGTGTAACAAGGGAGAACTCTTAAAATTTCCATGGTTTGGAAGGATATCACCAAAGTAACTTCCAACTGCACAGACATATTATTTCAAATGCAAACTACACAGTTCTACTTTGGTTTATGAGTATGCAGTTCTTTCCATAAAATCTTAATGTAATCCAAGAATAAAGACTATCATTTGTGTTGTCCTCGTTCCCCCCAAATTATCTTGTTAATGTAGTACTTTCCACAGTTTCATGTGACGTAAAAAAAAGCTTTTAAAAATCTTATTTTATTAAAAAAGCTCATTTAAAAATCTCCTGCAACTACCAACAGGTTTTTTTTGATAGTGCAATTGCAAATAGTGTGTATTTCTGTTGGCATTTTAATTTTCCAGGTCCTTAGTTATTTCAGTTCATGTGTACATGGGAAGAACTTAGAGAATAAGTCACTGAATGCATTACTCAATACTGAAAATTCCCCGTGTCTTTCAACTGAACTTTTAAATATGGTAAAGTCTCCCAACTATTACATATTAATGCTTTTTATTCATTAAATATGATTTACTGATGCTCTAAGAAAGTCATTTCAGGAAGAAACAGAAAAGTTACCTGCCTTGGAGAGATGACTACCTGCCCCCCCCCCTTACAATCAAAATAATTCTAACCTTTCACTGAGACTGTTATCCTATACATAGTTAAAAATGCAAGATTTTAATCCTGTATATACAAATCCCATGCACCCCCTAACTTAGCATGTCATTCATTTCCAGTATCCAGAAAACTTTAAAAGTCCAACTAGCCCATACATTTGTATCTAGGGGAAAAAAAAGTAACGTACCTCCTTCAGGCGGCAAAGCTGAAAACGTGACAAACATCTAACAAAAATGTACTTCAGCTGCCCAAGTTGATATTTCAATATATGTGCCAAAATATATCCCCCACCCCAGCCTTATGAATTGTATTTTGATGTATCCCATGCATCAAAAGTTCCATATAAGGGAATCCCATCAACAGTTAATTATAATAATTATTTCCCATACTAAGTACAACATGTCCCAAAAATCATGTTTCACTCGTTGGCTCTTGTGATACACAAACAAGTCATTTTGTATTACTTTGAAAAGTTATTCTCATCAGTAGTACCAGTTATTTTAAGATCCCATGTTTACCCTCAGAAGCAAAAAATACTCTTCATAAGTTTTAATGAAAACATTCCAGAAGTTTTCATTCTACAAATCAAAAGCAGAACATAATGGCTAAGCTACACTGACATCCTGGCTATGAATTTTACAAAGATCCCACCCTGAAAGACCTGTTGCCCTTGAAAATGAAATCTGTTCACATATGGACTGCTTTACAGTTCTACACTACCACTGTTGAGTGGTACGTGGAAGAATTACGTATTGTAGTACTAACTTTCTTCTTAAAAAAATGCCTAAAGACAATATAGAAACACTGATAATTTATCAACAGTTTAACTTGCTATAATTTAATCAGATCTGCAAGAATGAAGGTTATTTAATCCAGTCTTGTATCACAGAGAAAAGTGTGTATTTTTCAATGCTATAATAAGTGGCTTTCAAGCCAGCAACTTTCCCAAAATGGTTTCCTAAGAAAACAAGGTTGATGGGATCTCTGAAACCAATATCCATCTCTGTAGCTGACTTCTGAATCCATTGCCCAACTTCAATTTTATTTGACAGAGGGAATGGAGTCTCACGACTGGTTGTTGAAACTGGCAGCCAGGCAGGGAGGAAACATACTGGTTTGTGTGCCCGCAGAGGGAAGGCAGAACCCTGCTGTGAATCGCTGTGTTTGGCAATAGGTAGACAACCATTCAAACACCAAAGGCACAAGCTCAGACGTGTGACTGCATGCCTTGCTGTTGTTGGGTGCACTGTCGCAGAAGACAAGCGGTGGGTTACTATACCAAGCATTTGCGCGTGTGGGAGAGGGAGAAAGAGAGGTGCAAGACAGAGATGGAAAGGGAAAGAGTAAAGAAACATTTAAGAAAGGGTCTAGGAGACAAGCTGCTGGAAGACAGGCTTCAGATGGTCTGCTCTTACATAACATGCTTTGACTTAGAAGTGCTTCCATACATAGTTTTAAATTAAAACGACTTGAAGTAGTTGTACTGTTTCACTAACTACCCAGGGGAGCAACCTTAGATTTCTTCAAAGAACATTGCTTTATTAAAATTCACATCAGTCTTGGGGACTTCAGAGATGGCAAAACATTTGGTGAAGGTACAGACAGTTCTGACAGATGTTGAGGAGGGAGGTGGCAGGAAGAGACCAGACCAGAAATCCAAAAATCTTTTGGTAAAAGCATAGGCTCAATAAAGAGTAGAATAATGGGCTGACTCAGTATAGACTTTTGCTTATCTCTTTACTCAACTGAAGTGGATATTTGAAAATAATTGCAGTTGATGTGGAAGGAACAGATTGCTGGGCAAACTAAGATGAAATTTTCATCCACCTAGGAGGGCGGAAAAGAGTCTACACATTCCTATCATTTATGCTGGAGAGGAACAGAAGCCCTCATCCAATGACAGCCATCCACAATCCAGTGTTGTGAAGATTTTTGAGTCTGGAGGGATCATAGTTTAATCACTGTTCCTAGTCCAGATGTAATGGTGGGGACTCTGGTCAACTTACTGAGGTCCTGATAACAAAACTTCCCCAACCATGTCAAAACCACTGGGGTCCTGTTCTCCTTTACTCTGAGTGGGACTCAAGGGACAAGCTAAACTGGGTGAAATACAATCTCTGTCTCTTCAACCACGCATGCCATCAGAAACACAACTAAGAAAGAAGTGGCAGTTTTTAACAGTATGGGAAGTAAAAAGATAAAACTCAGATCAATCCTAATACTGTGAGACTACCCAAGCAACACCTGACGCATGGTTTAGAGGCAAGAATGTCATTCACCTAATCTCACTGTGGAGTTGGTTCAAAAAGAAATTTGATTTTAAATGTCAGTAAGGTTCTTTTGGAGATTATCTTTTGAAAGAGAAAAGACACTTCATACAATCCTACTGATGTACTGTATCATTATCATTTGGATGCATAGGTCTTTCACGCGTGACCAGAATGCATTTCAAACTGGACAGCGCTCTATAATAAGAATGTGAAGCTCCAGTTCCTCCAGAATGTGAAGCTCCAGTTTCTCCTGTGGCTGTAATCCATTTGCAACAAATCTCCACATCCACAAGAGCCACATCCAATGTCAGTACCCCAGAGGAGAGAGAGACACAGAGAAGGTTTCTTCTTCAAATGGTGAGGGGATCCTGCTACCAAAGGCAGAACTGATGAAATGCTCTTTACAGCCTGAGAAGTAACAACCCACTTAACTGAGGGAGAATAGACTGAATGCAGCTTTATTTGGAGGCAAGGAGCAGAAGTGTCATATGTAGCACCACACATACAAATGAGGTTATGTGTCCTAAAAGTGTCAGACAACTGTTTTACTTGCAGAGACTGGCTAGGAAGTGAACCAAAGAATAAAATTTAACATAGACTGGTATCAGTTCACAAGTAGGAAAGCTATCGTCACTACAGAAGTAAAAACAGTTTCAAAGTCTTGCAGTGATATAAAATTTAGTTGTTGATTCTCATTGAGATTGAGAAGATTAAACAGAACTTGGGCATTGCTTGAAATTAAATAACAGCTTTCTTGTAGGTCTTCCTAGAAGCTAATTATCAAATCAAGGAAAGAGGGAGAGTCCTTAAGATCTAAAATGGGAGGCCATTGTTACTGTCATACAAAGAACTGAACAGGTATGGAAAGGCCATAGATCTTGTTTCCTCTTAGGCACCACTGAATAGATGTTGAGATTGCTGAGGTATGCAGTTACTGGTTCTAAAAATACTCACCAACATAGCACCTACTGTCAATTTAGGCAAACAATTGTGAAGGGTCCCTGAAAAGGGACAGAGTTGGAGAATTATGCTGTGGCAACAAAGCAAATTAAATCCTAGAGCCCTCACCTGTAAAGTCCATACTAAAGCATTCGAAGTTATTTGACATAAATGTAGTTTGAAAGACTACCAGTCTGGCTCTGAACAGAGAGATGGCCAATGAGAACTAGTTCAAGACTCCCATTTGTGTCCAGGGACATCATCCGCAGCAATAGTTTGGAAGGGCCACTGCCCATAGTTGTTACAGTGATGGAAGTATCCTCTACAGGCTGCTTACAATGCTTTTCTTGTGCTGGCTGGTGGAATATGAGATTGCTCTGCAGCACATTATCTTCCATGAGAGAAGGCATTAAAAAATGTCAAACAACTGGAAAGTATCCACAGAATACTTGAAGGAGTAAAAGATTTTCCTGCTTGAGAGCTGTATATGGAGGAACTGAAGGAAAGGTCCTTGACTTAGCTGTCACTATACAAGAGCTCTGCAGCCACGACTGTTTCCACTTCAGAATGGCAGGTATCAAAGCTCATATACCGTATCCTCCTCAGCCTTGAAGAGGGGCTTTGGGTCTATCTGGGATTCAGAAAAAGCCAAAAGAAAATCCTTTTCTTGAACAAGAGAGGGAAAAGATGCAAAAGGAAGCCACCCCCAAGGTAGCAGAGTTCTTATCACGCGGCAGAAAATAAAATACAGGCCTTGTAATTCAGACCAGCAAAAGATGACACAGTTTATCTGAAAGTGTTCATCAAGGGGTAGACGTGGTGGTGGTGGAGGAGAAACATTCATGGTAAGCAATTTGTTTCAACAAGGTGGTTGAAAGGAAGCAAACTGGCTCTAGTTGCACTCTGCCTTGTGAATAAGAGTGAAAGGATTGCACTTACTCTACAGTACCTGCAGTACCTTGCTGGTACTGCAAACAGACGAGAGTTCTCAATAGGGCAGAATGAAAAGCTACATATGGACAACTACTTCAAACCCTTTTTAACCTTCACCCATACTGCCCAGACAGAACAGGGAGCCTACTTGATCCAAGGGTGGGGTGAGGCTGTGGAGGAAAAGCAAACACAAACCAAAGAGCAAGAATTAATAACAGAGAAATCTACAGTGAGCACACTGTCAGCCTATCCATCTGGAAAGCAGGGCTTTTACCATGCACTCGGCTAAGTTATAGAAACCACAATATATGTTCCATTCCTGTGGGAGAGGATGGTTTAATGAGACAGCCAACAAAAAAAGCCACAGCATTGCAGTTTTTCAAAAATAAGAGAAACTCAAACTACAGTGGATACATGTTTAACAGTTACATTGCCACAGATGTTGGTGTTTTAGCTCAAAACATTACAAGAAGGCAACAATTCACTTGTTGACACGTAAAAAAATAAGAGCTTCTTCACCACGTTCCCTGCTTTGAAGGACAGACTACCAGAGATTACTGTAAAACAATAAAGATTAGGTATATAGTCTTTTTTTTATTCACAGTTACTAACTTGTTTTGCTCATCATCACAGAACAAAGTCTTTGTTCAAACAAAATACATTACTGGAATTACAGACCAGGAGTCAGCAAATTTGAGTTTACTGGAATTCTTATCTCATTAGTAAATTACATATTACCCTCCAGTCACAAGTTTAATCCAAAAGGTTAGCTTTTCAAATTATCTGTTGTCTGCCATATTCAAATATCTTTTTTGGTTTTGGAGGACAGAATATAGTGCTATACAAATGCCAAACTTTATTCCTAAGAGGAATCAAACTGGAAGTGGGCAAATTCCATGATTTATGACTTCCAGAAACCTCACAATATAATTCACTCAAGATGAATGGTAGCTTCTATTATCATGCTACTTTTTTCCTACTTAAAAAATTAATATCTGTATTAACTGCTATTTCTGTATCTAATACTATTTCAGCCTGAAGCATGAAGCATTGAAGCATTTGCTCTACAACCTGTGGTGAACATTAACATATTAACTCTATTTGGCAATTACAATAAGGAGGTGGGAAATGAACACGTCTAACAGGAACATTTGCTGGCAGAGTTCAAAGCCAGTGAAGATGTACTGCAGAAATTCAAATCTTCCTAAATACAGTTCTCACAGTACTGAAAGCTGCACTTAATGTTGGAAACCAGCTTCAAGTGTTCAGTTTCCCACTTAAACCATATAATTCTCTCTTGGGATGATGAAAACTCTCTGGTTTGCTTCAATCCAGAATGATGAAATGTTTTTGAAAATGGATCAGATTAATCATTTTATAACTCAAATATGACAAAAATGTTTCTAAAGGACAATTATTAGCCTGACTAATTATTCTAACAGTAATATCTTATGGTTTTACATGTGAAATGTATGAGCTCTGTGAAGTACTTAAGAAAACAATACATTAATATTGCCATGTAGTCCACTGTTATTTCGTACTGTTAAGTAGTATTTTAGGGAATCTTTATATGCACACGTGTTGATACATGTATGGAGAAAATACTAAACATTCACAAACTTTACACATTTTCACATATTATAAAAACAGTATCGCCTTTTATGTTCATATTTGAATTTGTTATTTCAGGTAGCTAATTCCAGTAGTACCAGAATAGAGCAATTAGCTTCTATCAACAACAGTATGTTTATTCCTTTATTTAATACAAAACTTGTGATATTTTTCTCCTTAAAGCTGTATTATACAGTAAAGCCCATCTCACATCACACCAATTACATTCGTTTTCTTAACTATGCAGAGGCAGACACTGAACTTTTTTTCTAAGTACATCCACACTGTCTCAGTATTTCCATATCAAAGTGTCTTTAACTTATTCAAGTCTTAGACTGACAACTTTGGCACCGCTCTGTAACACAAAGCAGTTATTTTTAACGTACATATATAAATGTATATGCATATAAAGATTCCTTCAACTATCAACTGGTAGACCAAATGGCATTGGACTCCCTATAATACAAATTAAAATAAGAAAATATATGAATATATTTCATACCCTTCTTATGTAAAACAAACCAACAGTGGAAAAATTGCACTTAAATACTGAAACGAGGTTACTTCAGTTTTAGAAACAAAGCAATCTATTATTCAGATAGCTAATCAAATGCAACTTCTGATGTTATACAAGGGGTGAAATAAAGATAGAAAATTAAGGTAATGTCTTGAATATCACTAAATGTGCTTCACCTCTGCTACGAAGAGTTGAAAGCTTCCGCCACCATAGACAGTCCCCTCCTCCCTGTTTTTTGTATTTTTTTCCTCCTTCTACATTTAGACTTCCAGTTCATTAATTCACATATCCTAACCTGAAAGTAGAGCTGCCTTATCAAAAGAGGTCAAAGATGTTATTCTGTACACAACGAAGTTGCTATCAGTATGAAAGGAGACAATAAAGGGATGAAAAACTCATTTTTGAATGCTTCTCAAAAAGTGGTTAGAAATGGATTGCTAAGGGTATTTGTGGTTGTACTTGTAAAGGATGAAATTGGACGCTGTATATGGATTCACTCTAATGTTCCCAGGGATTCAACAGCTGTCACATGCATTAAGGTTCTGTGGATCAAACAACAGCTAAAACCAAAACTGATTTCAACCAGGTTCCTGCCATTTATAAAATTACCTAAAGTCTCCTGGAAATATACAGATTCTCTACACAAGTTCAGTCTGTGATGTTACATGTTTATTAGGCAGTTGGGGAGTTTTGCAAAAAGCAGAGTTTGGCATAAAGTTTCAGAACAAGACTACAACCGTTACTATTTTAAAGAATATTTTTATTATTGAAGCATATGTTGCCATGTTGGCAGTCTTGTTTAGTGTTTCTAGTTCTCTGCATTTATCCCAGTAGGGTTTGGGAACATGGGAATAAAGCAGGCTGAACAGAGAATAAAAAAATGTCATCTTCCACCTCCCAAGGATACATGGTGCCCTGCTCAGAAAGAACATCTGGTCTTCAGACATTTTGGGGAAAAAAATGCAGAGAACGAAAATGGCCACAAAATAATTTCCTTGTTGTTTAGCCCAAGAAAACTTCACTTTAAAATATCTTTAATAGGCATTCAATAACTATATTTAAAACTATTTCATAAGCTCTGTAAGATATTTATGACTTCAGGATACTTTGCTTTCAGAAAGAAAAATTCTAAGGGGAAGAAAGAAGGAGGGAATTCTTCTGAGGAACCAATCTAGAACATTTATAACAGTTGAGCACAGATTAACAGCCATTCATACAGATTCATTTTCTCAAACATAAGACATGATGGGCATACCATCAGTTCATACGCTAATTCTGGAACTGCCATTTGGTCACACAGTGAATACTAGATTTCCAATTCTAAGTCTCACTAAAAATGGGTAAAATAATATTCCAAATATCATTATATGGTAAACAATTTCTGCAGTTAGGCTGTAATTAGAAGATAAGATAAAATAAAAAGGAAGGTGGCTTGTAGAGCGAAGAATGGATGGCGTGAGCCTGGCACTATCACAGTTTATGATTTCTACCTATTACCTCATATAAGGATACAGGGAATATGGGGAGAAGTTGTTCATTCTACTTACCTGTCATGTCTCTTCATTGTGATACTACAAGCATATTAAATTCCATATTTTGGAAGACAATGGGTTAGATTTTGGGACTCATAAAAAAAAATTCTGTGTGGAAAGGACTCAATAAAATTTCTCTTTTGAAATTCTGTTTCTGGAATGATTCCATGAAGATAACCCCTGATTATGAATATACTATTTGCTGTCCTAAATTGGTTTATTTACTGACCTGCATTGGTTTAGAAACTTCGACAGTCATGCATATTTACTTGTTGAAAAAGCGTGGAAACTAAACTCAGCTTTTTTCCTCCTCCATGTGCTGAGGCTGCATCTTATGACTAGAACAGCATCTTTTACCTCTGCCTTATCTCTTTCATAAATACAGTCATGCCAAAGCATGATGTGAACACTGGAGCATACCATTGCATTTATATAGTTTCTGGAAAGGAGTATTCTACTGCATGAAACTAACACCCTTCTTTCCATTCTTCATACCAGATTAACTATTAAGAAAGTTAGTATTTTCCTCCTAATTGCTTGCATGCTATTCAATGATTTGTAAACCAGCAGGAAATGAAAGTGCACTAAATTTAGCAAAGTCAAAGCTTTTGGGCTAAGACTTCAGAAGGTCTTTAAGGGAATAAAAGAGAAGTTTATGCCTCTCCCCTCCATCTACTCACAAATACTGAATGAACTACAAATTGATTAGGGTGTAATAATACCTGCTCCACTATCACGACTGCTCAAATAAAAAGGATAGTTTTATTATTTTGGGGAAATTTGAAAAATATGCAAATACATGCAGAAAGCGAAAGTGTAAAATTATTGTGAACATTAAAAAGCCAAGGTATAAACACCCAAATGAGAAAAGGGCTTTTGAAGCAGAGTTGTATTTTTCAGGCCAAGATCTACTGTGAGCTAACCATTAACGCATACACAACTTGGAAGTCATCAGACGCCAGAAGGATTCTAAGTTGTGCTGTATAATATTCAGTAGCAATGACCCAACAGAAGGAAGGGGTCTGTAAATCAATTATGCAGAAACATATATATAAACAATACATAATTTCAGAACATTACCAGCAGACTGCAATAGCTGCAAACATAGCCTGTGCCAAATGCAGAATCAAGACAGCAACTGGTAAACGTTAATGTATCAAGTGAGGTAGATATGCTTTGTGACCAGCAGAAAAAAAAAAAGGTAATGCAACATATGAGAGCACGTTATATTAAAAAAGGTGTGTTTAAGAAAACTTCAGGTCAGTGCTCACTGGATGGCTGTATCCCAATGCATTGCTATCTGAGCAATAGCATAAACAATACTTCACTATTTAATACAGCTGAAAACGGACCTAAAGTGATAATTGTGGCATAATTGAGTAGGACTTGTACTAGGAAAAGCCAGGGCACCTGACTAGTGGAAAAAGCAAGTGATGAAAAAGCCATCAGCATTTTGTTTTTCACTTGATTTGGAATTAGGAGTAACAATTTTTTATGCAACATGTTTCTGTAAATATAAATTTGATTGATATTTTAAAACTGCAATGCTATTAAAAACTCTATCTATTTATTAATCATATTTTAATAATGAGCCAGGATGCCTATTCCTCCAAATTTGAAAAACAGAGCATCTACGTCATGTGATGACTCAGGCCCAATATCTTCACTATTGGATCAAATATAGCTGGAACCAACATTGGTTTCACACCTAAAAGGGATACAGAATGGCACAATGATGTTCTCACAGCCCTTGTTTCTATGCTATATGTTGACTTTCAGAATTTACTTGACAGTGACTTATAAATTATACAATTGCATTTAGCAACGTCTTTGATGCATTTACTATTTGCAAGCCACTCTGCATATACTACCAAAAGAAAGAAAAAACTAAAATGTGTTTCTTTAAAAATCAGCCTTTCATTTGATAGGCTAACATACATACAAACTAGATGTTGCTCATATCCTCCTTCCTGAAACAGGAGGCTATCTATAAATCCTTCTAGATGCTAGTAAGTACTCTTATGGGGTAGGACCCAATCCGTTACTTTCCAGTCCCCAATTTCAGTTAACATATGAAAGTCGTTCATTCTAATATGAGGAAAAGGAAAAAGTACTCCTCAGGACTGCTCTGCCTACAAATGTACAGTAAACGAGCCACCATTTCTATACTGCTTTGTGCATTTTTCATAACAGGTGCTTTACACATTCACCACTACAATCTATTCCACTAAAAATATAGCTAACTAGCTTTCATAAACAAGGTATCATTTAAGTTATAGTCAAAATATTGTTTCATGGAGATGACTGCACACTAGTCTCAAATATATTCCCATAGCCTACTGCTAACCTTTAAAAATCAAACAAAAGTTTGTTTCTTAACCAACTGAAATGCAAACTCAGCAAATGGAAAGTAAACAGAGCACGTGCTTTGAAGGGAACTAGGAAGTTGGAAAACTGCATAAATAGATGACTACTAGAATAATTTTTCTTTCTAATTGTATCTAAAATAGACTTGAAATGATTAAGAAATACAATTTTTCTAAAAATGGTTAATGTGATATTCATGGTCATTACTTGAGCACATTTTCTTTGTAAGTTTTCCAATTCGGAAGTGCTCCTACAATATAATAAATTGAGAGCTTAGCAGTTCATGGGAAATTCCTTCACTTTTCATTTGTGGATCTAGAAAATGTTCTCTTCATTGCGCTGGCTTTCTTTCCTTCCTTCTTTCATCCCTCCTTCCTTCCTTCATTCCAAAGGGCATCTCATGCAACAAGTGGTAGTGTTTTATTTTGAATTTTTAGATCTAAATTTTGCTGGATCAAGAGTTCCTATTGGAACTGCTAGAACTACTCCTCCTGCCCCATTTTACAAGTTTTCACCTAGGCTTGGAAACAGAATGCAAGGAGTCAGTACATAGTCATTCTCTCATCTACCTCAGCACAAAACAGTATCAAAACGTGTAACATTCCAGGAGAAAGAACGCAGTGACACAAAAATTGGAACAACTCAAACAGATGAAAAGTGATAACATCTAAGCAGCCCTACTCTCAACTACTTCATATATAAAAACTGAACCTCCCCTTCTGAAAGAAAACAGATGGATGAGAAGTCTTTTCCCAAAAGGAATTAATTTTCTTATTTGCTTAGGGGCATATACAATTACATTTCATGGTCTGTATCAGCCAACCGTGAACAATGTCCTGAAAAGATCATTGTGAAAGCTGTATATAATGGGATGAATGTTAACAAATTTCTAAAACTTTAGAGAACATACAGATATGACTAAATGGCTGAAATTACTCAGAGAATTGGGGTAAACACAGTGAATACAATTCTTTTAGGATGGTAAGTCCCAAATAATTGGTTAGCTTAACATTCAGAGTCTTATAGCTCGGTTTAATGAACTCTACATTACAATTTCTATGTCTCAACTCTAAGAACAAATAATGCAAAACCTCATGACTGAGTTACCTCTTTATGATCTGAGCAGTAAGTCCTCATAATTGCTACTCATTATTATGGGATGCACAGCACTTCTGACAAGAGCAATACAAGCATTACAGGACCTTGACCCAATTCCTAAATGTTCTCGCTTCAGAGTTTTTGCCACAAATTGTCAAAATGCCTACCACTGCCCAAAGATTCATTTCTCCAGTGTTCAAAGATGTCAACCTCTTTACCATCCAGCCTCAGGACCTGGAAGACCACTCAGAATGCTCTTTAATACTTTTCACATGCAATTTCCTCAACATACATGGGTATATTACTGTACTCCAGTCTTGATAAAAGTCAATCATGTGGCCTTAGATTCCATGGTTATGGCTTTCTCTTCCTAGCTCCACAGCTTTAGTTAATGTACTAGGCTAAAAAAAAAAAAAAAAATCTTTATAGCTGGATCTCCATTTCAAGGCCTCTTTATAATTGTGTGGCAGGGACTCAGACCACACTCCATCCTTCTAATAATACCTGACAGATCCAAAAATCCTGAGTAACTAGAGTCCTACCTGACTCTGGAAGATGGAGTGATGATCCCACATCACCAACCCTAAAAATCAGAAAATCCAAGTCAGGCCCAACTAAAATCCTGAAAACTTTAGTACAGTCTCTTGACTCTCTTTGATTTAGGATGTAATAATGTATGTCGTAATCACAGTGTTTCCAGTCTACTGCATTAGAATATGATTTGGCCTCTGTAACATCTATTACTGGATTTCTTATGGTACAATGATCTCTGAGTCCTAACCTTCTAGCTCTGCAGATCAGCCCCACCTGCCGACCACAGACATGTACACCTCTATCTTCCCACTCAACCTTTCTGTTGTCCTCTGCGTATCTCTGCTCTTCTTGGAAGTCCAGAGTTCTCCAAGACACTTTGTAGGCCTGAAAGGATGTCAGGGAGGTGGCAAAACTAGAATTAGTTCTTTATCTCTTGGATTGGAGAGGGCATACTTGGCTTCTTCACAACCTTTTCTTCTTTCCCAAACCTTGTGCAAGACATGAAAAAGAACATGTCCTGTAGAAAGTTGGTATAGCCACTCTGAGGAGCTTTGGTTTCTCCACTATCTAAAAATTCTTTTAGTACAGTTGAAGTACAGAGCATCAAAAACTAAGAGGAGACAGAGAGATCTGATTTTTCCTTGCAGCAATCACAGTTGGATGCTCATTCCAACAACGTGGGAAATGGCAAAATAAAAGGACACAGAAATGTTTCTCCTGAGCAAAGCCAAAAATCATATGATGGCCAAAGTTTCTCATGAAAGCTACCTTCACTTAAAGCCAAAACTACATTTCTAATGAAAAAATTGAGAAATAGAAATACAGAGACTTCATAAATGACAGTGCTCCAGATTTGTTATCTGTAGAGAAAATAAAGCCACCATGACTTTGGGTAGATTGATGTCATGAACTTGTTTCATTAAAAACAAATATGCCACCACACACTGTTGCATCACATACAAAGTCTATTTTACTACAATGAAAAGTTTAGACAAAATCTAGAAGTTACTTAGATAAATGCTGGTGTGAAAATCACTTACAAGAATGAAAAAAGCACAAGTTTCCCCATAGAAAACTTCCCAAACAAACAATGAACAAGAAAACTTCCCAGAAGTGCCTGTTCATAGAGAGAAACACACATTTGTAGTAGGAACACATTAATGCAAAAGTAAAATTTGAGTAGACCCACAAAGAGCAGAATAAGGTTTCACAGTTATGCTCTGTGATCTTGCAAAGCTAGAACAGGGTAGATACGTTACAGAAATATTTTATTTTGAGGTGCTCGCTGCCAACTACAAGACCATCATTCTCAAGAGACTTGGCCTTTCTGCTAGGAAACTTATTCAGACAAAGCAACCCTTATGAACTACTTTGTTATTCAGAACAATTTAAATTCATTTAGCAATAGCATTTACACTATGAAGCTTAAACCAACCAGTAGAGTAACTTCAGTTCTCTTTAGGGGCCCACAGATCCCACAGGAAACACCCTGCTCTAACATTCATTTTAAAAAGGGGTCTTTTCCTGCAGAAAGGAGCTCTTAAATTAACACCTAATAGAAATACTTGATGATTCACTGCTGATTTAGCCAGGTCAGAGCTATTGTCAAGAACAGAGCAGTATTTTTCTCCCTGTCCTTAATCAGCACACAGAAAATTTAAACCCTACTTTAGCCCAGAAGTTATTTCTGCAGTTGCCTCATGGATCTATATTCTTTCTACCAGATATCCAGACTGTCTCAATCAGAACCAATTCCACCTACTCATGGAAACTAAAGACTCTGAAACCACACACTCTGTAGCCATTTCCTGAAGTGGAATTCTTCAAAATCTGATTTTGATTTCTTCTCTGATGAAGAAAGACTTTTTCAAAATCTGATACCTGCATTCACAGGTCATGGGAGCAAAAAACAAAATGAAGGGTGTAGATATTTTTCACTACCTTCCCAAAGTAGAAGAGTTCCTAAGTTAAAGGATAAGTATAATGTTTTTGGATATACATAGGTTACTTTTGCAGAGACCAGAGTTCTTAACACATACTAGTAATGGTTGAATTTTTACACATGTATCTTATTTTCTTTCATGGCCATTGACATTCTCTGTTGGTGTTCTGAGATTAAATGCTGTACCCAGTAACACTCCCCCTTAGCGCAGTTCTGGTGAACACCACTGACCCAAATTCAGGATCTCCTATAGCAGTGTCAGTATTTGCTCGTGTCCCTCTGTTGAACTTTGATCGAAAAGATTGTTTAGGAAGAGAAGTGAATGTTCTTTCTTCTGAGAGACAATACTATCAAGGGTGCTGGCGAAAGGCCCTGAGAATATGTAGAACAGGTTACAGTGATCAAAGTTAGAAAAATGAAAAAACGTAATCCGAAACTGTAAGTACAGTCCCAACACAGCAAAACAGGCACACTTTCCTTGAAAAGCAGTAATTTGTAACTTATTCAGATGTCTCAGCCAGGAGTTTCCTCTGCTTATCTGATTCTTCAAGTCTAGAAATGCTACAATGCTGTAATTGAAAATGGATAGCCAATTCTGTTGTGGCCTGTGTGCTCCAAGACCTGGGAACAGACTAAGGGAATTTTTGAAAAACTTACACAGCTCTGAAGTGTCCCTACGGACAGTTTCAATCACCTGAAGTCACCAGACAGACACTCATTCCATGCTGTCTTTTCACTTTCAAAGAGTCTGAATTCAAACTTCCAGACCATGCGAGTTTGCATGTCAGCAGATAGTATTTAGAAAGCAGCTATTAACCTGCTGTTGTTCTTCCTATTGTTTGCACTGAAACATTTTCTTGTTTCTTCACATAACATTTCAACCTGTTGGTATTCTTTTATACAGTGTCTGACCACAGTCTGAGATTCCTGAAAGTTCTGAATAGTCTCAGCTTGTCATAACTTCCTATGTTACAAGTATCATTAAAATAACCAAGAACTGACCAAGCATTTGATCCAGAGCATCACAGCCTTATCCCTACATTAAGTAATTTACAGCTGCCCCACTTCTCACTCTCTCTTTTCTCTACAATAATAAAAAGACTGTAACTTTAAAGTTGATTTTTAGAGGACATTTACAATACTGTCTGTTTGTGCTAGCACAATCTGACAGAGCATGCAGGGATACTTAATGTGTCAAATGAAAGCTTCCTTGTTTGTTTTTGTTGGCCTGAGGCCATTTGAAAGTTTTCTTATTTACTGAAAGGAAGGGAGGGCAGGGAGAGGCAGAAATTATGGCTGCTTGGTTTAGTTGCCTATGAAGAACCTACATACTCACTTTTTCAGGGAAAATCTACCTTGCTGCAAATGCAGACTCCATGACCACTCGGAGTAATTTATTTTTTCAGTAAATGTTAAATTTGGATTGCTGAGCATCAACCAACTTTCTGGCCTTATACACACACAGTTGTAATTGAAAGAAAGAAAATATGCTGATACTAATTATGGTTCCCTGCTAACATTCCCCCCCCCCCCGCCCCCCAACTATTCATACAAGTTTTTTCAGCTCTATTATGATACACATCAGTATCACAGTTCTGAAGAACTAACTATTTAGGTAATGCAAATGTTTGTATGTCCTTTCCAACTTCATTACACACTCCTCTGCAGAACAAGCTGTAGTATTTTTGCTTAATACAGTCTTCCTTAGAAATTAAAATATGGAAGATGTGAGGTGAAGCTTCATTTCAGATGTTTCCAGATTCTATCTTCTTTCATCTAGAAAGAAGACTTCCACTGAAGTGGGTGATAGTGGATCAAAACATTATGATGATTATTCTCATGTTCCCATGTTTTGTATAGATTATCCACTGCATTTCAACTTGTTATGTCTGCATGGTTGCCTCCAAAATATCTAACTGTAAATAATTATTTGGCTGGTGACAGGTCATCTAAGTCCCAGGAAGAAAAACTACTGATATTTGATATTCTCTTCAATAAAATGTGCTTCAAACAAAATTGCTGTTTTAAGGAAGAAATTATTTCTTAAGTAATTTCTTTCTACCTCCAATTCCTTGTAGTAAAATGAGGCTAATAATATTTCTGTACATACCAAATGAGTTTTGACAATCAAGATGTGGAGATGAAGACCATGCAGATAGAATAAAATCTCTCTTATTTTAGTAATGGGGGAAACTGCTGACCCACTGGTAGACTTTCATTAAAACTAGGCATTGACTCAGCTGTCACTGTTTAAGGCTATTCCATGCAGCAGCAGTTACAAGAGAACTTAAGCCCAATTACATGCTTTAGTTCATTTTTTTATTTTCACTTTAAGCTATAAGTGTGATCTTCAGCCCAAAGATGCTGTGCTGCATTTTGCTCATTCATTAAAATCCACTGAAAATGTAGAAAGTTTTAGAATGGCAGCTATGGACAGATTTATTTATTTTAGAAAGTATGATTGAAAAACATTTCTCTGAAAGTCACTGCTACAGCAGAATGGTCTACATTTAGAGTAATGCAAATATATTCTGGCAGACAGCAATAGATGTCTATAGTATTTAATTCACAATGTTCTGAGATAGAAAAGCAAGGTAGATGATCTTTCATTCCACAGTTAAAAAGGACAATGTTTATTGCTGTACTCCACATCAAATGTAAGAATCTGAGTGAAGCGCCTGAGTACTAAAGAACAGCAGCCAACTTTCTTTGAGTAGGGTGTTATGCAGAATTTGAGTAAAACCTTTTTCTTGTTGAACCTCTGTGCTCAAGAAAAGTCCCCGAGTAGCAAGGAAGATTCCGTCCCGTTCCATAATTTTCCCACAGTACTTGTCCATAGTGACAGTATCCTAGGAAGATTTCTTTTTTCTAGGTTTCTAAGCCCAATTACTCAGCTAATGACAAAAGTGACTACTATTCTGCTTAATAATTGCCTAATGTTCTATTTAAACATAAGAGTTTAGGCTCCTGTACATCATAAGCAGCTTGAAAGACTTAAAGCTGTATTTGTTTTTTTCAAACTTAATCTGCACTGCTTTTGGCTCCACAGTCCATTTTCCTCTTTCCATTCTGAAGATTTCTTTCTCATGTAATCAAAGTCACCATCAAGCTAGAAGTTACATCCTCAGTACCAAGCACCATCTAGACAACTACACACACTACTTTTACAACTTGCTGACTAAACATTGGCAATGAATTCAAGTTTCTTCCTGTAGTTTTTGGCATGTAGTTTCAACTGATAAAATAATGGATTGCTGACACAATTCGTATTTCCACTGTAGCTGTCATCTCTGCTCTACCTGAAATGCTCACCAACCTCCCACTTTAGAAAGGGTGAGGTCAGACATGCAAAGCACATATTCAAGGACTCTTGGAACTTTAACACACCTTCAGCTCCTACTTCTTTTCATCAAAAAAATTTCTAGGAAATTCTTTGCCAAACCTATGTTGCTTCCCTTTCCTGCTTTTTAGTTCCTAGATATTAATCACAAGCTGAGCTTTCCACAGTGTAAGTGGAGTTCAGTGAAGAAAGAGGAACCAAGGTGTATTGAAGGCACCAGATGTTGATGCCTAGTTACTTTAAACCCAGCAAACAGCACTCAACATCCTAAAAGAAAGAGCATTAGAAATGGATTTCTACCTGGAAATGGTCACTGTAGACACAAAACATTAGAAGGTGTAGTAACATTCTGGACAGGTATGCTTGGCTTGTGTAACAGAGCAGTTATGCCTATTTGCATCAGACTGCTATCTATATGACAAGGTACTGACTTCAATGCTGTAATTCAGAAAAACTGTGGATAAAATTTCAAAATTGAAATAAAAAAACTCTACTAGGAAAGACTGGGAAGAGAGTAAGGCAGAAAACAACCATTCAAAGGAGGATAAGGATTTTTCTGTTACCATGGAGTAGGGAAGAAAGAGCATTTATCAGACTCAAGGAATTCAGGGAAGTTCTAGTATAGCATTTGCATCAGAATCTGCAAAAATATTCAATGTGCAACATAGACTAATTAATTTAAAGGATTTTTTAGTTGAAGTTTAAAGGTAAAGAAATACTGCTACACATAAACTTCCAATGTATTGTGGAGGTTTGTTTGTTTGTTTTTATAATAGAAATCTCTTAGTTTGTATGTCTTGTTTTTAAAGATTAGGCTGAAGTTTTTGTTACAGAAATTCAACAGCTCAAGAAATTATGGCTTTAACTTTGTCATACGTTCTAGTACTTACTTTCAAGATTTATAGATAAAATATTCATTCATTTGTAAGACTTAAGCACAGGAAAGTTCATTCCTAATAAGCATTAATAAATATACTAGTAAGTACCATTTAAAGTTTCAATAAGTATTTTTAATCAGAAACAAGTGTGCTATAGAAATAAAAAAAATTTAAGGAAAACAATTTACAATCTGCAACTAAAGAAATAGGAATTGTCTCAGAAAATTTGGTCTAAGATTTTAAACTGATAACTCATCTCAAAAGCATTTTGTATGTTTCACAGATTACAGTACATATCTGATAGAATAAATATAAGGAATTATCACAACAGTCCTGATATCTATTTTTAATCTAGAACAAAAAACTATGATTATAGATTAAAAATTGTGAAACTACTGTCACAGAGATTAAACTACTAACAGGCACCTACACATAACTATTTCCTTTTTATATCTCTCTTGCACTATAGAAATTTAAGACAGTACTTATCCCAATTATTGTGTTCTAAAGCTTACCCTTCCCCTAGCCCAATATATTAAGCTAGAACCGAAAGACTTCACTAAAATTTATGAGATATCATTAAACCGTTTGAACAACTCTGCCTTCAAGGGCAGGCTTAATTAAAAGGTTTGGTGACTACATTTTTACATTAAAGCCACATGAAACTCACATTGTAGCAAGATCTGAACTTTGAATTTATGTGGTGTTTATCTGCCAGAGGTTACCAAAAATCACATCTAACATACCTTGGCAAAAAAGACTGTGAGGTGTGTTTCACTGCCAAGTATCCAAATAGGAAATTTTGGAGATTTTAAATAGGAGCCAACCTAAAAAGGTACAACAAAATCAGAAACACAAAGCAAACCCAGAAAACTCAACTAGTTAGCAATCAAGTTAATGACAATTCAGTTAGTGAAGTCCCAACTGCTCTGAAAACTAATATAAAACGTTCAATAAAATGACAAAACAGTGTAAAATACTTAGATTCTAATTTTGATCACCGATTCCTGTTTAACTTGGAAAACAACATAGCTTATGATAATTAACTGAAATAAGACATCAGTGAGAAAGTGGTATCAACAATATCCCTTATTTCAAACTTGGAGACATGCTTCACACACTGCACACGAGTAAGTACTCCTACACTTAACAATACTATCATCGGATGCTAAATAGAAGGTAGAAGTCCACTTGACTTATTAGCTGGTTTTGGATTAATCAATTCAGAATTGACATTTATTTAATAAAAGAAGGGACAGTTAGTTACAGTCAATATACCAACGTTCCGCAAACTACATAATCCTCTTTAACCCTAAGTTAAGTTAAAGAAATTCAACAGAGATTGAAAAGGAAGCAAAGAACAACCAAAAACCCTTTTGAAATTAAGAGTATTAATGCTGTTGCAAAAGTAGTATTTGTAAAGCACAAAATTTCTCAAATAAAAACCTTGAATCAAGAAATTCTGCGTCACAACAGGAAGAAACAATATGGACTAGGTTGCACTTCAGTTACTTTCAGATGTTCACAGATAAATACATAAAGTAACTTTTAGGTCTTGAATATATTATATTCAGAATATATTTACTTAATAGTAGTTTTACCATTTTTATTTATGGCTATTTATTTTAAATGGAAGACAGTGATAGCATAAAAAGAGAACAATAAGACTGCAACATTCACAACAGCAAGCCACTTCGGGACTTCACAGTTTTATAACTATCTACATAACTTGCATTAAGCATTATGTTAGTAAAAACATAGCTTCTAACTAGCTATATTAAATTGGTGTAATAAAGTTCTAATTTAAATAGCATCAAACAACATTTACTCAGTAAGATGCATTTAACAATTCTATTATATATGTTTTAATATAGTAGTATTCTCAGTTTCAATTTGAAGTTGAACATACTTCAAAAGTTCTTTAATATCTCCAATTGTACACAGTGAAGCTTTTAGTAATACTGTCAAAGAAGCCCACAACACCTTAATGACAGAAAAAATTTAAATTATGCAGAAAACAGCTTACCTTACAATATCTCAGAGATTCCATCAATGTCAAAAAGCCTACTGTTGCCTGTTTATGTATACCAAGAAGTTCTGTTCAAAACAAACCACAAAATTTATTCAAGAAAAATCTGCAAAGCCTCTTTTAAGCCATTTTTCTTACTTTCAAAATTGGTCAAGTAACAACAATTTTTAAAGTCATGTGGTTTTTAGCAACAATGGCAAATCATCAAGGTATAGTAAAAAAACTAAAAAGGTTTAATAATTTCTCTCTCTATAAAATAATAAGAGCCAAATGGATGGTTTTAAAAGTTCAGTGTTGATAGCCTCTTTTCAAAAGTTGTTGGATTTATTAGGAGATGAAGTACTTGTAACTTACACCAAAATTATTTGCAGAAAAATTTAAGAAAAACAGCTATCTTGAAGGGGAAGAAAACATATATATGCATATATGTAGTTTTCTTTCCTTCCTTTTTTTTTTCTTTAAGAGTTGCCTGGCTATATTTATCTTAATCATTTCACATGCTGAATAATAAAATATAATTTTGCAAATAATAGTTTTGTTAGTAGGAAAGAAAGCATTCACTCAATTTGATTTTCTGTACTGAGTTCCACTTAATGTATCATACAGCTGTCAGGAACAGCTGAAATATTTATGTACTACTGATTGGAAGAGCACTTACAGAGCCTTATTTGAGGCTCTCTAATAGAGAATGAGAAAGTAATTCAAAATTCAAGCTTAGAAACTAGTTATAATCATAAGGATTTGAAGAAGCTCTGGGCTTACATACACATAATCTCAACAGTGCAAGTACTGTCTACTTGAAACAGCTCTGCTAGGTCCCCAAACATTGTCTAAACAAAGAGCAGCACATGATCCTGCAAATACACATGGGAACATACACCATGATCAATTTAACAAGAACTGTGTTTCCTTTTTTCAGAGAACATTGACTTTCATATTTGAAAGTTCCTTCTAAAACATTAATTCTCAACTATATTTTTTAACATGTATCATTCATGTACAACAGCATAAAACTATGATGTCTTTATCCATGGGCTAAAGCCTCAGGACCATTAGCAAGTGAAAGAAACTGTTCTAAATTTAAAAGATTTCTGGACTTCCAGAAATCAACTATGCATTTCATTGCAACTCGCAATGCTAGGCATGGTATGCCATGCTTCTTTCACCAACTTCCAAGTTGACCTCACCGAATTTTGCAACAGTGCAGAACAGTTATTATAGTAATGGTTTAACTTTTTCCTCTACTGTTAAGCCAAAAACACCCCAACTCCAAAAAAAACCCCAAACCCTAAAAACTTACAAACGCTAGCTTGTTCACTGCCTTTGTGGCCTGGAAGTACAACTCCCTCCTTAGAGTTGTCAGCTATACTTATTAAAAGGCTCTCTTTGCAGTGCAGAATTCTTTGATCTGAAACTGTGCTTTCAAGGATTATCTTCAGACTTGCTTGGAATTAAAACATTCAGGTGTGCATAGATAATACTTTGCAGAACCCCATTACCTCACTGACTTACAGCTGTGTTGCTATAAATTGTCATATGCTGAGACAATTCATCCTTTCTTTGAGTCAAGGGCAAGAGAGCTAGTCCAATTAAAAAACTAGTAAAGGAACCTTCAACTAGGGAATAGCTGTTGTTCAGAAATAGCACATCTGTATGTGCAATGAACGGAAACAAATGGCAGAAGAAAGCAACAGTACATTAAAGAAATAATTTTAACACATCACATATATTTCTTAAAAATCTTTAACAAAAATCAATGAAAAGTTCAGTCTGCTAAAGAAAGGCTTCAGATTTAGGAGCTGATGCTTGGAACAGAACAGCAAAGTCACATATAAATAATATTTACTATTCAGAAAATGATTCAGAAAAAAAATCAGATTATTAAGTATTCTGTTCCCCTAACAGATAACTAGATGAGAATTCTGACTGATAACTAGAGAGAGCTGGGATCCTGGCTACGACAGTAGCTGCAGAGAGTGAATATCCTGAACAGCTAGTAGTCAAGCTACATAGATCATGTATCTGAAAGCTATTAGGCTAACTTTAGCCTGTAGTCACTGGTCTACCCACGCCTCCTTCAGAATTAGTCAACAGAGAAGACAGACACAAAAGCAAAAATCACTCTCAGATGACTTATGAGGAAACAAAGGGAGACTAGCTGCCCTAAATCAAAGTTCATCTTGTGAATATCCTCACCCCACAGAAAGAAAAAACACCCGTGGAAGAGATCTGATAACACCAAAGATCATCTAACAAAATGAATATGTATGCCTCTTGTCAGAAGTTAGTTTCTCCTTTTTTTAAAGTACTTTTGCAAAGTACTCAGATTTCTAAAAAGGTAGAAAACCTGAGCCTTTAAAAAAAAGTCAGGCCCAAACTAATGATGGTTTTAAAACGTAATGGGATTGCTACCAACTGTATCAAAATACCGCCACCTAGTGACAACATCAAACACCACACATTCTTGGCACTAAGGAAAAGCTGTTACAGCATTATTTGTATTCATATTAAATAGCTACACTTCACATAAAAACGACAGTCTTTAAAAAAGGAGGGGAAAAAAAAATCTACCTTCCCATATCTTCCTACTGTGGATAACTGTAGCAAGAGAACAGATTAGAATAAGAAGAAAGGCTTAAAGGGGAATATGTAGATATTCAAAGAAGAGGGATCATTTCACTGGTATTTGTACCAGTGGTGGCCAAGAACAATTCCAGTTAATAACTCCTGTCCTATTTGGAAAATATGCAATTCTGCAAGAGTCAGAGCTCTGAGTATAATCTGCAAACTATCTGGTAATTCCTTAAGTTTGTAATTCAGTATGTTCTTTGTCACTGATAAAATTACTGACAGTAACTTTAAAATGGCTTTAAAATAATTTTTAAGACTTCCTTATTAATTAAAAATTGCTTATCTAAACAGTTGAACTAGAGGTAAAGTGGCTTTACATAACTTCTGAATAAAAATGTAAGGTAAGTGCCATTCTGAAAACTCAATTTAGTAAATGTGTTTACTTATGATAATAGCATCACCTATCTAGCATTTTTCCTGTTCCGGCATTGCAGCCGAAACTTCTCACTGTTGCTTCACTGCTGCCCCTGCAAATACGCCATGAACCACTTCACATCCACTGCTTTCTGCAGTTCTTTAGCACCACCTTTCCCCCATGCCCAGGGATACCTTTCCTGCCTCCCAGTTTCAGAAGTTCACCTACTGATTACACCTAATCACAGAAGTACCTGAAATCTCTTTCCATTATGTTTCCACATGGAAAAAATCAAGCAGCACTGGCAGTTGGCTCTGTACAATACTAATGTCAAACCTTCCAACTTGTAGTTGCTTGACCAGAGGAATTTAAGGCAAGTGACCAGTAACCAAACCAGAAAAACACACATAAAGCCAACTTCAGAAAATAGTCAGCAAACACATTCAGTTCTTGTTATTTTGACACCTGCAACCCTTCTACATGAGAAACTCACAGCATTGGCAGAAAGGAAGCTGAAGGCTACAGCCAAAGAGAGTCAAAATACAGGAGAAATGATTGAAAGAGAAAAGAAAATATGATAAAAAGAATTGCTAGATAAAGGAAATGTGACAATGTATCCAAAATTCAGTCTTGCCTAAGAAGCTGTGAAGAGTACAAGCTGTTCTTTGTCCTTTTTGATAGACTACACAAATCGCTTTGGAATAGATACTGATTATAGACTTAAGACAGTGAATAAGCTGGTTTTGACTCTAATTATTCCAAAGAGTTGAAAAAAAATAGAGGGCTCCCAACAGTGGTTAAGTCCAATTACTCAACTGGTGAAAAACTAACAGGACACATAATACCAGATTCTTAAGATGTACTAAAGATTATTTTTTGCTCCTCCTCTCCCCCCAAAGAGAGTCAGATGTTTCTATGGGAGTTCTGGTTCTGAGGCTTTAAGGCAAAATTGACTGAGAACCTAAATGTGGAATATTACTGTGTGAAAAGAGTTCAGTATTCTCAGAAAAGAAAAAAATTCCAACTTGGATAACTAATGAATAAGGTCTACCAGAAGGATAATCTGAAAGACAAAGGAGGGAATGAACTACAAGATTTCAAACCCAAGATATATTAAATTGCAGAACAGCAAATTATCCCAACGTAAAGGAAAGTTGCAAGAACAATTCAGATTGGTTGATCATAATTCATATTCATAAATCATAATCTAAAAATAAAAAAGAGAAAATTAAAAATACTGAAGAGAACACATGGATAAAACCATGAAGGCTAATTACAACAAATTTCAGTTAGAAAGGGGGGATGACAACAATGTTCTATACATGCAGCATGAATCAGTGTAGGAATTGACTGATAACACAAAAGAAAATGATACAAAGAAAATACAAGTATTCAAAGCCATCTTTGCTTTAATTCACAAAAATGTAAATGATGTCGTATACTCAAGATTATTAACAATGAGATAATGGTGTCAGCCGTAAAAAAAGAACAAAATTGGCTAAGAAACCTGTAAATAAGACAGACATGTTTAAGCTTGCATATCCTAATGAAATTCACTATATAACACTTAAGTAGCTAGGCAAAATAAGTCTCTGAATCATTAATGATTACCTTACGTATCAAAGATAAAGGAGGTGTCGGGTGACTAGAAAAGGGAAAACAGGGTACTTACCCTAACAAAAACAACATAAAAAGCTAGAGGAAAAACCCAAGAGAAAGGATTATTTTAACCTCCAAAGGGTCTTGAAACAAATTAGTAATCAATGTGCATGCACTAGGAAGGACCAAAAAAAAAAAAATCAAAAAAGCAGTCAGTATAGGGTCATCAATAATAGACTGCAATAATCCAATCTAAATGTCCTGGTAAGAAGTCTATCAAATACGGGTGAGAAGAGTTAGATACAACATCCAAATAACATTCTGATAAGTCTGATACTGAAGTACAGCCTGTATAGAATCATAATCAAGTGGAAGTCTAAAAAGTCTCAAACGAGATTATACTACTTGTTCATTGTCAACCAGAGCACTTCGATTCAGGTCTTGTATGGATCTGTCTTGAACCTCAGTTCCAGTCAGTATTTTCAGTGATGACTTAGATGATAGAAAATCCTTGTAAAAAACATGCTGATGAACCAGAGATGGACTTTGTAGCAGTGGCAGACACTTTCAGAATGCAAAATGTTCTGGCTTTCAGATCATCTTCTCTGTTTGTAAGATGAAATGCAAAAAACACAGAAGCCCCCTAATCATCGTGGTGACCCTCCACTGGACTCGTTCCACTATGTTTTGGGCTGGGGAGCCCAAAACTGGACACACCACTCCAGAGGTGGTCCTGCAAGTGCCATATAGAGGGAAAGAACCACCACTTCCCTCCACCTGCTCGCTATCCTCCTCCCAATGTAGCCCAAGATGCAGCTGGCCTTCTTCGCCAGAAGGGCGCACTGATGACTCGTGCAACTCACTGTCCACAAGGACCTCAGGTCCTTTTCTACAAAGCTGCTTCCTAGCCAGCCAGTGCTGCCCTGTTGCATGGGCTTATTCCATCCCAGATGCAGGACTTCACATTTGCCTTTGGTGAATTTCATGAGGTTCCTGACTGCCTACTTCTCTAGCCTGATGTGACTGCTCTGAATAGTGGCCCTGTCTCCAGTGCATTGACCAACCTTCCCAACTTGCAGAGACTGCACTCCCTTCTATCATCCAGGTCATTAGGTACCTTATAATTTCAACCTGTAGCTGACAATCCTGTATTCACTGATATTAACATCAGAGATTTTGTGCAAGTAGGTTCTGTTTCCATTTGAGGTCTGCTTAAATCAAAGGACAGTAAACAAGGAGACTACCAAAACAGAAATAGAGCATATTCCAAATCTGTAGGTCAGCATCTCAAAGTACATAAAATTTATGACAAGCATAAACTAGAATCAACTTACTCATTCCTGAACATTCTCTGTCTCCATCCCACACATTAGAAACAGCATGCCCCGTCAACAGGAGGTTAATCAAACTTTGGCTATATAACAGAAAGAAATAGCCTATTAAAAAGGACATACAATTTATTTCGGAAAAAGTGGTTACCTCTAACAAATGAAAAAATTGTTGTATTACCTGGACAGCTAAGCAGACATTCGCTAACTATATTCCTTTAATTAGCATGTATTTGTAATTCAGCAACGCTAATATGATCTCCACTCTTTCAATCAACAACTTGATATAAAAATGTAGCCCTGAGTTTCAGAATTATTCCTCTGAAAATGCAGCAATAACAGAAACATTTCCTCAGAACTGACGCACAAAATGGAGTAAGCAGTGAAAAAGGCACGCTATGTTAAGTGTTGCTTTTAGCTATTATAAAGTTATAAATTAATCTGTTGTAATGTCAATAATTTCTGAAAGAATGACCAGTTACAGAAACATAAAAAATTAGCCCACTAATCTATTTTAAGTGGTAGCAACCATATTTTGCAGCTTACCTTCCATGACCGTAAACAGGATCTATCAATGGCTCAGTTGCATCTTCAATTTCATTTTTTATGTTTTCAATACCCTGCAGAAAAATTACAAACATTTTTTGCTCTCTTAAGGAATGAATTGCAACATCTACAACAACAGAATCCAATAGTAAAGCATTAGGAGGCTGATGTTCTTATATAAATTGATACCTAAACACACTTCTTTCTCTTGATAAGAGATGTTAGGGATACACAAGGAAGGACATTTCCAAGAATCTGTAATTCTCCCAGATCAGAATGAGAAAGAAGAACAACAAAAAAAAAAGACTGAGCTTTTCAAGTTTTTATGCTGGAAAGGTACTGCAACATGAATGAGATACCATTCCATTCATTTATCTAGATTTGACTTAGTTTACCAGTTTAGTCTTCACCTTTTACAGAAAAAGGGTTACATGATCAAACTTTCTCTTAACAAAGAAACAAAACACACACACACAAAAAATATCAAACAACCCACAAACCTTTGTCAGTATTACAGAATACAGAAAGAGCAATACTCCAAATCTGTTTGTCCACACTGAATATTGATCCCAAACTGCATCCTTCAGTTCAGGGAAGCTTTTGAATGCTCGTTTGCTAAAGACAAAAAAAACCAACAGAAAAGGAGCATGTATTTAGATGAAGCATTAGGATAGTGTCACAAAGCACAAACAAGAACTACTAATACCTAACACGAAAATGTTCCAGTAAAAGCAGAGTAAATCTGGTGTTATATACAGAATGACACAGCAGCTGTTCTGGAGTTACTATAACTGCCATAGAGTCATAAGTATTTACCCATCAGAAGAAGATAAATAATTCTGGAGCAATGTGCAAAAAATGAACATAGTTTTATATAGTTTTATATGCAAACACTAACCATAAAGTTACATGCAATTGTGAAACAGCTGAGTGGCTTGAACCAGTAATTCTACAAAACACTGTTAGTGAAATTGGTGACCATATGTCACCAAAATAACATTTACATTACATAGTGTTCTGAAAGACATTCAGTCCCTAAACAGTGGAGAAAAAAAACCTTCCACTTAACCAGGTAAGATTATCTTTCAGGCTTTCAAAGTAATTATTACATTTCCTATGAGAATTTTACTTTGTAAGACTCTAGCTTTGGAAGAAGCAAAACATTCAAAACCATGAGTGGTACATTAACATTTGAGAAACTACCTGGTTGTATAATAGGGTTGCTGCCTGGATGATAAGGTAATACCAGGTGATCATATGTTTAAAACTGAAAAAAGTAAAATAAAATGAGAGGAAAGGAAGAGATCCATCAAGATTCCAGTGAAGTAAAACACTTTATATTTCTTGGGATATTTAGAGCTAAATACTGCTTTTCAGAACACAAACATTAGTTTTTATTGAGTAATTCAAACTAGATCACACTCCCTGCTTATCTTCCACAAACTTAGGTATATTATTTTCTTTTTTATTTCTTGCACACTTTTAGTAAGTCTTGTTTAAAAAAGAAACAAACATCTGCAAAAATATATCCATAGAGGGTTTACTCCGGCTAACACTTCAGATTTTTAAACTACCTTTCATCATCAATAGAGCATATAAGGCATACAAGGTATGCAAGGCAAAGTCAGTTCCGAAATCCATCACTCAGCTTGCTCTATAGGCGTATGCCAGAGCATTCATTTCCAGTGAGGAAGACTGAGAAAAACTGAAGTGAGTACCACGAGTCCAAAGACTCAGGGTGTGAGTGGGAGGGAGGGTGAGGGCAGGAAATTAGTGTTTTGATCAGATAAGGTTACAAAAATTTTATATTCTCCTCTTTCTTCTTTCTCCATATGACAATGGTTTTAAAGAACAAACTATAATTACTACTGATACAATAAGCAGTCAGTAGTTATTTCAGTTCTAATTAGTAACATTTTCCATCTCAAGTGCTTTTTGAAATTCTGTTGCTCTTTTTTTCCTCTTTGGGGATTTATTTCCATAACGATTACAACTGTTCACTGTGAAAATAAAAGGCTGTTACCTTTAAGGATAAACTCACTAGAACTGTAAGCTCTGTATTTACACCCCAAAAAGATAACAGTGTTTAAGGTATGAAACAAAAATCAGTCTTGTATATGAAACATTTTTATGAAAGTTTCTTACATTGTCTCAAATCGGGAAAAATACCAGATGCCAATTTTTTTTCAGTATATATGTCACAAGTATTTCAGACAGAATCACCTGTGAAGACTCTGTATAAAAAATTGAGGATTAACATCTTTAACTTAAATGTGAATCTTAATTAGCTGTGTTCATATACTTGAAATGCACAAGTTATTCGGCCAATTTCGCACATTACATTGCTCCAGTTTTATTTTAAAGCTTAATGCTTATGCTCAAAATAATATTCCATTTTAAGTGGTAAAATGCAAAGAAAAAACACCAAAACCCCCAAACCAAAACTTGAAATCCAAGTTTAACCTGACGTGTTACACACAAAAAGTTCCTCCACATACCCCTTCCGGGGCTGTGAATATTAGTGTAACTTCAAAATATTGTATTTTAAATGTTCCAACATATTACTTACTGAATTAATGCATGAAATCGCTCAAAGCCAAGCTCTTCGACAGCCAAGGCAGCTATACACAAGAGACACTTTTCAGCACTACACATGGCAAAAAAATGACACAAGATACACACAGCAAGCTAGTATACTTTCAAGCTTTAATTCTATTTTTAATTTTTAATCCTCCCTTGACATTTAAATTTTTTAACTGATTAGTATAAACTAATTTACCGCAACATTAAGATTCCACCATACAAATTAGTGAGAACATTTCTATTTGGACTAATCAATTTATTAAAAGCACAAAGCTACTGGAGTGTGTAGACTTGAAAATATTTGTCAAATACTAAGCTGTTGATTTTGTACAAAACGTGGCTGTCACAAAGTCATCAAGCATATGCATACTATAGATATAATTTTGCAGGTCAACAAGAAGTATTACTTCCTAGAAAAGCAAGCATGATTACTTGGATCATTTCATCAGTGTAGGTAAGCTGTATTTTTTCTTCAAATATAAATTTCTGTTAATGAAATTTTGGGTTTTTTTCCCCCTTTTAATGCTTATTTATTACAAACAAATGAGTAGAATTACTCTACACAGTGTTACACATCCTGTTTTTAAATAAATTCTCATTGTTCTCTTTTAATAATGGATAAAAAGCCTTTCAAATAAGTGTTGTGCCCAAGACAGAAAAAAAATACAGCATTAGTGTCTTCCCAAGTTCAACATAGGCTTTATACCTTTGTTCTCCTCACAACATTTCCAAACCAAGGAGATGAAATGAACTTTTAGAATCAAATTTTCTTTTATCAACGGGAAGTTATACTTGCCAGTTGTGTAATTATCAAATTCTATAGGCATTCAAATACTAAGATTGTAGCATTCTTTAGTGCCCTCTATGTCCATAAGGACTTTATCTTCCTGCTAGTAGAATAATATACAAAACAGATAGATCTGCTTTCTGATAAAGGCTACTTAATGACGAGTATTTACATAATGTCTGATCATCTAGCTACTGCATTTGACTGCATACAATTCATTAAAGACCTGAAACCATTAGGGCTAATACTACTGATCAGTTCTTCCCACAAGAATTCCAGAAAAGGCTTTTTATGCCCTTTCCGATTGTATTTTGAAAGATGCACTTGATTTGCCTACATGCAAATACAACTGATTCTCCAGCAATAGAATACTTTCATTTTCTACTTCAGAAATAACGCAGCAGTAGTCTTAAGAGTATTAGTTTTTGTCTTTTGAAAAACTACAAGGAATTGCTAAAATTATGTTACCAAGAGCAAAACTAGACTTAAGAAAATGTATTTTTAAGACATTTTAAAAAAATATGAAACAATGAATCTAAATTGTAGAAAATGCCACAGGAACTAACCCCGCTCCAAGAACATATGTTTTGTAAGCAGAAAGTTAGAGGGACTAAATCATATAAAGCAATCTTTGAACCTGGGAACTTGCACTACTACAGCCAACGCATGGCCAACAAGAAGTCACTGGTATACACCACAAAAGCAGATGAAAAATGCTATTGCATTCAGTAAGTGTGCTCGAATCCACCTTTTGTTCACACAGCAGGATGATAGGCAGTTTCATTCTGTTACTACAGAACAGAGTGAAATGGTAAGAGAACTACTATTTGAAACAAACGGAAAGAAGTAGAAATCCTAAAGAGAACTGTAGCTATACATAACCCAAACAAGGCTAAATAAAGACAGTGCTTAGCAGAGGAAAAGAACAAACAGCATTAGAACATGAGCTGTATGACAAATACAATTGTATAGAAACTGTTTTACAATGATACTCTATCATGCTGTGTCTAATCATATTTCATGGTTTTATTATAAATATATTCCAATATTCAATTCCCAAACAGCAGTAGCCTGCCATGTGGAGCTGTATCTGTAATACTCCCCCCCCCCCCCCCCCCATAACTCATCTCTTAAGTCCTACCAACTATGACAATGCCTGTTTCTATTTTTATTGATTACAGCAACCAAGCAAGAAATAAATTTATTCCTTTGCACTAGCAGTAACAGAAACAAAATACCTTCTTCTCTTTGTCCCAGGCCTAACCAGGCAAGAAGCTGGTCTATAGTTAAATAACAGGACAGAAAAGAAAAAAAAAACAACCTAACAAATATTTCTTAAATCAGGAAGTGTATTGCATTATACATATAAGGTAAAATACTGTTTGAACTGTAGAGCGCATACAAGAGGTACATTCAGTGTCTAGCAGGGAACGCAGAATATGAACAATAGAAGAGATTAACGTTGCTCATGACAAAAGCAGACTGTTCATGGCAAATCTATCCTGCTCTTCCTAAGCACATTCCATGGTACTAAGGACAAGTCAGGCAGAACTTGTAGACTTGTACAGAAATACGAAAAATGTAGATATGTAACTTAATGGATTAGTTCATTAAGTGTCAGTGTTTAGAGTAATTATTAATCGAGTGTGTGTTTAAAAAGACTTTCTGCTGAACATTTTCTACAGTTAAAAGTTCTTTAGAATAAGGCAATATATTAATAAACAGGACAGTAAAAGCCTATTGATAACTAGGCTCTGCTTCACTTCTTCTTCAAAGGAAACTTCATAATATGAGCAAGAGCTTCAGAGACAACTGGAAAATCCACATAAATTAGGAATTTCAAAGTTACAACTGCCTTATTATTATCTTGTAAAGGAAGATTTTTTTTTTTAACAGAAAAGTTGTAGATACAACTGTCTTTATAATACTTTTTCTTAATAAAAAAACCTGCTCACTTTGGAACTCTTATGTGGTGATCTTCTGTTTTTTCAATTAAGTAACATTTCAATTATTATTGTTTGAGCCTTCTAAAGCACATGGAGCATTTGATAGAAGCAGATGAAGATGACTTGTAACATAAAGAGCTCCAGCACTACTAATTGATATAGCTAGCTGCGCACGTATAAATCTACTTGTACAATTCTTACTTCGTAGTTATGCCACAAACTGCTGAATAACATATTCCTTCCATCAAAAGATGGCACCTTTATAAGCATGTTCTCATTTGAAGAGTTTTTCATACTTCTTAAGGGACACATTGGGAACAAAAAATAAAAGAAAAAGAAGCTTATCTTTTAACGTGTTAGATATCGCCTATTAAAAGATTAAGAAATACATGTCTCAATGATCATGTATGCACAGATAAACTTTCCATGTCACTGGCTCCTCAGCAGTTAGATACGACTGGGTGCCATATCTCAGTGCAACAGATGATGTTCACCACATACTTGATGTCAGTAACTAATGAAGGAATCAAGACATTTGCAAAAAGCAGGTAACCAAAAAACTCTAACCTGCAAAAGAATTCTGTTAATCTACCAGAAGGTGATTTGATTAAGCTGTTTTGGTACTGCATAGAATCAAACAAAGGGAAAAAGACTACCTCTCCATAACAGGGGATCCAGAATATTTTAGAACAGATAAAGCTTTGCACAATTTCCTACAAAGGCTCTTCTGAAATAAAGCAACAAGTGACAAGTTAAAATATTCCTCCAATGTTAGGAAGCATGTAGATTTTTCCAAATTAAAGACACATCAGGTCCCAATAAATGACAAAATAAAATCAAAAAGATTATGGAAATTGCTCAAATTCAAGAGAAACATGTATGGTAGAACTCCACTGATAGATAGCACATTATTTTGACAAAAAGGATCAATGCCTCTAATTACAACAGACAAAAATCCGTCTATTGCTAATAGAATCACAAAGGCAAAAACCCCATCTGTGTAATAATAAAAAACAGCAGCCCCTCAAAAACAACATAATACTTTACTAAGTGATGGGTAATTCAGTATAGAAATACATCTTACAAGGTTGTTCCTCTTGACGACTAGATTCTGCAGGACTTTCAGAAATACTAGCAGTTTCTTCAGTTGTTTTTCCTCTTATCCATGTTGCCAGAGAGTACGACTCAGAATTGTCAGAGCAAGCCATTTCCAAAATATCACATAATGTATGACAGAGAAGGTTCTTCTGCTCCTCTTCTGAAAGATCAGAAACCTAGATGAGTTCAATTGCTGCTAATCAGTATCTTATATAAGCTAATAGTATCTTTTTTATACATTAATGTTATCTAAATAATTGAGTTTTACTTTTATCTTATTAATTATTAATGTTAATTGCTGTTTGACTATACTGGACCAAAGAATTATAAAGCTGTCTTTAGAAAAATGTGTTTTAATATGATTTCTAATTCATTCCCTTTCCTAATAACAGATTTCAATCAAATATTTATAAAACACAGAAGTACTATGGACAGGCATAGACCTCACGAATGGGAGTTTAGAGACATGTAGTATACATACTGTATGCCTCATAAAATGGCATGGGAGCATACTTAAACAAAAATAAAGTGTAAAATATTTTAAATTCTTTGTACTAGGACATGCTTTACAGATAATTAAAACAGAAAAAATAAAGAGAACAAAAGAGGTCTCAGTACCTGGACAGTCTCTCCAAGTAGACTTTTCGCTGGTAAAAAGCCTCTTCAAAAGGAATGCCTTTGTTATCAAACCATAAAATAATATTAAAATACAAGACAACACCAACTTTTACATTATGTGACAAGCTCTATACCAAAGCAATTTTGCATATTATTAGAAGAGTTTCAAGCTGCTCATTGTTCAGTAAGAGACCCTGAGCCTGCACTGTTTACTGATTTTTCCCATTCAAACTAACTACAAAGATGGCCTCATACCTACATTCAACATTATTGAGTTTGAACCTCAAGCACGCTTCAAATACACAGAGTGCATATTTACATAAACATCTTCCAGACTCACAGGACTGCAGTAATGGAGGCACAAATATTTTGCAATATAACTGATGAGTACTACAAGACAACTCTAGTCACTCAGACAAACCCCTTTAGTAGTTAAAAAGCCCACCTCTTTTAACCATTGCAAGTCATAATTCGCAGATGAGATTAAAGAAAACCTGTGCATCTCCATACCCCTGCTTTGTTTTCCATCAACACTAATGTTGCAATTAAAAAAAAAAAAAGATATGTTCTAAGTTACAGAGAAGGAGCAATGAAAGAACAAACTTTGGGAAGCAGACTCTTGGTCTTTCTAACTACACTATTAGATGCTGTTTCAGGTATTTGCAGCACCTTAAAAATAGCTGCTTCAACTTTCACTTCTTCCCTGACAGACTCACCCTGTTCTCCCATCACAGATCTTCCGCACACCTTTTTTAGTAATCCACAGCAGCAGTAGGCACTGCAAGATCTGTTTGATCCCTTCCTCCTTCCCTAGCTGGAACTCAGCTCACTTTTAAACATGCTTTAAATACTTAATTTCAAGGAAGTTGAACTACACATAAATCTGGAAAAACACTGTCTAGAAGAACATTTGATATGGTAAAGACTTGGCACTGCCTTTAAGGAACTGGCTGGTCCTATTCTTTACTCTCTCCACTCCCCCCAAATAAAAGACTTGTAATTCTAACATCAGAGACCAGACACTCTACATCTGGTTTTAAGACCACAGAACTAGGCAGAGCCATGCTACAGAGTGCAATTCATAATAAAATATTTTTTAATTGATTGTTTACAACCTAAACAAGTGATGCTCCTTACTGTGGTATAAGTCTTTTGGTGGGACCAGCATTTAGAGTGTCTTGAAGTAATCATAATAGAGGTTTTATGACTATCACATTACACACACCAGAGACTCAAACAATTCCACAACGAGTCAAGTGCAGGTTACCAGAAAAAGTAATCTGGCCCATGACTCAATGTCTGCCTGTCTCTACAGGGTGCTCCTAAGAGAATGAAGAGCAATCGCAGATTAGACAAACTGCTCTAGCAGAACAGGTCCAACCTACAGGTCATAGGCAGTCAGAATTGCCCCAGAAACAGCATTCCCAAGAGTATGCACATAGCCTACAAGATACAATGGAGTAAGAAAACAAAAAATCACAATCACAGTTGGTTGAGTGTATCTGAAGCACAAGTGAAATTCTAAGCACGTGTCCAGAATAAAATATATTCACCTGACATACGTCAATTATTCTGCTAACTAGAACTTTGAAAGTATAACTTTTCTCCTTTTCTTACACAGCAAACCTTATTAGGTTTGAAAATCGATTACTTCAAATATTTCCAATACAGTTTGCTAAAGCAGCCATTGTGACACACATATTACCCTTCTTAAAGACAGGGAATTTGACAGATGAGAAAGGATTAGGATTACGTTTATATCTGATCTTTTACTTCTCCTCTTTTATCCTGCATTCCCCACTTCAAAGTTACCTCTGCTTGGATCAACCTGCTGCCCTTCCTCAAACAAATCCACTTCTGCAAAATTATAGTTCAGAATCAGCCCATCTCTGCCTTTTTACTGAGTTTTTTGTCTCCTCCACACTATAATTATGAAATCAAAATACAACTGCTCTTCAATTTTTTTAATATTTATTTTAGTTCCACATATATACAGAAAAGAACAAACTTTGGGCTTACTAATTTTAAACCATTCCTATAATAAGTGCATCTTACCTGTACAGGTGCAATCACTGCACAAGGGCCACCCTCAAATTGTTCTAATGCAGTTGATTCAGATTCACTAAAGACAAATCCTGTCAAATGAAAAAAGACTATATTTAGTGATGTTATGTGTAAACAAGCACATGTTTATGTATACCCCTTCCCAAACAGAAATGACACCTGATTTATTCACCTTTAAAGATTAGGTAAGTTTTCATGATTTTTACCACTGATAATGCAACAGAATGTGGTTAAAGTATGTGAAGAAAAGAAGTAATGAATACAGGTGACAGCAGAAGTCTGAAGTGAACTATTTATCTCAGCAATTAAATCATGACCACAAAGGGCCAACAGCTAGGGTTTCAAACAAAAGGATTTTTAACAGTAAAACTGTCACTAGAGCACATGTGGCTGGATACTTAAACCAGAGTTTTCATTTTATTATGGTTTATTTCTTATAAATCAATTAAAATTTGTTTGTAAGTGATAATATTTTGTCTCACGTGTAAAAAAATAAAATCATCTTTGGACCCTCACTGAATATGCATAATACATTTCTATTCCCTATGAAGGGCACAGTATGCCTCCCGCTGATCTCATTTTTGGCCTATCAGTGCTTCCTATTAAGACTGAAATATGCTGAGTAACACAAATATTCACTTGTAACCACTGAAGCAAGCCTCTTAATGGTGTTCTTTCACAGAAGATACACTATATTTACTGAGATGCAAGATCACCTATTTTCCCCCTCCATCTTTAATGTATTTGTATTTCAGAATTATCTTACAGTCACGTAATAGAGCAAACACTGGAGCAATTACTGCAAATTTTTTTGTTACTACCTTGCCCTTAAACTTGTATTCGAGATATGGTGATTCATAGCTTGCATTACTCATAGGTAAATGCATACACATGGACAATTACCTCGATGAAGCTGACACACGGCAACTTAATCACAGTGAGTGATATTTTGCATTATTCTTTTAAGTGCTGATAAGATTGTGCTGAAGTTACTCTAGTTTGGTGTAATCTAGAAACCATGCAACTGTAGTCAGCAACCAACCAGCAAGCACAAGCAAGTGGGGGCCAGGAGAAAGGGGAGACACATGCGTATTTACGCAGCAGTGTCAGTCTCAGCGGAAAGAATATTCAATGCTTCTTTCCCATAATTTCTCCTTTTCCCAATTCTGTTGTTACATGCTGCCATATCAAAAGCATCCCTAACCTCTGGATGTGGGAAATGTGGGAAATTTGAACTGGGGAAATGCATCCCCCCCAGTGCAGACTTCCACACTACTGCATGACAGGGACATCATCCCAAGCAGCACAGAAGAGGAGTACTGCATGTTTTGTAGGCCATATTTCATCACAGAAATGATAGTTGTTCAACAACAATGTGAATTTATTTTTAAGATGGATCAATGTAGCCATAGTTCTTAAAAAAAATGGGGTTTCCCCTGTATCTGACAGAAGGCTCCAGGTTTTTTTTTTTTTAACTGAATGTGCAAATGTACATTACAAAGATCTATTTTATATCCAAAACCCAGATGCATGTCAAGCCTACATACTTAGATCTGGCATCACTTAATGTAGCGACAAAGCTCCATTAATCCATATTTCAACCAAAGTTTGCACTAGTGTTATTTCACTCCCCTGTTAACATGCCCTAATAAGAAATATCACCAGTCCTTCAGACCTTCTGAATTAGTTTGTGCAGGCTTATCATATTAGAAGGTAAGTCTTCCTCTACTTTTAAGCATTACTGCATGCCATCGAAGCACACTGCAACAATAGGTTTTTTTAGTTGTTTTAATGATTTAGCCACTGCAGAAAAACAACATACTTGGATGTGGTAGCATTAAACCACACTTAAGAAATCTTGAATTTTTTTTCACGTTCTTCAGGCTTCTTATAGAAAGCATGAACTGTCTCAGCATAACCCTGCCCTATTTTTCAAAGTTGCATCCTAAAAATAAAGAAAATCGAGTGTGATCCACCAGAGTGAATACAAATTTGAGACAGACAATGCAAAATCAATATTACACAGAATTTGACAGAGTACAACCACAGGAAAAACCCCATATATAATACTTAAAGGAACACTTCATTTCTTTTTACCTAAATGCTGCTTAATGCTTAATAACATCAAGGTTCTAAAAGCTGTTAAGCAAAAAAATGGGCTTCAGGGATTTTGGTTTTGCTTTCTTTCTTAAAACTTCTACAAAATCTGAAGTCAGCTCAGGTAAAATTTCAGAAACCAGCAGTCTGAAGTCCAGCTCGGTTCAAGTCTACCTCAGCCTGCAATTGCACCTACTTACCGTTTTTGCCCTCCGCAATAATCACATCTTTGGCAATCTCTATAAACACCCATCAACCCCCACACTCTTCCTTATGATTCGTAGGAATGGCCTGGCCACCCTTTAAGCTCCCAACTAAGACTAGCATCTCTGATCCAGACTAATTTCTACTTACTCTCACTCTTAACCAGTCATATCTATCATAGAGCTCTTTTCACTCAAGACAAAATTTCAAGAGCAAAATAGATGTAATTCAGCCAAAATAATCCTTTATTAATCTGCCTGCTTTTTATCCACAAGTATAATTATCATCATTTCCCTGTAAGAAACATAAAATAGTATAATTATCATTCATCTTCCTTGTCATTTATAACCCTATTAAATACTCCATTGACCCCATTTTTTCAACATCACTACTGCTTTAACCTCTCTGGCAGGGGGTGGGGGGAAGTAGATCTAGATTCCTGTTGGTAATCAGTGTATTGCCCAATATTTTGAGTTATGGTGACTATGATATTCCCAAATCTGTCTTTATATCCTTTGTCCACTATTAATCGCACAAACCAAAGTTTTATTCTCCTTGTTTTCCCAAAACTTAGCATTTACTAAGGCCCATGTTTCTTTTCTTACACCTAATTCTTAGCTCTTCTTTACCAAACCATAGTTTACCAAAATGAACGTATGACTTAGTTACCTACTCTTGTCTTTCATCTAATATTCCACATCATGGTCCAAAGCACTACAAAAACCATTCATTCTACTATGATGACCACCCCACCATTTTCCTGCATCTTTTTATTATTTGCCTATTTCTAAAAAATATTTTTTTTTTATATCCAAGACAGTCTAGACATTAGTAATTTTTCAAATTGTCAACTGTCATTGTCAACTGTCAACTGTCAAACTGTCATTTTTCAAAGGATGCTGTATACCTTCACTGTTTTCACTCTGTGCAAGAACCAGTTCTAGCTGAATGAAAGAGACAAGGGGAGTAGCTAAAGAGCATGCAACATTAACCACATTAGAAAAACAACTTGCTCTATCTCTGACCCAATCTGACCCCATCTACAAAGATGCTGCACTATTCATTTTTTTCTCCTGTTCTCTGCTGACCCAGCCTCTCACCATGGAACTGTATTTCTTTTTCTCTTTTAGGATACAAGAACTGCCTGACAGAAACACTAGAATAATCCATTAAGGTTTACAACACGTCTTAATGTTTCATCCTTTCTCTAGAGCTGGGTGTAGAATGATAGACATATTTTGCATATGGCTTTGGGTTTTCAAAGTGTATTTTTATAGTAAAATGAAACTTCTGAAGTTTTCTGTGGGGGAAAAAAAACCAAACCAAACACATTTTTCCCGCACACAAAAAGAAAGAAGCGTTTACTACAGCAATACCACAACAAAATTCCACTTAATGGGTTGTGGGTAAAGAGCCAGGAAGTCCTGGAAAGGTTTGAGGAAAGTATCCAAATTACCTGGTAGGCTACCACTAAATTGGGCAAAAAACTGCCAGAAAACAAGGTAAGATTCCAACTTGTTTGCCTTTTTTCATACCTTTGTAAAAACAAAACAAAACAAAAGAGCTCTGTGAAACTTCTGAATTTTGACTGAAACTTCTCAGTCTGCACCCTGGTAAGAGCCTTCTATGTCAGCACTCCTCAAGACCTTTTATTTTCTTTAAGCCTGTCAACCTTATCCAGAGTAAAGAATGGACTCACTAGCACCATATCCTTAAAGCAAGTACAATGTATTTTCAGATATTCTTTTTTGGGGCCCAGGCAGCAGCAAAGAATTGTAGGGTTAACTAATTATTTAGATAATTGTGTTACAGGGCATTTCACATTCTTACTGCTCTATGTGTATTCCAACTACATTAGCCACCTTGCCCATTAGCCAGAAAATACAATCTTCTTAACAACTTAACTTACATGTTCACACCCCATTTTTTCACAGTGAATGGTATCTTCTATTCTCCTTCCAGTTTAACAGTGCTGAAAGGGCTGTTACTTACACATGACACAGACAGTTCCTCAAAAAACTGTATTTCTGCCTCAAAGCCTAACTTGTCATTCAGCAAGCTTCACAAGAAGTTTTGCATTCTTCAGAATGAATTCATTATTTTAAGACAACTCTGCATTATGGAAGTGCATGAAATAAACATTTAAATCTCATATACAATAGACAAGGATTTGACAGTCTGTCTAAAACAGCAAGATGTGGTTATTTTGTCTATAAAGACACTATCACCACCCCAAAACCAGTATGCCACTCCAAGGGAGGAAAGAAGAAAAAAGTCTATGAGTATAAAATTGAGAACAGAAATTCTTCCCTAGAGGAGGCCGTTAGGTAGCTCTTCTCAGCTGCATGTCCCTGCTGTTTTTCCAAAAGCTACTGTTGTCTCACATTTAATAGCAGTATGGCTTGTGTTAGCAAGAAAGACCACTTCCTACTGGCAGAATTAGCAACATCTCCTTAAAGTGAAGCTACATTTTCTACTTAAAGAGAAGCTCTAAGTTGGTAGTCATCAGCACTTTTTTGTTTGAAGACCTCAATGTCTTTTCCACACAATGTGCAAATTCCTGACAGCAGGTTTGGCTTCTAACTTCTTAATTTTTACAGATGCCTTAAAAGCAGTCCACAGACCATGACTGGAAGACCACTCACTAGACTTTGCTAAGTGTGACTGGCATGGGTAAAGCAGAAGCTTCAAAAGCAGTTCCACCAAAAGATCTGAAGAGGCAATACTTACGACAGACAAGCAGGAACAAGTAGGCAGAGGTGGGCCAACAGGTGTAACTTCCTCCAGCTGTTTGCACAATCCACACTTATCTATACCCTAACTGTGAATATTAAATGAAAAATGCTTTTCTTTTCTTCCTGATTAACTGTTTGCACTGAGTAATACAGAACTCAAAGAGACAGAAAGCAGACAAATGCAAATATTCTATAAATCATAGTCATCAAAACATAAAACAAAAAATTACACAGATATCACTGAGTATTTCTCTCCCATCACCCAATTGAATTAAACATTATTCAACTAAACTCAGAGGAACACATTTCAAATTGCTACCTCTATTTAAGACTTTGAAGAGTAGCAAGTGTGTTCCTTTTTCTCAAAATGTATCTGCTTGTCTGGTAAAAATATGATTCCCTAGTAACCCTGACTTGATCGTGGTCTAACAATATTACAGCTCCAATGACTTAAAAACAATACTATAGGATCTAGGTCCTCAACCAAGGATGTAATAAAAGCCAATTTGGTGATGTTTAAACATACTAGACCAGAAACAGAGTTCCAGGCATGTAAAAAAAGGAAACTTGGAAAGAGTAGGGGAGAAAGGAAAGTTGTCAGTCTACTCACCCAGCTCTCAACCTGGAAGAGGATCCAGATAAAACAGACCTTTTTACATTGTACGTTATACATATATACACAAACTGTAGTATTAATACCGTCACACTATGCTTTTGAAGTTAAATAGTTGTTTTGAAAAGACTGTCCCATATCTTTCGTTCCAAAGATCAGTGAGAAAACAGCTTAGGTAATTCTGAAAGGATGCTGCACTCAAACCTGCCAGACATTCATAGCTGTGTAGACCTGATACCACATGCCTTAGGGCTGATCTTAAGAGTGGCTTTATGAATGGAATTTGTCTTTTGGATCAATGAAGAAAATCACTCCTAACATGGGTATGTTTCTTTCGGGTTCAGTGCTCCTCCTAACTCCTTCCCAAGTCATCATATCTATGCCAGGAAACACTGAAGTGCAGACCAAGCCTTTGCACTACATTTCTCTGTGTCCATTTGCAGGGTTCTGGTAAATGGGATTCATGAGGTTCAAACTGCAAATTCTGCTGCAATCATAAAGAAAAAAAATTCTATTAAAAAAACCCACAAAAAACCCCAACTGCAACAAAAGCTTTGCAGCCATGCCTTTGTTAAGTCACGAATCAAAACAATATATTTAAAGTTGCCAATGCAGCAAAGTGAGGGAATACTAACTTCAAACAGCATATCCACATTAGCTAGGTCAGTTCTGTTAACTGCCTGCAGATCAGTTAGTCTTCAGTTTTGACCAAACAAATATGATGGTTAACGAGTTTGGTGCATGATGAGGATTCCTGGAACATTGCTATCTTTACTAAGAAACTGACTGGTTTGAGTCTTACATTCCTCAATAACCTCTTCTTTCTAAATGTAAATTATAGTTCTCAACTTCCAAAGGGTTTGAGAAAGGATCAAACAACATTCAGAAAGTATCTGAAATAAATACCAGTGTTGGCACTACACTCTAAAAAAAACCCCAACACCAAACCAGTTGTTTAAGCAAGCATCATTTATACTTCTTTGATACTTTTTGCACATACGATGTGAAACAAGGGTCTATCTTTTAAACTTTGAAGTCTTTGGAAATGATAAAGCTTGATTTTTATGTTTGTTTTTTTTAAAAATCTTGATGAGTCAGCATTGACAAGACTCCTTTGCAGTAGATAAATGGTGCAGAACTTTTGCAAAAAAATAGAAACTGAAAGTTGGGTAAATGTATTATGCTGCTACACAACATAAGGGACTGAGACAGATTTTTTTGATTCCCAGCCCAAGACCTCCAAACAACACACTAAATTATTGTCATGTGTTTTTACTACACAAAATTGGTTATATTAAAAAAGATATAGAGAAGGGAACAGATATACTACACAGTATAGTTACAGGACTTTCCCAAAAGACAGATAGGAAATAGTAGCTCCTTTCCAGGAGCCACCAAGAACACGAGAGGCCTTTTCCATTACTCTTTCACAGGCTCACAAGTGTGGGACATCACAACATACATTTCAATAAATTTTGAAACTGCTAAAATTTCATATACAAACAAACAATCTTGAAAATGTCAATTTCAGTAATCTAACATTACCAGTTAAAGAAATAATTAAGTTTTTAAACACCAATTCTTTTTTCTGACTTTGTAAAAACCTTGTACTGAAACAGCAACACTCTACCAAAACTTAAGAGATATTTCAGAAAGTAATTATATTTCAATAAAAATAATTCACTAGGAAAAGTAACGGCTTTACAAGGCCTGCTTAAATTCTAGAACTTAGAAGGAATTTGGCATTTTTTCCCCAAATATTTCTCACTGAATTATCTGAACACAGATTAACCTAGGGAAAAAGATATGAGAGTCTGGTAATGCACTGTGTTCTGTGACAGGGGAGAAGCTGAGCAGCTCCCAGATCAACATCACACATGCATCTACTGAAACTACACAGATGACAAAACTCATGCTAAAAAAACAGAAGAGCAAGGAACAGAGAACACCAAGAACATCCTTTTGTTTCAGCCAACTTTACCCTGACACCTGAATGCATTAATTTTTTTTTTAATCTATAAATTCCACTATCATTTGTGAACTTTCTCCAGGAATCAGGGGTGTTTTTATTATGACCTTCATAAGCATTACTAGAATTCTTCAAAGCCCACAGTAAGTTATAGAGAAGGTTATTATTCCCTTCTTTCAGCCAGGACTGATTTCTTGCATATCACTTTTATCGGTAAAGTCTCTGTACTACACCTTGCAATTGAAGTTTTGAAAGAATACCAGAAAGTCTCCATCAAGAAGAAACTATGTGTAGGTGGCATAATTTAAATGTGCAAAATACATCTTACAAACACCCCAGGTTTCATGGTTATTGTTGCTTTATCTCTTGCCACATCCTAAAGACGGTATGCACCTGCTTCAATCGCCAAAGAAACAGTTTAAATAAAAAAATCTGTGGGCCTCTGTCCCAAGCCTGTCCCCACTTGTGAGAATTCTACTTGTGACTCCCATGTTCTTTGCCAAAAAAAAAAAAAAAGACAACTTATGTTCATGTTTCTACGAGCTATGTAAAATAATGGTGCAAGATGCCGTTGAAATATATTTAAGAATACATATCCTTCCCTACTCTTTCAAGCTCCTTTGAAGATTTGTGGCAGAAGACGACCAAGCAGCAAAAAATATTATTTAGCAAGTGAAACTGCTGCATCATTTTTCCCGAGGGCCACACGCTAGGTTGCGGTGACACAGGAACACGAACACAAACAACTGTCGCTGTCCCCGTCCGCAGACGCGCGGAGGGGCCCCTGCCCCACGGAGCGGCGCCTCCCTCCCCTCACAGACACACGGACACGGACAGACAGGCGCCGCGGAGCCCCGCGGGGGCGGGGGGGAGAGCTGTGGGTGTGTCCGGGCAGGTGGGCCGAGGACGGCGGGGCGGGCCAGGCCGGGCCGAGAGAGACCCCCGGGGGAGAAGGCCGGGCAGGCACCGAGCCGGGGGAAGGGCCGGGCGGGGAGCGGGGCCGGGGCACGGCGCACGCAGGTACCTTGCGCCCAGCGGCAGAAGATGGTGTCGGCCAGCCCGCGGGGCCCGGCCTTCTTGCCCCACACCAAGTGGACAAGCTCCTGGCTCGCCTCGGACATGACGGGGCGGCGGCCCTGAGGCCGGGCGGGCGAGGCGTCTCCCGGCGGCGGAGGTGGCTGTGGCAGCCGCTGCCCCTGCGCAGGGGAGGGGCCGGGCCGCGCCGGGCCGGGCCGGGCCGCGCCGGGGCGGGCGGGAGGGCGGAGCCGGGCGGGGCGCTCGCGGAGGGGCGGGGCCTCGCCGGGAGCCTCGTGGAGCCGCGCATGCGTGGTGCCCCTTTTCCGCCTCCCCAGCAGGCCCTGGTGCTTCCGCGGGCGCAGGAAGCAGGGCGGTGGTGGCCTCGGCCCGCCTCGTGGTGGGCTCGGCGGTTTGGCGGGCGGCGCACGCGCCGCTCCGCAGCTGTGCGCCGACCGTTGCTCCCAGAGGAGACGTTGGCTGAGGGCGGAGAGGCGCGGCGGCTGGCAGGGAGTGAGGAGCGCCGTGCCTGTTCGGTTCGCGCTGCCCTGCCCTGCCCTGCCCTGCTCTGTCCTGCCCTGCCCTGCCCTGCCCTGCCCTGCCCCGCCCCGCCCCGCCCCGCCCCGCGCGGTAGCGGTAGGCCGGGTGGTACCGAGGCCGCAGCCTTGCGGTAAGGCTTGCCGCGCAGGGCACGGCTGCTGGCCTCACAGTGTGTGTTGGGGGGGGAGGCTAGATGGGCGTAGCAGTGTACCGAAACGGTAGCCCGCGTTGACCGCTACCCGTGTGTGAGACCGGTACCTTCGGCTAGCAGCAGCTCCCCTTGGCCTTCTCTCGCCCTCTGGGGTTTGGCCCTGCCGCTGCTTGCACTGCCGTTTTGGGTTCTGCTTAGTACGGGCTGCCCCAGACACTTAAAAGTTGAGGGGAACGGAGCAGCATTGGTGAGGAGATAGTGGCGTTAGAGAAGGTAGCCTTTTAAGTCTTAATTGAAGGAGACAGTCAGTGTAAAGACTCCTAATCTTGCATATGAGCTGGATATACCAAGAGATGTCAGGAATTCAGAATCATACCAGTGTAAGTAGAGAGCTTCTTTAATGCATTTGTCGTATAGTGTCTTGTGCTAGTGCTAACCTAACGTATAGATAAAATGTAGCGCTTGCATATATACATTATATTTTTACTATTTTAGAAACGGCTCTCTTACCTGGCAGTATCTATATTCATACAACAGTTTGAAATGAAGAATGAAAGGTAGCCATATGATTTTCTTAAACTATTTAGGAGTGGTGTTAGATGGACATGCCATGAACTTGAAAAGATTCAGATTTGGAAAATAAATTTGGTTTATCTAATTTAGTAATAATTTTTTTCCAATAGAGATTCTGGAAATAAAGACTGGGGTTTTTTATAAAAGATAGTTGCCATTTTTTCTGAAAGATAATTGCCATTCAAATGGGAATTCTTCATGGAGATTTTGTGATGAGTGTTATGCACAAGATTAACATAGACTTTATTAAACAAAACACTTCAGAAGGGTGTTAGCCACTTACCAGTGACAAAACTGGATTAAGGATGTTCTCTTAGAAAAAGGCATTTCAATCTAGATGTTTTCTAGGTGAAACCCTATTGCATAGGCCACATGGAATTCTTCATGTGGAGTACAGATGGAATTGAGCTGTAATATTGTGCCCACCCGCTTTATCTTCATGATATGCTTACTATTATAGAGATTGAGCACATATTGAGACTGTTACATGTGTAATCATGCTGAATTAAGTATGAAAATCTCCAATATTGGGGTGTAAGCTTTCTGACATGTCGTACCACAAATTGATCAGAAGATGGTGTGCTTGTACTTCTGATTTTTTTAAGTATTTTCAAATACTTGCACAATTAAGCATTTTCTGAATAATTACTGACAAGCCATCAATTTCCTTCAGTATTGATTAACAGAATGGATTCTGGATTTGCATAAGTAATGCTTATTGGACACTGGACACTTTTTGATTTTTAGCATAAAGGATAACTCCAAACAAGTGGAAAGAATTTAATTAGAATTAAAGGCATCATAACAACAAAATCATGTTCTGTACATACTATAATAAAGGCCATCATGTTCTTTAGTTTTTGTGTGTTTTGAATCAACTGTGCAGTAAAATGCATATTTTCCTGTAGTACTTTGAGTTTAATACGAGGTATAGCTGCCTTGAAATTTTAAACGTCCCATGAGCAGGAGGAAAATATCAAAGTATATATATTTTAAAGTGTATTGAATATACATTTGAAATATTTGAAATATTTCAGACAAGTACATATGTCAAAATGATGCAATGGTGCAAGCGTAAGTCAGCTAGCTCAACAAAGTTCAGACTGTCCATTGACAGGCAGGCTTTACGAGGAGGAGGAAAGAACTGCAAGTTTTAGCCCATCTCTTCAAGCTGCTGGGCTTGTTCTGAAGAAGCAAACTTACATTGTCATGGATGCTGGGGGTACAATCTGAAAAACAATTCAGTGAACAAGTGGAGAATTGAGGGGAGAAGGCACTGTAGAACAACGATGCTGAGCCTACAATTGGATGATGGCCGCTGCTGTATGGAAGAGGAGTTGGACGGCACCACCCAGAGGCACCAAAAGGCTGGAAAAGCTCCTCCTCCACTTCCCTCTCTGGTGTGTTGGATCATCATTTCCGTGTTGTGGAAAGGAAGTTAGTTAGAATGAGACTGCCCTTTGGTTTCATGGGTGCAAACGGGTATTCACACTGAAACACACGTGAAGAAAAGCTTGGTCACGACCTTGGGAGTTGTGAGCCCGGAGAGGTGTTGCAGTTTAATGTGCTGTAAATAAGTGCAACAGGTTTACTTTCTCATCATCGAGTGGAAGAATGCTTATCAGCTGTGCATCTGTCATTATAGACCCACAGGGGCGCTAGCAGCTAGTACTCCTGTAAAGTCACAATATCAAGTTAAATTGAATCTGTATTCCTGACTTCAATCTATTTTTGAGTTAGAATGACAAATAGCCACATTTTGGTGTAGCTACACATTTGTTGTGTAGCAGTGACAGGTTTTAGGCTAATGCCCTGTGTTGTTTAAAAATGATTGCACTTTTAAAATGTCTCGCCAGCTACTGACTGTACTATACCTCTGATATTGCTAATTTGCTCCATATAATTTGAACGCAGATATGAGAAAACATATCTTCAGAGTTACTCACTATACTCACAAAAGTGAAGACAGTGATGAGAGACACAAGATGTAAAGCGATTTGACCCATCTTGATTTGGTTGGCATACAGCACATGGAGTTCAATATAGACAAATAAAAATTAATGAATCTGGGAACAAGGGAGCAATTTTGGGTGTATGTGCCAGCTGGAACATGTGCTGGTTAGGAAAAGCATTGGGAAATTATTTTGGAAATACCACTGAAATCATTAGCCTCACTAACACAAGTGGTAAAAGGGAAACCGTATAGTCAGCTGTAGCAAACAACACTGAATACAAGCGAAGGACGCTGTGGAAGTCATCAGTTATGACTTCTGGTCTCTCACCGGTCATCTTTTAAGTTTTGGGCATTCATAAGCTAGTGATATGTTGCATATGCATACCAAAGAATTGGACTGGAAGATAGGTATGTGAATTTATGGAGGTAGCTGGGTTTCAGTTAGTGAGGAGGAAACTAAAAAAGGGGGATTAGGAGAAAAGCATAACAGAAAACTGGTAGTTTGGAATTAGGGATGTACTGGGACTTCTGTTTTTTTCAGGTTACTGGTTTTGCTCACTAGGGGAGAAACTCAGTCGGGTCTAATATCAGGTTGACCTATGTTATATGAAGGTGAACTATGTACTGTGTTTCAGAAGCTATATGTGGATTGGAGTCTGAACTCTGAATGAAGAGTGCAAATCAGCACGCTAATCCACAGAAATAGTATTTTCTAAAATTATGAAACATTGATATTTAAATCTTATTTCTGTGGACTCTGGGATGCATGAATGTCGTGGATGGAGTGAGAGTGCACTTCACTCATAAGAGAGAAGTAAAAATACAGTTTATTGATTAACAAAGTTCAATGCGACAGTGTTTTAACAAGATTCGATGGCAAGGTACACTTGATCATTTACTGCATAGAGAACAGGGTCAGACAAAACTGTCGGGGAGATCCTCCCGTTGAGTCATGAGGGTCAGAAAAGGACCCCCTTGCTTTCTAAACTCCTTCCCAGAGAGGAGCCTAGGTGCGGCTAGATCCAATCCTAGTCTCAGACTTGGTCAATGGTTTATGTCTAAAGCATTATACGTGCACAATCAATCCTTTATATCACTTAGCTAAGATTTCAAAGTTTAGCATGCTATTAGTCACTTACCGAGGATCTGTAAGTGATCCCCCATCTACTTATGGGGGATAAGATGATTGACCCATAGTCATATTTGCATGCCGACCACAGATTTTAGTTTCTTCGGTGGGCGCGTTGCACAATAGCCCTAGGCTATTGTGTTGTTATCTGTCTCCTGAATCCACTTTGAGCTGATGCAGCCATCATGACCAGATGCATCCATTATGATCACCACTGGTGGTTATCACCTGAGCAGGGTTGCAGGAGATAAAGGGTCGGGGGTGGGGGAAGCACACCGTCACAATAAACTGTACTATAAAGTCAGAGTTTCATGGAAGATAAATAAAACAGCAGACTTCTCTGCATATCGGGTCTTTACCTCCTTAAAAATGTTTAGAGGTATGCAAATCAAAGATTAAAACTCACTGCTGTACAGCGTTGGTTGGATATATTCTGAGTAGTATGCACAGATTTGAACTACTTTTTCAAATAGTTTCTATTAAATCACGTGGTTTTTTTCTTCTTTTTTTAATGTTGGACTGCCATCATGTGGTTGGTTTGGTAACTTAATGTGCACTTTTAAAAATATCTACAAGTTTCCTTTTTTCCCTCTTAAATAATATGCACTGTTCACTTTTTTTCTTTATGAAATGTTGTTAATTCCCTCTGCAGGCTGGTTTGGCGGTTTTGGTTTTTTAGGAAAATGACAAGTACCGTTATCTCCCTTCTAATCTCTAATCCAAACTCACTTGGTTTAGCTTGATTCTGTTAATTTCGGTATGTAACATCTTAGAACAGTTCTCCGCTACGCAGAAGGAGAAGGTAAAGAATACAAGGGTATGATCTATATGTGTGCAGCCCCTTTTGGTTTACTTAATGTATTTTTTAAGGATTAAGCCTAGTCATTAAACTTTTTGGATTATTTGAGAGTTTATGGCCTTACTGCTATGAACTGTTGACAGACTGCAATATGAGTTACAGATATTGTACTTTTTTGCCAGACAAATCTTAATAAAATTCATCCACACGGAGATAGCTTTGTCTTACTTGTCTTTAGAAATGCATTGTCTGGCTTGGGTGATAGGAAAACCGAGTATATCAATAAATGCCAAGCTACTTAGCGCATACAGCTCCAAAGGGAATCACAGTGGTGGTGTATAACTAAATTATTCTAGCATTAGTGAGGAGCTATAATTGAGGATTACAATTAAAGTTTTCTACAGTTCCCTTTTCTGTTTACTCCCTTCTTTTAACTGCCTCAACACCTCTCCACCCCCCAACAAAAAACCCCCCACACCATCAGCTCTATATAGAAAAAACATTCATAAAAAGTTGAAACATTGTGGTGGGCTAGAAAAGGCCATTGAACCAAATCACAAAAGTGTTTAGTTGTCCATCTGTTGTTTGGATACCTAGCATCCTACTGATGGACGTTGTTTATCGTGCAGCACGAAGTGTTACATACGTATTTGCTCTCAGGATGATTTCTGAGAAGGAATTTTGATATCAAAAATCCTACTCAAAATTCCATTTGTGTGCACGTTTGTGTCTGGGGAATAATGAATGTTGCCAGTTTACAAGATGCTGACTACTCCCTCCGTTGCAGCAGAGGTAACCTCTGGACCGTGGGTAAGCAGCAAGAATGGGTGACATGGATTCTTCCAACTTGTTCTTAGTTAAGAGGTAGAGATACTTGTACTAACAGTGATGACAAAGCGGTGGGGGAGAGAGACACTTATCCCTCCCTGGTTTTTGCTTAGGTCAACCAGTGAGACACTATATGGAAGAGACAAGAACACAATGTCATGCTTGTCTGCTCAGCATCCTCCTCCTGAATTGGGGTGGTCCTGCAGGGTTTGTTGCCTGGCAAAGGAAAAGGTGCCACGATCCAGGGAATGGGCAGAGTAAATTGCTTTCTGCCAGCAGGAAGACGAGGAGGGAAATTGGGGCACAAAAGTGAAATTCTTCAGGTGCCAAGGCACATACTATGGCCCTGAGACTTGAATGGTTCATTTTTTCTCTCCTTAGGCCACCTTATTTTGAGAAGAGGGTAAAACTTCCTGTATTTTGACCTGTGCGTCAGCACCAGATTCTCTGGGAAGGTAGACTCCAAGTCTAAGAAACAGAAAGCTCTGATGTCTCGTGTTCTCTGTTTTCATGATGAATTAGTGCTAGATTTGAAAAAGTTCTTACAGGACTGACTCCGACTGAAATTATGGAAAAGAGAAAATGGAAAATTTCTTGGTAGATACTTGCCCTCAGAATCTGTTGAAGAGACAAAACAAGCTACTGATTGTCCTGAGTGTGTTAATGTTTGGGGTTGACGTCCTTGTGGAATGGGAAGGAATTCCTGGAGAATCACAACTTTCTGTGATAGCCAATATAGCAAGTTAAAAAAGAGTTCTTTCTTGTGTATATACCATATACATAGTATCTTAATGGTATAGACAGTTTTAGGTGAGTTGCTTAAAACTGCTGGAGCTATAGCTCCATCATTTGCAGAAACACCAATGAGTGAATATCCCTATATTCATAGTACAAGTTACATCAGAACATAGTGATTCTACTCACTGTTGCATTTCATTTAAGATTCATAAATGTAAGTGTGGAAAAAAGTATGACAGAAAATGGACTATTTTAGAAACAGTCATTTATTCACTTTTTGCTAGTTACCGTGGCAGTTTCATGTTGTTTAAAGACAAGAGTCTTTTTTTGCCTCCCAAAGCATACTGAGATTTTCTATTATTTTCAAATAAAATGATCTTACAGAGACAGGTAAAATTTAAACATCCATTATCCTTATGTGTACAGCTCACCGCAAATGCCTTTGGATTATGGACTGCAATTTTGGGGGAGAAAAAGGAAAAAATTTGGCATTGTAATTGGCAAGAAAAAGTCTGTAATTATTAAGACTATTAGGGATATGATTAAATTAACAATGTCAAGGACCAACACAGTGATGCTAATACTAGATCTCTGGCATTATTAGTTACAAGTGACTCAGACAAGCTGAGTGCAATATGAATGGGCTAATAACTTGCTGTGCAGTCACTATTCTCTGGTTAATTGCAGAGTTTACCTGGCAGTGACAATGCACAGAAGAAAAGGTAAAAAGAGCAGTTAAATTTTTAAAATGCATATAGAGTCATCAATTTTAGTACATTTCAAACTGAAAAGTTATTTGAAACAAAAGACTGAATTGTTTGATTTCAGTAAAGCTGAATCGAAATATATTAATTGTATTGAAATGTTAAAAGAATTAAATACACACAATTTAGTCAAAATTGGATGGGAAAGTTCCAGTTTTGCAAAAGGACTGGTTTCCTGCAGAAAATTCCATCAAAGTATTTAGACCAGCTTTACTTTTTATCTTGGAGAGATTGGGGAAAAGTTGATTTTACTGGGGAAGTTTTGTTTTGAAGCAGGTGATGTGTTGGAAGAACGCAGAATGAAGAGGTTGTTCAGATTGCTGGTAGGAGACAACGAAGATACTCAGAAAGTGGTCTGTACTAAAGGGACAGGAACTTCATTCTCCAAGTGTGGCACTCAAAACCATTTGCCCATTTAAGTGTCTTGCTCTCTAAATTATTTTTCTTACTTTCTCAGGTTTTCTGTTTCAAATGTCTTTTTTCTGAAAGCCTGATACAGTGGTGTTCCTCCCTTTATGTTCTCATCTCCTTTTCGTCTACAGTACTTATGTTTAATGACACTTGCCTTTTGTTTAAATTTCCATCCTTAACCATTGTTTTCTCTCCTTAAGTATTAATATAAATGTTATTGCTTTTTTATTCTTGGAATGATCTATTTCTTCCTATATGACATTTTGTCCTTCAGATCTGTTACGAAAATTCATTATTTCATCTCTTTTCACAAAGGTAGCTGAAAATCCCATCTACTTTCACATTGATACCCTTCCCACAAGACTCTGAGAGTTCCTTGGGCCTGTGACACATTTGTTTCTGCAATGCATTCTGCAAACGTATCACATACTCATGACATTTTAAGAATACATAAAGAAGAATGCAAGGACAGGAGATTCACAGGGAGCAACCGTGTGGGGAACAATGATTTGTAAACAATCGGCCCTCAGAGGAGATGGTGGGCAGTACTGAGAAAAACACCGTCAGATGAGAAACCTTAGGGAAAGGGAAGTCATGAGTAAGTTACTGTAACTTCAGAATTGATTTGAGATGGGTCTTCTCTTTCATCAGATGTGATGCTTATTTGTTCTGAGATGAATTCCTACTTCCTCTTTACAGAATGTTATCATCACACCAAAATAAATCATAGGATTTTATACATCATTATAGCTTATATATAGCTTATTGTATAGACCGTATATGTGTGAATCATGCACTCAAGCTCGACGTTTTGAAGAATGCAACCAGTGGTTGCTTCAGATCATTGAAATTAACTGGTTTACCATATTTGAATAAAAATTCTTTGCCCACTAGAGGGTGTTGTAGTTCTTAGAATAGCTGGAATAATGTTACTTAGTTTTACTAAATTCAGTGGAAAAAAATCCTTGGCACAGTCCTGTGGTTAAGAAATTAAGGGTCAGGGAGCTTTGCTGATTTATAGCAGCTGAACATCTGCTTTGGAACACACAAAGTGAAGGATTTCAAATTTATGGTTTCCCACAACAACCATGACTTGTCCCTGTTCTACACACTGTTGGCGTTCTTACTGACAACTTTTGTTCTTGAACATATAAGCTGCTTTATTCTTTTTTGTTGCTTTTAAATTTCTTCACATGCAAAATTATGCTGACATTTTTATTTACTTCCCATTTTCTTACTCTCTTTATAACAAAAGTATAAAGGCTAATAAAATCTAATACCCTTTCTCCTGTCATTCTAAGTAGCAATTGTTAGGCATCAAAGCTTCAAGAGATGATTGTGATCTACAACTATCTAGATGAATTAGGAACAACATATCCTCAATACCACATTCCTCTGTTAGGTAAACGCTGTGTAGATGAATAGGAGCGTTTCCTCAATACTACATTCCTCTGTTAGTTAAAACAACCTATTCCTGAGATAAAATACTTCGAATGATTCATGGTCCTTATGGATCATGGACCATAACTGCAAGTACTAGAAAGGGTTTTCTTTGAAATTTTGCCATTAGATGGAAAGAAGTAAGTTTCCCTGTTTTGTACAAATTCAGTTTTCTTTGGGTTTTGTGAACCTATCAATTGCAGAAAGGTCTGAGCCTATTAAGAGGTGGGTTTTTTTCTCTTCTTACTTCCCTTCTGCCCCTTTGAAATACACTAAATAGCTTTAGGTATCACATGCTCTTAGAAAAAATTCTTAGTGAGATCCTACCTTTGATTTGCTATGGAAGGTATCTGAATTTCAGTGTATACCCATCCATCGGGCTTTAATGATCAGTCTTCTCATTTGGTTGTCTCTTATGCCATTCTTACTGCCTCCTGTGCAGTTGCCCTGCAAGTCATATATGCTCAATCTCCTGTGAATCTTTCCATAGCCTCATGCTTTCATCCAGCACTCCATAGCTTCTTGACAATAATCATTCACCACCATCGTCATCTTCGTTACGTTTCCAGCACCATGTGGCCACTCTAATCCTCCCATCATATATTAGCTATTCCATCTTACTATGGCTATTATGTAGTCCTCCACTCCTGTTGTCTTTCTATCTGCTGTCCATCTTTAATATCCAGTACATTGCATACCTTGTTTTTAATACTAAGGAGATTTATATCCCTGAAGCCACATTTCTTCATTTGTATCCAGTATGATTTCTATTGCTAAATCCATCTTTCAGATGGGAAGAAACTAATGACTTGCAGTCATTCAGGCAGAAACTTTGTGTAACTGTGCTTGCATTTTTTTCTCTAATTTGGACATGTAGTCAGAGCAATCACAATTACAGTGACTCTGTGCAAGGACAGTAATTACCTATGCAAATTAGGCATACAGTTGAAAGCATTTTTTTCTGAAGATTTAAGCGTAAAATCATTTAGTCCTTTTCATACAATTAGAGGTGATGACAGTCCTCTATCAAAATTCAAAAGTATTAAATGATATACCACTTACCTATTTCTTAACTGTAGATTCAACTGAACATATTTTATGTTCTTTATCTCCTGCTCCAAACTGCTGCTTGTTTTTGTTACCTTGTAGTAGTGGTTGTGATTGTATTTCAGTGTAGTGGCAAGTAATACATTTGTAATACATATACATATATGTAATACATATACACATATCCCTCTTTGATGATGTTTTGTGAAGTTTAAATTGCATTTATTAAGTGTAGTAAAATTCTTAAATTCTTAAAAGAACATTAAATAAAGCACTTTCAAGCATATATTTAATCATGGCAAAAATCTGTTCTTCCAGTTAAAAGGTTTCCATTATTTGATTGTTAATGATTATCGGTCCAAAACATTTGAAAGGATCGAATTGATCTTAAACTGTGAAATTCTGCTTATCCTGCCTCACAGCAAAGTAAAATTTTCCCAGACATTTAAAATGTCATTACTGCAAAGCTGTCCAAAAGTAGGGGAAATTTTAGCCCAGTTTTCTTTTAAAAATATATGAACTCCTGAAAAGTAAGGCTAAGAAGAAAACTGCTGATTCAGCACAACAGTAGGACTGCTGCTAACACTGCTGTTAAGAAAAAATAATCAGCAGATAAATCTAGAGTATTATGGCAACTCTCATCTTAAGAGTCTGGCTGGCTGTGGAAAACAGAGGAGACAGTCTGATATTCAAATATCTTGTTGAGTCACTAGAAACGGGTGAAGTTGAAATGCTTGTTATTAAATTGTATGGATTTGGTAGTGTCAGAGCCTGTTCTGCAACTTGACATATGGTACATCCTTGCATAGTGTTCTACAAAACTTAGCATTACGTGAAGCATGTATGGATGAGTTTCAAAATCCATTTGTCTCTACTATCACTTCACCAATTTTTTTGTTTTAAAAATCATCATAAGCAGTTAGCATTAATATACTTTCAGTGGCATCACCTATGTACAGAGAAATCCTAGGCCAGCTTTCCTCTCCTCTTTCTTTGATAGCTTCATTCTGGAGTACTGCAACTGAAAGCAAAACTCAAGAGCTTGTCAGGAGCTGTGAATGTAAGTTTCTGCTATGATGAATCACATGACAAGAGGCACATTTTTGGCTTGGCACCTTTTTCACATGACATTGAAAAGAAAAATCAATGTGCAGCTTAACGTGGCAAAAATTTCAACAAGCTTTGTGATTTCAGTGGAGAAATCAGTTCATTTCAGGTAATTAGTGATGAGGCTGTATACCCTATATCTTGCACCTCTGAGCTTTCAGTGTTGTCGCATTTGCATGAAAAGTTGCTACTGACAGAGCAAATTAAAATCCTGACTCCTTGAATTTCAGAGGACATTGTGTTTGCAATGAGCAGAACCCTTGGGGACAGAGAATTTTTCTCACAAAATTTCAGAAGAAAATAAAAGGCCAGCAAGGAACTGGTTATGGCTTCCCAGGTTTCCGGATTTTATTTTTTTTTCTAGTTTGCACCAGTTGGAAACAGTTGCTGAGCAGCTGGTTCCTGTGTACTCTGGCCACTCCTCGTCTGTGATAAGCTTTCTCTAGCTTACCTATATATCCTCTGTGCCATGTGGTCTGGGAGGGACAGTTGCGTTCCATTCTGTGATGAGATGACTAGCTGAGCAGGTAAGGGGAGAGCAGTAGATGTTGTATACCTTGAATTTAGCAAGGCCTTTAACAGTATACCTAGTGTTCCTACAGCCAAACTGGTGAGCTATGGACTGGATAAATAGAAGTAAGGTGGGTGGAAAATTATCTCAACCATTGAGCTCTAAGGGTGGTGATCACTGGTACAAAGCTCACCTGCGAGCTGGTTATGAGTGGCATGCCTCAGGGATTGATGCCAACCGTGCTTGTCTTCAGTAACAACTTGGATGACTGGGTAGAGTGCATCGTTTGCAAGTCTGCAGATTATATGAGTTGGGAAGGGTGGTCAATACACTGGAGGGCAGGGCTGCTGTTTGAGGGACTTTGGTCAGGCTCCAGAAATGGACAATCAGGAACCTCATGAAATTCACCAAAGGCAAATGCGAAGTCCTGCATCTGGGATGGAATAAGCCCATGCAACAGCACAGGGCAGCACTGGCTGGCTAGGAAGCAGCTTTGTAGAAAAGGACCTGAGGTCCTTGTGGACAGTGAGTTGCACATGAGTCATCAGTGCGCCCTTCTGGCAAAGAAGGCCAGCTGCACCTTGGACTACATTAGGAGGAGGATAGCGAGCAGGTGGAGGGAAGTGGTGGTTCTTTCCCTCTATATGGCACTTGCGGGACCACCTCTGGAGTGGTGTGTCCAGTTTTGGGCTCCCCAGCACAGAAAAGACATTGACATGGTGGAGCAAGTCCATCAGAGGGCCATTGAGGTGCTTAGGGGGCTGGAGCGCATGATGTTTAACATCTTTATCAATGATCTGGACGAAGGGATCGAGTGCACTCTCAGTAAGTTTGCAGACGACACCAAGTTGTGTGGGAGTGTTGATCTGCTGGAGGGTAGGCAGGCTCTGCAGAGGGACCTGGACAGGCTGGATCGATGGGCTGGGGTGAATTGTATGAGGTTTAACAAGGCCAAGTGCAAGGTCCTGCACTTGGGCCACAGCAACCCCATGCAACGCTACAGGCTTGGGGAAGAGTGGCTGGAAAGCTGCCTGGCAGAGAAGGACCTGGGGGTGTTGGTTGACAGCCGCCTGAATATGAGCCAGCAGTGTGCCCAGGCGGCCAAGAAGGCCAATGGCATCCTGGCCTGTATCAAAAATAGCGTGGCCAGCAGGACTAGGGAAGTGATTGTGCCCCTGTACTCGGCACTGGTGAGGCCGCACCTCGAATACTGTGTTCAGTTTTGGGCCCCCCACTACAAGAGGGATATTGAGGTACTGGAGCGCGTACAGAGAAGGGCAACGAAGCTGGTGAAGGGTCTGGAGAAGAAGTCTTATGAGGAGCGGCTGAGGGAGCTGGGACTGTTTAGCCTGGAGAAAAGGAGGCTGAGGGGAGACCTCATCGCTCTCTACAACTACCTGAAAGGAGGTTGTAGAGAGGTGGGGGTCGGTCTCTTCTCCCAGGTAACAAGTGATAGGACAAGAGGAAATGGCCTCAAGTTGCGCCAGGGGAGGTTTAGACTGGATATTAGGAAATTTTTCTTCACCGAGAGGGTTATCAAGCATTGGAACAGACTGCCCAGGGAAGTGGTTGAGTCGCCATCCCTGGAGGTATTTAAAGGACGTTTGGATGAGGTACTTAGAGACATAGTGTAGTGGTGGTTTTTGGCAGTGTTAGGTTTATGGTTGGACTCGATGATCTTAAAGGTCTTTTCCAACCTATATGATTCTGTGATTCTGTGATTCTGTGATGTACAAGGAGAGGCTGAGAGGTGTTTGTTCTGTCCTAAGAAGTGAAGGCTAATGCAATGGAGGGAGCCTTATTGCTGTCTATGACTACCTAACAGGAGGATGTTGAGAAGACAGAGCTAGACTCTTCTCAGAGGAACACAGTGGAAGGACAAGAGGCTGTGATCAGAAGTTACAACATGGGGAACTCCATCCTAGTGCAAGGGGAAAACCTTTTGCCCTGAGAGTGGTCAAACACTAGAACAGGTTGCCTGGATAGATTGTGGAATCTCCATCCATGGACATACTGAAAACTCGCCTGGCCACTGCCTTCAGCAGCTGGATCTAAATGGGCCTACAGTGAGTAGGGGGTTGGTGTAAATGCTCTCCAGTGGTTCCTTCTAACCTAAATGATTCTAAGGGATTCATTACATGGTAGTCATTGAATGTGTATGGGCTAACACCAGTAAGAGACATCTACCTCTCTTTATTCATATTTTTAAAGTAGAAGGTACAGGTCAGTGGAGTTTGGTTTTGCAGGGGACAATATAAAGATGAAACAACTAAAATGAAAGAAGAAGAAATGAGTTATGAATTTTTGTTTGTATAGTATGTTACTTGATTCTTAGAAGTGCATGAACAGTATTATATTAATTCCATCTTCTCTGTGTCTTCTTGATATTTCAGTTGATATCTTCTTTTCTCTCATAAAATCTTCCTAGGAATTGCATTCACTTTCTTGTTGCAGATAATCATGTCATGTAATTGCTTGCACACACCAGTGGTGATCCATCTGAAACCTAGACTTTTTGGTCCTCCCAGTCTAACTGCAGGGCTTTTCTGTAACTTCTGATTCCCATGCTAACTGTAATTATTAGTAGTATTAGTATTAGCATTAGTATTAGCATTCCTACTGCTGAGAGAAGTTCACTACTATTTTTTGAAGGCTCATCTTCAGTGGAGAGGTGAAGCCTTTTTACTGAAGCTGAACTGTCTTGAGTCAGCAACTGTGTACAGAGATAGTATAAGCTATATATCAAGTGCTTTGATTAACAGCTTAGCAGTTTCCTACTTGAATTGAAGTCTCTTGGTGCCTTCCCACCCCATTACTAGCTAGAAAATTATCAGGCTTTGAGATTTCTCCCTCTGAGAGTCCAATATTTAAAAGCTTAAAAAAGAAATGTTTGTATGTAGGTAGTAATCAGTTACGGATCATCTTTGTTCCCTCAGGCTACTGCTCCAGAGAGAAAAAGCACCAAGACAAAACCAGTGTGCAATGTATACTCAAGTCTAAAGTCTGATTTCAGATAGGTTGACTGTTGCACATTGATAATTGATCTGTTTCTAGCCTTTCTTGGTTTTCTATCTTGTAATGGTTTTTTTCCCCCCAAAGTTATATATTTCTTGTATCATATAATTTTATTCAGAAATAAATGGTAGTTACAGAGTTGTTATAACCTCACTATGGGATTAAATACACAGACAGTTCTGGGTGAAGATGTATAAATCATAACAGTGTACTCCATCAGCTTCCATTTTTATACCCACAAGATGAGGCATTAAGTACAGTTTTTACCTTGTAAAATGAAGAAAGGGAAACAATAAGAATTTATTGCACCCAATAAACAAAAGGAAAGAAAGGGAATAGAATTTAAGAAATAATGTGCTAACTCAAAACAATCCAGAGATGAATATTAAATATATACACTATATATCTAAAGCCATTCAGTAGTAAATAACACAGAAAAAAACATTGTAAATCATAGGACCTAGTTTAGTGTCCAGACATTGTTGTTTTATGTAAGATCAACCAGGCCTTATACGAAACCACACAGCCTTTCTTTCCAATTCACTGCTTTGAACTGGGTTTGTGTAGGTAAAGACTATGAAGTAATAATGTGCTGAATGTTTCCCATGCTACCAAATGTTATAGCTACCTTGCTGTTTGCCTGTAGATCTTGCTACAGCTGGGTCTTTCGCTCTCTTTGAGCTTCTTAATCGGCATGGGCTGCAATATTTGATTTCCCTGCTTGACTCTAAGTTTCGATACGTCAAAATTAATATTTTAGATTACTGAACAGAATTAGGATTCAGTGCAAAAATTTGTTATTGACTTGTTGGAAACTAGGTCAGGTCTGGAAGCATCATCTCCTGCAGTGTGTTTTTGGAGTATTTTTCAAGTAAAATTTAAAATAAATTTAAAAAGTGTTTTCAATAAACACCTTACTATCTCTTTTGCTAGTAAGGTTTTCATAAGCATGAAAAATGTATTATCCTCTTATATCTAACTGTGCATGGTAAAGAAATACAGTAGTGCTGACTTGTGTAATCAGAATCTTAAGTCCAAAGAGGCCCAAAGTTGGTTGGATTTTCAACAAATAGTTTTGAAGGACTGTCATTTTTTTCTACTTACCTATGACTTGTCAACGAAACTTTGTGTTATAGGGCGTTTTCAAGAACCGAAGTGAAACAGCTTTCACATGCGGAAGTTTTTTTAATTAGGCACATGGATTCTGTATATTTTCTATTTGTAACAGTCACCCAAATACCAGTGGTATTTCCCTAGATAGAAGGGCTCTTTCCTGTTTCAGAATAAAGAATATAAAAAGCTTGGGTAGGATGGTGTTGGAAATGTTTTGAAGTTGAATGCCAAGTACATCATAAAAGTTGTCTTCAATGTCTGCCCAGATTTCTTAGTATGAAACTTGGCACAAATGCCAGTACCAGACCTTCAACCTTGTGTCAGCTTAAGGATCTGGCAGAGATTTGCCGGATGCTCTTCTAGCAGCTCACCTGGAACGCTGAAGGCAATAGAAACTCTGCTTGGTCTTTTGAAATATAAATATCTTTCTCAGTATCTCAGTATGGATTCCCAATCAAATGCTCTTTTCATCTGCAGAGGCTTTGGAAACAAATGCTTCTTCAGAGGCTTTGGATACAAATGCTTCTTCAGAATCATCAACGGTTGAACAATGGGAGAGAAATCTGCTTTATTTAGCATCTAAAGCAAACTGAGCGGCTTTACTAACATAATCGCTCGCATGATATATTCAGCTCCAGCTAGAGCGTTCAAAAGCTTCTCAAAGCCATACTGTTATGGTATGCCTAAAAGGAAAAGCTTGGAGATCAGTCACCCAAAACACATAATCACCCTAAAGTGGCTGATAGATGCCAATATCTGGTTTCAAGCCAGAGAAAGCAATAAGCTATACAGCACTAGCTTCTTTAGATATTTGTATCATGTATGTTTCTAGTGCAAAAACTGATAAAGAGTATAAGGTCCACTGAAAAATACATTCCTTATTACACCTCATTTTTCTAAGTTCCTTACTAGGTGTAAGAGAAACAGTTACATAACTGTGAAAGGGAAAAAACTTTATTCTAATTATAAGGTAGTGAAATTGTTTCATATTGAAGGAGTGAATAGAATTAAGTTGGTCGAAGGAGACTGATTTCATCAAAGAAGAAAACAGCTGTAAGACTTAAGGTACCTCCAAAAGTGGAAAAAGAAATGCACAAAACCTGAAAACCTTGTTAGCATCTTGTTAGGAGAAATATGTGTTACTAAGTGTAAAGGTAAACTAATTGTAAGTAAAGTAATAATAGTTATGTCGACGTATTCTGTAAATGTTTTTAACTGTATTATTTGTTCTGGAGGTCATGCTGTTTTGGATTTTTTCTCAACCTGTCTTAAGTGTGATTTAAGGTTAACAAGGCATTCCTCACCCAAGCCTGTAAAGAATCTGTGAAGCAGGGCCATCTGACGTCTTAACAAGTGCCCTAGATGCCCAGCACATCCTCCACTGTGTCTAAAGTTTGCAGACTTGTTCCCTGTGTTCCCTCCACAGTAAGCAGGCAGAGAGCGAGCACCACATATGTCAGGGGAAGCAGAAGTCTTTTCCAGTGACTGTTGGTGACACTGGAGGCTCTCTGCCATGCCATAAGGTACTGCTGTGCAAGCCGAAAGGTAAAGATCGTAGGTGTCTCTTTTTATTGCTTTTGTTTAACTTGAATTCCCAAAGAAACAAAACATATGCAATTATTCTTTTGGTCTGTCTGTACATCTGTCCTTCCAACTATCCCTAAAACCTTTTGAATCCTAGAAACTAATTTCAAACAGTATGGGCAGGGTGGATCTGAGATCTTAAAGGTAATGAATTTTGAGAAGTTTTGTGAAAATTGGTGTTTGAACAGAGAAGATTTCCTTCATTGAGGAAAAGACAAAGGAAACTTATATGCGTAAGTACACGTGGACCGCTACATGTGCTGAAACAGAAGCTGTCTGGTCAGCCACCGTGTGCGTGATACCAGCCAGCCGTTGCACCCTTTGTCCACACAAACAGCTGGGATAAAAGCAGGAGCTGTGGCAGGCAAGCCCTGTGAGGGATGTAATACGTAACCTGCTAGGAGAAAAGGGTCACTAATTCTGTTGTTCATGAAAAAATGTTTATGTCGTATAATTGTTTTTATATTTCAGTGTAAAATATTTATGATCACAGTTGGAAGTACTGATGGAAACAGACTAACGGATTTATTCCTTGTTTTGTAATTAACTACTGTATTGTCATGATACGTATGTTTTTGGTTTCAATAACTTTTTAAAAATATGATGTTCATAGTGGGGTCCTGGCCTAGTCAACTAAGCACTTTTAATAAAATAGAAAGACAATTTTTTTTTTCTTGTTCACAAGTCATATGAGATCTTCCCTAAGAAAGTCATATGCTTATATGCTTTTTCAAAAGTGCATTTTTGATCTTTTTTTTTCTAATCACTGCAAACAATAAAACTTATTTCAAACATGACTACAATTCTCTCTCTGTTTTAGATAAAGATCATTTGAACAGCAGCTTCTTAAATCAGGAGAAGGTACATGGTTCAGTTCTGTCACTTGCAGTACTATAAACCATGTAATGTTATATTCTAGAACTTTGGTAGATATGCAATACAGACTTTAGAGTCAGTTTGCAGGTGTATTTGTCTAGAATAAAGTTAAACTATGGAAAACTTAGTGCAATCTGTTTATAAGTTTTCCTACTATTAAAAAAAAGGAAGAAGAAGAATAAAAACAAGATGTTCTGCTTTTGCTATTAAAGTGATTAAGTAATTTACACTGCAGACATCCATTTCCAAACTTAAGCCCTCAAACAAAACCATTGTTTTTCAACACTAGGAGAGTACGTACAGCTCCTGGCTTCGTTCTATTTTGATGAAATGTGTCATTGATAAAAGAGAGTTCAAGCTTCCCTAAACCAATTAAAATGTTTTTGCCTCAGGTGGTAAATAAAAGCACATGATAGAACTAAAGCAGACTGGGAGAGTGGTAATCAGTACAGTAGTTCAGTATTGAACAATATTGAACACTGTAACAATAACACATAATAAATCATTTTGAAAGGTACATTGGATATATTTTTTTCAAGGACAAATAAAGTATACTCACAAGGATCAAAAGGACACCTTAGTTATTTTTATGTTCTATTTTAGAAATTATTGACAGTTCCTTTTTAAAGTAGCTTTAGCTTCCTCGACTGCAAAATATTTATTACAATAGTTTCGAGTATGGGTCAGTTAGATGTAAATATGTTTTACTGAAAGCTTTTTTTCCTTGAAACATTATGCAACATTAATGTTTCATTTTTAAGAGCAACATCTTGATTTTTATATATTAAATAACTTGATCTTATAAATGTGAGATGTAGTCAACCCACTTATGCTTGTATCATGCAAGCCAATGATAGAATTCAGCTTGTGTTGCTGTATCATGTTTTCCTTTATACAACTAATTCACTGAAAGAAAAATCATATGTGTTGTTAGGAGAAAATTTTACTAAATCCGTGACTATACTCCTGGCAATTCCAGCAGACTCAGTATTTCACCTGGAAGGATCAATAGGAACCCAAACAGACTGTTCTTTCAATTTTTTCAGTAGGATCTTATGTAAGGGGTCAGTTCAATGCAGTTCATTCACCCAAGTCCATGAAAGGTAACGGTTAGAAATAGAATGCCAAAATATGCTGAAAAACAAATAGTATATGTTTAGAATAGAAATTATTTAAGCAATGAGGCCAAGTAAAATTTACAGTATGACTTTTATGTTTTGACCTTCTTGAGATCAAACTTTATTTTTTCATTTTGATTAAATGACTTTTTATCCACATCATGCTTTCGAATATAACTTCCTTTAACTAGAGTATGTCCTAGTCTGGAATAATTATTGTCCATTTTCATAAGAAATCATCCATTTTTGAGAAATATTTGCATGTCGGTGAGGTATACCCATTTAAGAAAATGAGCTTATATTTTTTCCTTGGAGTTGTCAAAGTTTCCTTATTTGAATACAAACATGCTGAAATACTCAGAGACCATGAGCACAAGCCTTTACAGAGCCTAGATTTACCCCAGTCACTGCAGTGGGACCGAGTTCTCCTGTTTTAAGTAAAAAAATCTTTTACTTATTTCGATTGCTTGCCTAATGACTAAAACTGTGATTTTCTTCCTTGTAACCACTTCTGGAAGTTCTGCCATTGTATCTCTTCCCCATAGATTGTGTGTTATTTGGGATAATAGATTTTTACTGTGATAAACCAAACCCGACATTCTTGTCTAGATTTTGTGTGGCAGTAAATAATTTTTAGAACTATAAAATTCAAAAATATACAGGAAACAATATAAGCATCTTCCTGTAAAACTGCAGTTCTCTGGGCATGTATGAGTTAATGAATGATTGGACTATTGTATGGTTTCACTTCCAACTTTTCATGAACTACATTTTTTTTCCCCTTTGTCAAAGAAATTTTTCAGCTGAGTTACAGGTGCCAAGGAGTTAATCAAGGTCCCCATGATCAAAACTGAGTAACAGAAAAGAGTCTTGCTATTGTATTTGTATAAAATGACCATTATTCATTAGATGCCAGCTCTAATGGCATCTAAGGTCTCCCCTCAGCCTCCTTTTCTCCAGGCTAAACAATCCCAGCTCCCTCAGCCGCTCCTCAACAACTGACAGTTTGAGGAGGCTGCCTCACCTAATATCACAGATGTAATCAGCTGAAATTTTTAGTTTTATCTGTGAGTTTTTGAGTACTAATATATTCCTTTTTTTTCTGGAACCTATATTGGTTGAGGTAGATAAAGTCCTATTGCTTTGTGACAGAGAACCAAATAGCATCACAACTAAAATTATTACATAGACCTTAATTAGAATTCTTGAGTTATTTAATATTATTTAATGAACTTCTGGATTACAACAATGTGATAATTTAATGCTAATTTATTTTATATTAGTATATTCATACTGCTTTTATTTTATTCTTCGGCTGAATTACCCAAATACAGACTTTTGGAAACATGTGATTTGGATATTTCTTTTCCAGACGCTAGATTTATAACTCTGTTAGAACAGAAGGTCTTCTTCGTGATGGTGGTGTTGGTATCCTCTTTCTCAAGAGGTGAGAAGTGGAATAGATGAGAAAAGCTCACCCAAAGGGTATTTTATTGGCAGAATTTAGTAGCACTGGGCATTAGTGATTGTCTACCAAGTAGAAAACAAGCTACACCTCACCACAAGCACCATCAGTTGCTCCTTAGAACGCTCTTTCCTGCCACGTCCGAGGATATCCTCCAGAGCTCTCTGAGACTGTTTGCACTGAGGTTTAATCTGGTGCAAATATTGTCTGTGTATGCATTCGTAAGTATGTCACTGTCAGGCTATAAACAGTGCTATATACAGTGTTTCTACTTAAGGAGAAGCTAGAATGGGATTAAAAAAACTCTTTCCTATTGGAAGATTTCCCTTTTTGCCAAATTAATTTGACATTTCTTTACTTTCAAAATTTATCATAAAATGCAAGGCTCTCCAGGTCAAAATATAACTGGGATTCTGAAGGTAAATTCTGGAGAACCACAGATTAGCTAAAAATTAGTTGAAGTTGACATGGAGTTACTTACTGTGTCAGCGTACCCAGAGATCCTGTGGGAAATGTCTTAGATTTGGGTTAAGCTCTCAGTGGGCAGCAGTCTTCATCAGAAGGCAACACGCGTGCTGGAAATGGAAGTGAAAGTGAGTTTGATTAGCTTTTGCTACTGCTTAGGAAAGCTAAGACAGAATTTTCTCTTTCCCAAAGGACAGTCAAGGTGAAGGACAGTAAATACCCTTTGAGAAGGGAGTTTGAAGATGTTCTTGGTGCAGCACTGTACTGTGTGGGATACCCTGCTTCTGTTGTGTGTTAGTTGACCTCACAAGATAAATATTTGCCTTTTCAGGAAGAAAAGACCAGCAACAAAAATTTAACACACGTAATTTGCAGCTTTAAAAAGTGCAAGATAATACCCTTTCTTTTTTTTTTTTTTTTTTTTTTTTCCCAGTACCACTGCTTGGAGACCTGAAAAAGGGATGAAAGTTTCAGTTTTCTGTGCACTATATTAACAAATGTAGAAGACAATCGTTGTCCCAGAGAGTTTACCAGAAAATTGCTGTCATGCAAAATGTGGCAAATGACAGCAAATGTGATAGATCCAAGAAACAGTAAAGTGAGAAAATTTTTGCATGAAGAAAAAAGACTTTTAAATTTATTAAATTATATCTGTATTTTAGCATAAGTCTTGGTGCCTTCTGTATTTCCTTTTTCTTTTTGCATCTCTGTTTTCTTTATTGACAATGTAGAAATTGATCAAGCGATGAAAAGAACCCCCAAATTATAGAAAATAAAGGTCTTGTTCCATCATTCTTATTCTCCAGTGCTTGCTTTGGTCTCATTTTAAATGAACTCCATGACAGCAAAGCCATTACTGCCTTTCTGTGTCTATTCCAAACTCTTAAGAGCATGAAGGGATTTCTTATATTGGCTCCATATTTTTCCAGACTTTAAACATCAGACCAATATCCTTTGTTCTAGGTTATCCTGAGAAACTGTTCTTTATATCCTTCAAATGTTTGTGGCCATCCTTTGTAGCTTCATGCAAGGTTTGGTTTTTCAGGCCACTACTAGTGGCCACCAAGCACGTGCACAGTGTATTCTTCTGGGTCCTCTCCAGTGAAGCACTGGAGGAAAAAATGTTGCTGTTTTCTGAGCAATTACACAAATGTGCAGTCCTAAAAAGACATAAAGCTTACATGAGATTTATTTTACTGTGCCATATTTAATGTACCTTTCTTTCAGTAGCAGTCTTAGCTTCTCTGTCGCCAGTGCTCACTTCAAGCCATTGCTCTGTGATGTGCCTCCCCCGCCGCTGTGCCAATAGGTCTGGTAGTGGGGTTCCCACTGATAAGCCAGGTCAGGAAACTAATACAGACTGCAATTTTTAATTTTATTTTTTAGGTTATTTTTAGCACGTCATCTGTCTCTATAGCACCAGCAGGTGATTTCCTATTTCAGATGCTATTCTGGTTTTCCACAAACCATTTTGCGCGAAGTGGTTTCTTGCAGCTCACTCCAGCTGTATTTTGTTTACTAAAAACTGGAAAGATAAACAACCTGAATCTTAAAGATTCACAAGTAAAGTGCCAAATATATGTACATATCGAAGATATTTAGTCAGTGTGATTTCCTTCAGTGCTTTGTAGTGTAGCTGTTCTTATTTAAGGGTGATGGTCTTAATTGTGCTGTGTTTTCCATTTGTCTTTGTTCCCACTCTTGCTCTCAGAAGACTGAAGAAATATTACTGCTTTTACCATAATATATACACTTGAGAAAACACTGAAAAGGCATGTTTGTTAAGCACTCCAAGCAATAACCGAGCACTGATACGGCTGCTTTGGCTGCATGCTTACTGATTTTGCATCAAAAGGTTGGAAACAGAAAGTCAGTTCCAAAGTGGTATTAAAAGTACACCCTAGTGAATCCACTCTGGGCAGATATAAAATGTCTAACCATAGCACACTATCTCCAGACTTTGTTGCTCAGAGAGCCATCCCACGTAGCTAAGCTGTGGATTCTTCCTCTTCAATCAAGCTGTCCAACGGCTTCATTATTTTGTTGTTCACTTGATTATGTTGTTTTACAGAGCAGGACTTGGTACCCCCAAGCTCTGGGATGGGAACAGGGTGGCTCGCTGCCATCTTTCTGTTTCCTCTCTCTTTCTGTGTATGCCAAATCCCTAGCAGTTTTACAGCAGCTTGGTTCTTTTGTGGGTTTGACTTCTGAAGAAACATATTTCCAACCTGAAATATCTAAAACGTTCCTATGCTTAGTGAAGAATGGAAAACTACAATACTGGCTTCATGCTACATGACGTTTCACGTTTGTGGAATCCCTCCGCTATAATCTTCACCAAAACCTGTTTAAGAGCAGTCCAGATTGCGTTTCGCCTGTTCTTCTCTGCTTTATGTGATTGTTATGGTGCTGACACCTTCACTGATCCTACTACTCCCCATCCTGATGATGCATTTGTTTTTTTGCACTGGCCAGGCCTACTTATCTCCCTCTGCCTGGACTGCTTACTTGGCACATGAGTGAAGAAGACATACGAACAGTAGTGGAAGGAATACTCCTATATCTCTTTTTTGAATTGAGCAATTGGTCAATGAGATACTTCTTTTACGAGGAGTTGTTGAGGCAGTCAGGTGTCATGATATCATCCTTTTTATTTACAAAGAGTGCACAAAATGACAGGAATTATAAGCCTCTTTCAGATAGCACTTGGCATAACTCTTGCTGGGCTTTTTTTGGGCTATACTCCCAGTGTTGTTCAGAAGATATTGTTGATTTATTGATTCTTTCTCTTCATGACTTTGGTCTTTTTGCCTCAATTGCACAAAATGGTATTCTGCAAAAATCCCTCCACCCGCATAATTGATGTGCCTTTTTTTGTCTGTCATATGTGCTTGCTCCTAAGTTGACGCAACTATTGCTTCACGTCATGTTGCTCCATGAAGTAGTTCAATGGCATCTTACAACTCTCTTCTTCTGCCTACTAAGAAAGCACTCAAGTGATCAAAGTGGAGCCCTGCCTATAACAGATATTAATCTGAGTACATAGTGCACAGTAAGGCGCATGATTGGTTTGATGGGTTTAAATGTTTTAAAGTAACCTAATTTTAACAGAAATATCTGATTAAAAAATGGTATGGTGCTACAGTTGGAGCAAACATGTATTAACGGACAAGTCATGTCAGAAGGTAAAATAACGTAGCTTTTGTTTTTAAGTAAAAGACAAGGAGAATAAACAAAGGGAAGAGTCCCATGCCCTTAGGAGATCCTAGTGGATATTAGTCCAGGCCTACTGAATGGAGAAACGAGACACTTGGGGTTAAGTGACCTAAAAAAAATCTCACGCACACAAGTTTGTAAGTAGGGTATTATGTTCCTTGTATCTTCTCTTAATCCAGCTGAGAGGCAAATAGGTGAAAAATCAAGTTTATACAATTCATCAGCTACTAAACTAATTACCAGGTCATGTGGGTTCCAGGCTTTGTGATACAAAACTAATTTTTGTTCATTTAGAACATTTTGAAGCCATGTGCCTTTGCCATCACCTCTAATAATTTTTGCTATTGCTGCTTTGTTATGAATTATATTTTCCAACAATTCACCAGGAAAGTGTCCTTAAATGGCTGAACTGGCTGCATTGCTAAGTATAAGGGAATGTATGCTCTGAAGCTTCTTTAATATGTCATGCAAAAATAAGTATGTCACCTGGGAAAACATAAGTACTCAAATATTATTTCATGGTGGGGTCTTTCTCCCTCAAGTCATACTGCCTTGAGAGAAATAACCTGAATTAACTCTGCAATGAAGGCTAATAGCCTACTTGAATAGAACCTGTGGCCCTTGAATTTTATTACAGAGCTTTTACTCCCAGACTTTTCTACCTCACTTTTTTTCATAGAGTAATGTTATTTTTCAGGTGGAGGGGAATGAGAAGAAAAATATTAAATATTTTTAGGATATTTTCTTCATCCACTTTCAATTCCATTCTCAACAATACCAGGAAACAATAGGAGTATCACTCTGGCTTTAACCAGTAATTTTTGGTCTAAATCCAACTGTCATTGACATAAGCACAACTCTTTTATTCTTCTGTAGGAAAAAAATAATAATGAGCTTAGCACTGGACTCAAGTATCACATACAAGCTCAGTTTATAGAAATGTGCAATAGCTTGAACACAAACAGTAGCAACAAAAACACCTAGAAGAAATGTGAGAAACATGGCTACGCTGTTCCCCAAAATTAATAGAAACTGACTTTTTTTTATCATGTACCAGGAATGCCAGGACTATTAAATATCATGAGATTTTAGGAACAAAGAAAATCGATGAAATGATCGTATATGTTTGGTAACAATAGTAACACAGAACTATGCTGTTTCCAATTAACAGTGGAGCGATACTGAAATGTATTTCATTAATACACAGGTAAAGGGACTCCGCTGCTAATCAGAATAAATTGCAGCATCCAACACAGAGCTGCTACAGGTCTTTAAATTGCTTTTGCCTTGCTGTATGGATATAGCTGAACATAGCTTAATACATTTTTTACATGATGTAATTTTATCCAGCTCATACAATGTCAGGGTAATAATAATGATATTCTAATATTAATGCAAGCACAAGATATACATATTGATGAATAATGGTCATATGTTTTTGGATCTCCTTGCCAAGTCATATTAAAATGACAAATAATTGCCATTGCTTCAGAGAAATGGTACAGGCTCTGTAGTCAAAAAGCACATTAGGGACCCACAGCGTCCATTTGTTATCCTTTGTCAGGAAAACATGGTTCTTTAATGAAAGTGAATGAAAGGACACTGATTGAGGACAGTGACACTAAACCTCTTTCTCAACAGGAGCCATGACATGAGTATTAATAAGCAGATTGAAAGGTTAAGACTCAGCTTTGAAACTCTGGAAGCACAGTAGAATCTGAAATAACTCCCCCCTCATAATATAGGGAAAATCACAGTGTAAAATGCATTGTATAAGCCTTCTGGCCACAGGAGGATAGAGCAGATGGAAATTGGTTCCCAGACAATTCAGGCAAATGTCATTTAAAATCTTAACCCAAATATATTTTTGTTAAAGTCTTGCTTTTAATTCTCTGTCTTGATAAATGATCCCTTTCCTTCTCATTATCCCCTCCCTCTTTGCTCCCAGTACTATAAAAATGCTAACAAAATCAACTCAGGCATTTCCCGAGCATTAGTGAGAGTAGTTGGGAAAGCAAGGGCACAAAGATGCAGCCCGAGTAAGTATGAACAGTAACCTAGAGCAACGTGTTTAGTACGAATTCAACATGTATATTACTTGGGAGAACAAAGAAATATCAGTATAAGAAAAGGACTTTTGAGTGCATAATGCATTACGGTGACCACTTATTAATTACTGAGAACCTAGAGGAGCCAGTCAGGATCAGAGAAGAGCCTGACCCAGGCAGTCCCTGGTCCTGCTGAGCTTTGTACATATGTGCGGTCCCACTGGAGTCAGTGGTGTACGCAGCGGGGTAATGCAGATGTGTGTGTCTCTGCAGGGTAGTGGCTGGAGCTGCTGTCTCTGTTTATAAGGTTTTGCCTCTCTGAAGCTCTGTATGATCTGCACAAACCCTGTCTGATCACAATCTCTGACCACCTTTGCAGGTTTATGTTCTTTTTATAGTCCCACTTTTCTATGCACAGATAGCTTCCAGGAATTCGATGGTTTTCGTGTTATAGGAAAAAGCCCTGTAATACTAAAATACTGTTTTCTCCATACCAGTAGCAAAGCTGGGCAAAATGCCCACAATTTAAAGGTGTTTGAATGCAGAGACTGGTTCTGTTCATCACAGAGATAAAGTGAGCTGCGATGTTCACAATTAGATTTCAGTATATTCAAACAAGGTTAGAAGACTCTAACTGAATGTCTCGCCTCCTAAAGAGCTGACAAAACGGCAAAACATTGCACACACTGAAGAAATGCATTTAAATACAGATTTAAATGTATTTAAGTGGTTGTAATAATTCCAAATGAGTTTGAAATATTTGGTTTGGTTTGTCTTTAGGCAAGGCTAATAATGATGTGGGACAAGTCTACACTAGCAAATTAAGAGGGCCTGGGACTATTTTCTGATGCAGAAGCCAACAGCATGGCATAATCCATGTCCATATTATTAAATGCTTTTAGTCTTCAAACAGGTTGCCTCCATGCATGCTGCCGATTGAGACTATTTGCCAGCTTGTGGTAACTCCTGAACTGTGCTTCGGAGTTGGCTGAGACAGCTAATTGAAACAGGCAAAATTATATCATGGACTTGTCTAATAGTTGCATGATAGAGGAGTTCCATTGCTTACTGGTGCTGTTTTGTTTAATGGTATATCTGTAGGTAACAGACCGATAACAGACTGATTTCTTCAGTAAACAGTCATTGAATCAATACAAGTTGATGTTCTTTTATATTCAATGTAGGGAAACAGTGGAGATTTTAAGGATGAAATGGCCACAGAAAATAATCTAAGAGGTGACTGTGAGAGGATTAAATTTAAATTAAAGAATATGTAAAAGTAATTTGCATTGATCTGATCAATGGAGAGCAACAGCAACATTTTCTGTCAAGCAAGGGGACACCATCTGTTGGAAATAACACAGGAAAAAAAAGTATATGTGTGTGCGCTGGTGAAATGATGGAAATCCTCAGCTCACTTCTGGGTCTTCTGATCAGCTACACTGCGTGTATGTTGGATCCTGAAGCTTTCTCTTGGGCCTCACCATTAATTCATATACAGACAGGGAGAGCTTAAACACACGTTTACTTCCCTTTGCCCTGTGTAGCCGTCCAACCCTGTTTCAGCAAACCCAGTACCTCTCATATATCACACATGTCCAAGCAGTGTCCTTGGTCTGACATTACTCTGGCATACTGGAATTCAGTTTCCCTTTTATATTGGGCACCTTAACTGGAAAGCCACGAGAGAATCAGCATTAATTCTTAGAGCCACAGGAGTACCACGCAGGCACCACAAGGGACCTGGATCAAGTGCTATGCAATTTGGACATAGAAAAAGGGCTGCATGTCCCAAGCAGTGAGGGCGTGAGTAATTCTGCACCATTTGTCGCTGTGTCCTCTGCTGTTACCTGTAGTAGGTGTCTCAAGCAATAAGGACGCAGCCTTAGTCGGTCAAAGGATAACTCTGAAATTGGTTGGCTGCAGGACTGTGAAAAGTAAGCAGTCTTAGGATATATCAGGTAAAATGTTTCCAAGAGAGAAGGAAACGTGAACGCCATTTTATAAGGCCCTAGTGAGGTCTCGTCTGGAGTACTGATAAAATTCTGCTCACTTATCTACAATAAAGCTGAAATCAAGTAGAAACAATTGCAAAGAAAAGTTCCCTGGATGATCAAGGAGCTGGAGATCACAACAGGGTTTTATTAGTCTTGCAAAAAGTAAGCTGGAAAAGGATGCGATTGCTTTAACTACATCAGGAAGGTGGACACGAGAGACTGAGAATTGCCTAAACTCAAGGGCATTGTTGACTCAAAACAAATTAGTGTAGATGAGTAAACTTATGAATAAATAACTTTAGGCTAAAATATAAAGAAATATTGCAACCTTTAGGAGAGACAGCTTGTGAAAATCTTGTGTATGGGCTGTAGAGACAAGACACCTAGTTTTTCAGATGGAGCTTGATGAATATAGGAAAGGAATTATATGACTTGGTTGTTTAGGATACCACAGGGCTGATGATCCAGAGATCGTTGCATGACTATTTCATCTATCCCAAATATTGTAGAAATCTTGTTCATATGAAGCATTCCAGTGTTATAGTTTGTTAGCTGCTTTTTTAACCTGTAAGAATTTAAATAATTTTCATTCTTGAAATAATTTACTATTTTTACATTGAACAAAGTACCTATGTGATTTCAATGTCTAGCTGTATCAAGTACAGGGTAAAATACAGATACCTGTACCTTAAATGAGAAACTGAACATATACATTCAGAAATGCCTCACTGACATATGTATGCATTGTGTATTTTCACATAAATATTGTGTCACGCAATTTGAACTTTGCAAATTTTGAAAATTTAGCCCTTGATATGCTGGTTGTTTGAATGGAGTATCTGCTGCTTGAGGGTTTTTAAGGTTTTTCTTTTGTTTTGCTTCATTTCTGATCTGCAGTGAAGCTTGTTCTGGCAATGACAGGAGGGACAAATTGTTCATAGATCTTGTGTGCCATTCCTGATACACTATATTTTCAGTACTGTAGTTCTCATGTGCAGTGTTAGAAGTAGTTGAATGAAGAGACGGAATGCCAATATCTTGGTAAATAATGGACTTATTTTTCTTGCTGATAGTCTGGTCTTTCTGGAGCTCCCTCCCAGAATCCCAGGCCCTAATGGGACTGGCCTCCATGATCCAGTAATGGGCTTGCATTGTGACTAGCTATATTTTTTCATGGAGGCAGTCAGTTTTGGGGAAATTTAAGAAATCAAAGTGGAGGATCTGAGGCTGTCTATATTGCACTGGCATGCACTGCAAAACACTTTTTACATTATCTTATACTATAATACTATACACTTTTATAATTTTCCTTGAAAAAACAAGAGTTATCTTTATGGCTGTGAGGTAAATTCATTCAATGGTGAATTCAATTCAAGAAATATTCTCAGTCTTCAAACAGACTATAGCAGTCGCTAAAGACATCCACAATACTGGTTTCATATCCGTTTTATATTTACAGGAATAATACACATGCAAAATCTGTATTTAAATGTGTTTTAAAATTTATTTTTATAGCAAACAGCATGAAAAATTACTGCCATTGAAAGGAATTAGATAGAAATGTATCCATGATTCCCTTTTCATACCTGAAGTATAAAGAATATTCTTTTCCCTAGTTAGACAGTCAGTTAGGCTTTTAACCAGTGTTTAACACCACCAACAGTTCCCCTTTGTCCTTATGGCCCTCCGTGTAGTCAGTGCCTGCTATTATATTTAACCTAAATAGCAGCCTCACTTGTGATAGCTGTATTCAGCCATTTATTGTTCACAGCTTATTAGAGTGGGAGTTAAAGACAGATTGCTGTAGTTTTCCATTTTTCATGGAGGTTAGGCAAAAATACTTCCTAGCGTAACCAACACGGAGTCCCACTACGGGAGATGTCATCACCTCGTAAACTGTGGGTCCTGTAACCAGACAGCCCTTTTACTTCATCGCAGCCTGGGAAATTCTCCGTTAGCTGAAGAGATAACAGCATACGCATAGCCATACACCATCATCTTGAATATCATCTCCAGTGATGACTGTAAATGTTAGTTGCCCCAGAAGAGCAGGAATAGAAAAAGCTATGGGCAGAGCCGATCCTCGACTAAGCACTGCTAGCTTCCATTGAATTTTGTGAATGGGCAGTGCTTTGGCCCCAAGGAACCATCTTTATGAACTTTAAAACAAATTATTAACGTGTGTCTTCAGCAGAATGTGTTACTCCTGCAGCAGAGAGCTAATGAACCTTCCTGTATGATTAGACTTGGAAGGTTTCAATTTGTAAATAAGCAAATAATTAATACTTCCCAAACCTATTTTCCCAATGTTATTTTAATGGCTTAATTTTTGCACTAACTAGGCAATCTAGTTTAAAATTCATATAAAGGTAGTTTTTTTAATGCAAAAAGTACAACGTGTAAAAATCAAGACAATATATTTGAATACAGAATCATAATATTTTTCTAATCAGATTAATCACATAAATTCATTAAAATATCATTTTGTTTCAGCTCTATTTATTGGAGAAGCCCAGTTCAACAGTTCCTGAGTAATGCTCAGCTTCTCAGAAAGAGTACTGGGAGACCTTGTAGCAGCCTTCCAGTACTTGAAGGGGACCTGTAGGAAAGATGGGGACAGACTTTTTAGCAAGGCCTGTTGTGACAGGACAAGGAGTAATGGTTTTAAACTAAGGGAGGGCAGATTTAGACTGGATTTAAGAAAGAAATTCTTCACTATGAGGGTGGGGAGGCACTGGAACAGGTTGCCCAGAGAGGTAGTGGAGGCTCCATCCCTGGAAACATTCAAGGTCAGGCTGGATGGGGCTCTGAGCAACCTCATCTAGTTAAAGATGTCCCTCCTCTTGCAGGGGGGTTGGACTAGATGGCCTGTAAAGGTCCCTTCCAATCCAAAGCATTCTATGATTCTATGATTAAGGTGCCTAAATAGCTTTAAAGTTTTGGGAGTAAATGCCTTAGTTTATACGTGCAAGGAACTGAACAGGCTTACTTTGCCCACGTTTACCTCCATCTGCTTTAATTTTGCCATGTCTGAAATGAGACTGCTTACATGTGTAAAGTAAAGCCTGTACCTAGATTATATTCTTGCCTGAATCAGGATGAGAATCTTGAATTTTTACTTGAAGTCAAATGCTTTCAGTGTCCTGTCTCGTTCCTACCTAAGATATGTTTTTTCCTTTGATTTCAGAAGAAATAGAATCAAATGCAAATATTCTTCACGCCTCTAAATAATTTATACAAAAAACATTAATTCAAGTCCATAAGTGGGAAAATCCCAGTGATTTTTTGGGGCTGATTTTGAGTGGATGGAGAAGTCAACAACTACCTGTACTTGCCAATGAAAAGAGAATCCCTTGAGCTTGTCTACAGAACCTGCTCCCATACACACAGTCTTTGCTCCAAGTCAGAGGGTGCTCTGCGTGGGAAGATAATGAAGGTGCCAGCCAGGCTGGATGGAACTGAATAATTAAAGACGCTTGTAATTTATATTGCCACCAAATGCTGGGGGATATGGTCCTGCTGCAGGAAAAGAACTGGCTCTCATATATCTGAGGCATTTTTCAGAAGATATTAAGGATGAATATTAGATGCATAATTAGGTTTTCTTGAAGGTATGTTAGTAGATTAGAGGTAGATCATGCAATAATTTCTATTATCCCACATTACCTATAACTTGTATTTCTGCATCTCTAGTTGATATTTTTCTAGAATAAGTTTTTTTTAGAATATGGAAGATTACAGTTGCTCTCTACATGCAGCACGCTTTTTTCTTCTTCTTTCTTTTCATTTTATTCCCTTTACATATTTCCTTTCCCCCTTTAATTTAATGGGAACCATACACAGAAGCCAGGCAGATAAATGTACTGAAACCCTGTTAGCATTTAATCTCTTTTTAGATAAATGCAAATATTGCTGTTGATGGTACTGGAGCCTTGTCCAGCAGTCATCTGAGGAACTTGCTCATCCATTTTTCACAGTGTGTCCATTACTATCAGTCGCTGAAGATTGTGATCCAGAATATTCGTTCTTGACGAAAACAATAGAATTAAGCCACAGGGCTTCAGAAAATTGCTTTCATATTCAAGCAGTGCCACACATATACAGACACCTTGTTGATGATTTTCCTGCCCTGAAGAAAATATATTGCTGCTGCCACAAACCTGTCTTTTGGCACTCTGTCACTTACAAGTGATGATAAAATTGCAACAAAGAGACTTCTTTTTAATCTCATAGGTCATCCTTTGTACTCTGGACAGTCCTCCCTTTGTCCTCTCATTTAGTTTAGATAAGGTGGAAAAATCCTTTTAGTTGCCTCTAAACTTCTCTTAAAAATAGAAAATCCAAAAAGTCAGCCTCAATGTACACTCAAATTTTTAACATGACAACTTTTTTCTTCGTGTTTTTCATTTAGATCAAAAGCTTTATGTGCATTTTAAACATATATTTTTTAGGCAGCTGAATTGCAGGCAGCCTTTTTGATTTATAGATTTGCATCATAATGTAAACCTTAAGAGAGACATTTAATCCCTTTAATTTTGTGAGAACCCCAGAGTCATGTCATAATTGTATTACTGAAATTCTGACCATTATTATATCCATTTGCTACTGCTAAACACTTAACATAATTTTTTAAATTCAGTTATCCGGTCCAGCAATTCAAAGTTGCATAAAACTCATGATGGATAGAAAGACAGAGAAATTCTGAATAAATCCATGTATATGTTGAATATTTTGAAGATAGAATTTCACACTATTTGTACAAACAGCAATTTATCTGGCTACATTTTTTTGATTTTTTTTTCTACATTAGCTGAGAGATTTTTCTGATCTGTGTCAGCTTCTTCTTCCGCTTTATACCTCAATGAAATCCCAAACCTGTCGGTGACCTAAGAAGTCTGCTGCCATGGGGTTTTGATGCGGCAAATGCAGTATTTTGTCTCCTGTCTGCTCTCTTCCAGTCCAAGTCTCTTCCAGTTGGAGATATGGAAAGAGCAAAGAAGAAAAAGAGGTTTAAAATCTCCTGAAAAGGGCAGCAGGAGAAGAAGAAGGTACCCTTGCAGTATGCTGTCCTCTGTTCACATTATACATCAGGCTTCTCTGCTCCTCTCCTGTATGTCTGACAATCAGTATCCAGGAACAAGACCAGGTAGGAATGAGATGGAACCAAAACTGGTGTCATGCTTTTTATGTGGGGTTAAACATACTGTTTAAAAAAAATTAAGGGGTGCTATCAATACCTAGGACAGATTCTCTACCTTTTCTCTCTTATTTGGATCCCCCTGATTACAGCCAAGCAGAGGTTGTGGAGGCATCACGTGTTCCCTAGGACAAAGGAGTAGTCAGCTCCTGCGATCCCCATTTGACACAAGGGCTTGAAGAGCATGTCCAAAGAAGAAGAGACATAAACTCAGAAATTCAAAGTTTACTGATACGAGTACAACCTCCAGAAGCCTAGGACGTTCACGGTTCCTCCTATGAGAAGGCCAAGCATTAAGAAATACAGAAATGGACACTTAGGTGCCTAAATAACCATTAAAGGCCAAACCTTCTGTAAATGCCCAGGGGGAACAAGCCTCATCACTCTGGATGAAGGGATCCTTGTGTTGAAACCAATCACTACTGAGGATAATAGACAGATTACTCTTTTACCTGGATTTGGCCCCTACAAATAGAAATGTCCTGGGCCTCCTGCCAGTGTCACCTTCCCTCGTCTGCTAAAATCACTGCAGATTCACCAATATAAACTGGCAAAAGCAGAATTAGCCACAATGAGTGTTCTTGCTTCTTTGTGGGACTCCACAATGTGGGCTGAACTTGAAGATAATGAACCAATATTGTCTAGTTTAATTATACTGCTTGAAAACCTTCACAATAAAGATGCATGCCTAAATAGCTAAGTTCAGAAAATTATTTTTCCACTAGGTAAACTGCCCTTTTAGAGTTACTAATTATTCTTTTTCATTCTTATATTTGCCTTATTAATTTTAATTTTCTACTAGGTGTTTATAGAATAAATACATCCAGATATCCTTTCCTTGTTCAGGATTTACACTATAGTAATCTTCAAAACTAGTAGCTTCAAAAAGAAATGGTTTAGACTAGAAACAGATTTCTATGATACCCTGAATAACTGCAATGGTTAAGAATACTAATGCAGAAGCGTTCAACCCTAGTTTCACAGCCAAAGAAACAGCCTATGGTGGAGAACAATATTTTGCAGGAATTATTAGGCCTGAGATATTTAGATTTAAGATATAAAAAGCAATTCCTCCAAAAAAAGTGGAAATATTGCTGTTCAAAAGTAATTTCTCAGTATAATATTGTATTGCAAATAATTATGTAGAGTGATGGGGTGTTACTTTTAAGAAAAGTTTTCTCTCAAACTCTTTTATTACATGAGTCACCTCTTCCTGACCTTATGCTGATCACATAAGATTTTGCAAGGGTATCATAAAAATGTATGTACTTCCAAGTCAAAAATAAATAAAAAAAGGCAAGAGCAGGAGGATTTCCTCAACTAGAGACTATAAAATAGAAGCAGAAAATTATGGGAAAAAAACCCCACAAAATGATGAAAAGCATGAACAGTTTTAAGACTCTGATTGATGGAATTTTCTCAAAATTTTAGGAGGCTTTTGAAGTGTTAGTGCATTTCACAGCAACCACTGGTAGTTTCTGAACTCGTATTTTAAGGCTGTATTTGTACCAGGGGCTCAATTCTGAACTCGGGTACAAGCTATTTTACCCTTGCGTATGTAATAAAATTAGTCACACTCTGGCTGTGCTTATACGGGGCTGCTTGTGTGCCCATGGCAAACTCAGCAGCACGGCTTCATGCCTGTGCTCTGATGTTTGGCCCTGGTTACCCTGTCTCACACAGACCTGCTGTGCCAAAAAGGGACAACTCACAGCAGCTGCCCTGATTCAAACGGTATCTTATACGCAAACATTGAATTAACCTGTAGCCCAGTTAAAAAAACTCCTGGATGAGACCCGTTGGAGTTGGGGCTTCATCTTGTCCTGCACTAGGAACAAGACACATCTGTCTCCAAGCAGTATAGCTGGGAAAAATGTGAGCATACCATGAGAGTGGTAAAGGGTATAACAGAGACAGGAATGTTAACGTAATTGTGTTGTGCTAAGAATTCTCCCTGGGTTTATAAAACACTTTTTAAAATCAGCAGGTAATTCAGGATTTAGCAATAATTTTGCCAGCTCTGGCATTTTGCCTGAATGTAGTTGTTAACGTTTTCATTCAGTTTTATTTATTTCTGTGGCAATCCTCTAGTATTTAACCATATCTCTCTATTTTTTTTTGTTTGTTTGTTCGTTTAGTCAAGCAAAGCTTCTCTGTTATAGTCCTGAATCTCAAGACTTGGGATCCCTGCGGTAACCCTGGCAACCTCATTAGCAGGGTGGGCTACGGCTTCAGCACCTCTGGTTGAACGAAGCGGGGTGCCTTCCCTTTCCCCCCGGCCCACAGCGCAGCAGCAGCAGCGAGCCACCGCCTGAGCTGGAGTGCATCACCGCTGCTGAAATCTCACCCGGGCTGCTGGTGTTGAGGCTGCAAGGCTGATGCCTGCATGCAGTTATGCATTCGGTTTTGCATAATTGCATAGTCCTCTTTTTTAAAAAGAACTATTTAGATTAAGCCTATAATGTCATTTTTGAGAGGGCGATAAGGTGCTACCACATAGTTCTTCATCAAGATAGGTGGCAGGGCTGAGCCCAAACATGCTTTGTTGCCTTTTGAGACTTTTGTCATTATTACTCATACTGGAAACTATAAGGCAAGCTCTTTTAAATTCTTTTTTAATCCACTAATTGAGTAAACAATTCTGTGTTTGCTGTAGACAAAAAGTTTCCTATTCTATAGGGTTCTCAAGCACTCACTCTGTTAGCATAATCCATAACCTATTAACATAATCTATATTACATTCTCCAGTATCATCTATTAAATTATACATCCATAAGGACATGTGAAATTAGTATGCACCATACAAATCTTACCTGATTTTTTTTTATAGGTATTTCCCAAGACTCTTTCTTCCCATTTCATATATGTATACTTAAAAAACATTACTAGGAAGGAAATTTTGGACTGATAGGCGTAAAATATGGGCTGTCCCTCTCTTGAGAGCTATTGACAGTTGCTGTGGCTTCAAGAGAGAGCACTCTACATGGTTAAAAGTCCTTCAAACTGAACTACTGTAAATTTTTAAATCATAAATTCTCACTGCAGTCCTCTGGTTCAGGCAATCCTGCTAAGTGTTCCACGTCTTCTCTCCAGTATCTTTCCAGTTTGTAGGTTGCTTCAGTTTTGTTGCTTTCTAGGGTGCTAACTTTAGTATGTTCATGTTTCTGAGACCCAATATAGTTACCTTTTTTCTCTAGATCTAGTATTTCTCAAAAGAATTTCTCCTAGAAGGTTCCAGTAACAACTGAGCATTCAGAAGAATAAATGTCGTTTGCAGAATGTCTTAAAATTTTGAAACAGATCACTTCATTTTTATGTATGTTAGTGACTTAGTTTACCCTTCATTAAAATCGCAGGAGATGAAAGTTTGCTTTTACTTTTACTCTTCAAAATTCAGCATGTGAAATACATCGATTTATTGATATTAGTTTAACCAAGACAAGAACTTGCTCAAGTATTGGGGCTTTCTGCACCAATTGAATTGAAATTGATTTATGACATAAGATTAATGAATAATTTCTTCTTGATCTATTGTTGTGGATGGGAAAGGCTGAAGTGATAGACTTGCTGTTCAAATTTCTATGTCGTACAAGCCTAGGACAAAACTGGATTGAGAAAGGGATAAGAAGGATTAGACTCAAGGTTATAGGTTGAATTAGGGTTGAGACTGGGACTAAGGCCTTGCCTGTGCTGGTTTAAGAGCTAGGTGAGCGCTGCTGGTATAGTAGTATCTATAGGGTTGTGGATAGTGTTAAGGTTTGTTATATTTGCTTAATGTTTGGATTCTGCTTATCTCCTACAGTGAGGATGAGGGCTGGGACCCACAGGGTCTTACACTTTATGTGCTTGTTGCATATCGGGTTTTGTCGTAATGTAATGTTAAAGATAGGGTTGGATGTAGGTTAGTAATGGAAAGGAGTTGGAGCTTAGTTGACTTGGGCACGAGGCATATGCAAGTCTGGCAAGTCTGGCATGCTTCTTTGATCTTGTAGTTTTTTTACAATTTATCACTAATTCGTGCTGTGCCAAGGGTCAGCAGGCTGCAGTTTAGGCTGCCTGCACTCTAGGCCAGCTTTGAGACCATGCCACCGGTGGCCTTGAAGGGGCCCTTCCAGGAAGGTCTGCAAAGGAGCCTCAGCCATGGATCCCTCCTCAAGTTTATGATTAGGCGTGAGGCTGAAAAGACAGTGGATGGCTCAGGGCCGTGTTGGGCCATGCGAAGGCCAAATCTGATTGAGGCTGGGTGTGGATTTTATTTTTACATGAAAGAGGACTTCAGTTTTGTGTGAACTGTTAGATAAGTTGCTTGATATTGTTATTGATATTGATACAGCACACAGGTTGAGGACCGATGAGAAAATTGTGAAATGATTTCTATTCTGTTCTGAGGTAGGTAAGAGCGGCCAAGTAGAGTTAGTTCACTTGACGGCAGAGGTCCAGCGCATGTTGATTTTATTACTCAGTACCTGGATGTCCTCGTGTCTACCATAAACACTCTTTTCCAACTATGAAAATGAATGCTGGATAATTGTAAGCTGGAACGACTTCACTGGCTAACCTGTGGATTTGGCAAGATAGGTAAATATACTGACCACTTCAGCCACTGCTCTCTGTAATCCTTTTTGCCAGCCTTTGTCCTAATGTTAAAAATAATCCTTAACAGTAGTTTAGACTCCTTTCCCCTGGATAAAATCAAGCATAACTGTTTTTCCATTTCACATCCATTGTCATCCTATTTCTTCAGGTGTTAAGTTTCATACAGTAATAATAATAAAAAAGTAAGTTCCTGGTGTCTGTGGCACTAATTGAACTCCAGCTTTAGAGCTAATAGCAGCAAAAGGTAAAAAAAATATTCTTCCCTTTTGGCCCAGGTCCTTGTCCTGAGTCCCTGTTCTCTCGGGATTATGTAGTAAAAGTAATAATTTATCATCTACATTTTGTAAATCTATTCAGAGCCCTTACTAGTGCTAATCATTATCCAGGCACAGTTAATGGGAACAGAAATATTAACCAGTCATGTTCTTCTTGCTGTAACGCAATTGATTTGAACATCAAGCTGTAAAATTAGCATGCTTCTGTGACCCTGACCCCAACTCAGTCCTAACCCTGAACTTAAAAACAGTCTGGGAGACCTCCCCTGACACAAGCACAAAACATAGCCTGTTGGTTTTCCTCCAAGCCTCAGCCTTCATCCTAGTTCTGTGGGTCTTGAAGGAGCACTTCAGCAGCTTCTTTTATAATCACAGCCCCAACCCCAACACTAATTGTAGCAATTCCACCTTTACTATTAAAATGCAATGCAGATCAAAGCAGTCTCTGCGCCTTTAATGAACTCCCAGGCACTGACCGTCATGCTTTAGTTGGACTGCATTTAAAATACAGGGTTTTTTTCCGTGTTTTATTTACTTCTAGGCCCTACTTCTCAAATATTGTATAGTGAGACGCTCGGATGGGGCTTTGCTTCACATTATTCAAGAGCATACTTAAGTGATCTTAGGTGACGTTACATATAGTACTACAAGAGACTTCCTAGAGACAATGGTAGGATTACAGATAAATGTAATCAGGGAATGTTTAAACTGTAAAATGCCTCACAGTTAGAAACTTCTGGAAACAAAACACTGACAGGGTGAAGCATAAAATGATACGCTCCAAATATTAATAACATTCTAGTATTATCAACTTCATAATGATGACACCTAATAATATTCATATTGCAGTTTAATGTGGATAATGAGGAGAGCTATCTTTGCAGGCCATTGAGCTGACAATTAGCGGATATGCGACTGCAATGGGATGGGCATGGCTGAGTTAGCTCTACACGCACCAGCCTTAGTGGTCTAACCAAAGCGGCACAGAGATCAGGAAAGCAAATACAGCAGAAGCCAGAACAGACTATCATTTATTAGATATGTTAAGTTAATACAAAAATCACATGGCTTTACTGACAGTAATATAGAAAAGTTTGGGCTAGACCATTTTGTGTTTCACTGCTCCAGTGTGTTTCCTTTCGTTGCCAGGCTTTGCAGCACGGGCTTTGTTCCAGGGTAAGCAGTTTAAGCCTGGCTCAAACATGCAGTTTTCCTACTGTTTCTTTTCCCTTGGATATTTAGCTTTTCAGGGAACCTTCAACTCTCACGATTTCAGTATAAGAATAGGAAAGTTCATCTGAACAGTATTACTCTTGTAAAACTGTAGTATTACTGATTCCTACTGATTCCTAAGTTTAGTGTTTTCCTGACAAAGATGACAATCATTCCATCTTCAATCATTGGAGTATCAGGACACTTTAGTATTAAGAGAGAAACTCCCTGTAGTAGCCTATTTACAGGTAATTTCTTTATCTTCTTAATAGTCTCTTGAAAATTTAGTGACAAGATTTGGTAACAGATTGTCATTCAGGGCATAATATACAACCCGTAGCTTGCCAGTTTCTACAAACACCAAGGTGGGGAGATGATTATACCGGTACATCACAAGGTCTTTCAAAACAACAGTGAAAAGCACACCATTCCAGGTACATCCATTCTCTCATTGTAAAAACCTGCAGCATAGTCATCCACGGGAAAAAGTGGCAGAACTCTTAGATCCTGTGCATATCAATGCGTAGGGAGTTCGTCATGAGGTGATACTTTTGGAACACAAACTGTGATATACAGTCATTGCTTTGAAATGTTAGAGAATAAGTTGGGAGGAAAAATATAAATATCCACTGTCTTGGGGTGCCAGAAGGCATGAAAAATCACCACCCAATAAATCTTGTTGGGTTAAAAAATGAGTTCGTGGCACCTCTAGGACTGAATACACAGGATTACCTGATTTATGGGAGTTATGAAGTTACATGGTGCCACTTGAGAAGCCCAAGGCAGGAAGCTGTGCAGGTGGAAGGATAAATAGTGATTATATTTGATTTTCAATACTGAGATAGAAAGGAAGAAAAAGTTCCATCAAGCCTGAATCACTCTTTGAGACCCTGTTCTGAAAATAGCTTTCTACCAGATACAACGGCATTTGGGCAGTTTCCAGTACCGCATCAGGGTGGTCCTTTACTGAAAAACAGTAATAGCCAAAAACTAAATGCTTAGTGGAGATGTGGATTTTCAAGCAGACAAATGAGGGGAAGTCTTTTCTTCTGCAAGATTGGGATGTTTAGATCGTGAAGTAAGCAGAGGAGAGTTCTCCAAATCCACAATCGGGCAGCTGAACAAGGGAAGAATTAGTTTTTAGATTTCAAATGTGTGTACGTGTGACTGGTGAAGGACTCTTTCAGATTTGGCCAAATCCTGCTTGTATTACTCCTGAAAATAGTTCTAGTATCTAATTAATGGAATAGTAGAGAAATGGTAGTCAGTGCAAGTAACTTGATTATCAAAACTACTGTGCAAAAGAGTAAGAACTTTTCTTATTTCCTGTTTGTTTATTGGGACCATGTCCCCACTTTTTTTAAGACTCCATTAGCACAAAGCAGCGAGTTCATCTCTCAGAGATGGCCCAGGTGTAGGTGCTGCTGCCTTGAGGCAGGGAATGGAGCAGAGGACCTCTGAAGGTCTTGTTTTCAGTGGTTACTAGAGCACTGGAAATACAGCTTGGTTCTGTTGAATCTATCAGTCTCTTTACAAAGCAGATACGCCTGGTGGATCACGCTAATTGAGAGAAAAACTATGTAAGGATTAAGGCTTATTTACTGGAAAAAAACAACAGCATAGTCTTCTGCTTGAACTTAGGCACCGAAACAAAAAAGCTGGGTTGTAAGAGATGCTGAGTGCCTGAAACTTTCCCTAACTCCAGTGGGAATGCTGGAAACTAAGCAGTAAGGGAAAACCCAATCAGTTTTGTTTAGATTCCTAGCCTTAGGTAACAGGATTTGTTCTTTTCCTTTTTCCATTTTCCCACCTCCCAGAACTGAAATTGATTAAGAGCCTCTGATTGAAAATGCGAATCATTTAGGCAAAACTAATGATAATACCTGCACTTCAGGTTCTTTCTCATCAGTATGAACTTCTGGTTTCAATTGCTTGTGAAACTCCAGTTCTTCGACAGACATAAATTGCAGATGCCGTAATTTCCCTCAAAATATTTTCCTTCTTTCCTTCCTTCCTTCCTTCCTTCCTTCCTTCCTTCCTTCCTTCCTTCCTTCCTCCCTTCCTTCCTTCCTTCCCTCTCTCTCTCTTTCCCACTTATATCTCTCTGCTTTCCTTCCTTCTTTCCTTCCTTTTCAATAAAAATATTTCAGTTATTTCTGAGAACAACAATAGGAATAAGGAAATTGTTGCCCCAAATTTAAAAAGCTACTTACGTTTTTTCACTGCAATCCTTCAGTAAGAACTTGAAATGTAAAGGTCTACCACGTGTCAACATAGGCCAGTTATTTTGAGCTAAGCTTCCCAGAGAACAGTTAATTACATCTTAACTTTGCAAGATGATTTTTTTAGGACACCAACAGCATTTTCTGTGAAAATCCTACCTTAATGGAGCATGCTGAGTGGCTGCACAACTCCTGTGTGCTGGGCAAATAACGCCCCCCGCCCCCCCCCCCAACTGAATGACTGGCCTTATACTGGCCAGTGCTGTTGCCACTGAGAAGGACATTCCCTGCAATAGTTCCCTCCCATGGTGGGGCATCAGCTTGACAGCAAATGTAAGAATAAAAAGTTCTCAAGAAACGAGTGCTTCCACTGCTGTTACTTATGCAAAATGTAGATTAATGAAGTGAACTGAGGTTTGCAAAGAGCATGGGCTGAATAGGCTGAGACTGGTCAGAGCTCAGATGGGGAAAAGGGGATAGAAGCCATAGGGCAGATGCAGAAGGATGTTTAACTTCACCCTCCTTTCTAAACTATGAAGCTGAGTCCACATTTAGGAGAAAACCTTGTTTCAACACTCCATTGGCAGAATAACTTGTTCTTTTTTTTTTTTCTGTTAGATGTCCACATAAGAGATCACAATTAATACATGAGCTCAACCAGGAGAAATCTGGGCTGTGAATATAAAATTCTCCTCCTTGCTAAGGAACTATTTGAGGGCAGTAGGATTCTCTGGCAGAGCTCCCATTTTTCCAGGTTGCATTAAAAGAATGTGAATATGAAGAAATCACATAAAAAAGAAAATTAAAGTGAATATTGTAGTTGCAAAATGCAAAGCATACTGTATTATACATTCTTTCACTATGTTTTCACATACAATTTTGTTCTAAAAAAATCTGGCTTATTCTGGCTGTAGTATACACTTAGGTACATTTAGTTGGTTAGCTGCTATATCATTTTTTTAAACCAAGTATCCCAAGCAGAATTAAATTTTCCTACTAAGCAGAATTAAGTTTTCCTTTCAAAAGGAATTAATTTGCTTCGGTTCTCAAAAACACACCCCAGGAACCAGCCCTCAGTCAAAATAAAGCTTGATGAAAAATGGAAAATCTCTGTTATTCCTGCAATTTTATGATTAAATTTAGTACTAAACTTTATTAAGCAATATTTTGCTTTTATAATTTAACAGACTAGCAACTTAGAAGTGTGCTGTACTTCCAGAAGTGGTTAAGAAATCTACTTGTGCATCTCATAAATAATTCTGGCAGGTAAGAGCCAAAGTGCTGCTCTTTCTATGGGCACCTATGTGTAATTGTGTAGTGGACTTCCACAGGAACAACATGGCATTATTGAAGATTTGTCTTGAAGGATTTAGCTTATTCTGTTAAAACAAGTCATTAGATTTATCTCTTTCAGTATCATAGGTCTTCATTGAGTCAAATAAACCATATTTTGTTTACCGCCCTGGAAAGATATAAATGCTAAATACTCTTTAACTTTATTTTATGAGAGTGAATATTATATTCCTCTTTCCAGTGACCTTTTATTGCCTTGTGAATAAAAAAATAATTTACCAGACAGAAATAACAGCCAGAGGAAGGTGGGATTTATGAGCATGCCAACTCCACTAAAACCAAAGGATAAACATAATAGTCTCAGAATAAAAATGGTGAATTATCTAGTGCTCTATTCTCAAAACTTTAAAATAACTTTTCTCAGAAAATTAGAGCTTTACTCATGTCATCATGGCAGAAGTAAAAGAGTGCAGGTTCTGTTTCTTCCTTTTTTCTATTCCTTGTATCCTAATGAATCTAAGAAATAATTAGATATATTCTATTTTTAAGAAATTAGAATATGAAAGAATTGTCCAGTCTGTAATAAGTCATTAAATACATGAGCTGCAGAACATCTCTAAATTCTGAACACAGCAGATTTTTATATTATCCTAGCAGCGTTAAGTATTTCTTTGCTGCAAATAATTACATGAAGTCTACAACTTTTCAAAATAAGGCAAACATCAAGTTTCCATGCTGGAATCTGTTGGATCTCTGATTTTGAAACACAGTCTGCTTTGAGAAGTAACTGTAAAATGGAAACTTTGTTTTCCTGAGATCAGCTCTCAGAACTTTGATTTACACTACACAGAAATATTATTCAGGTGGCATCATGCTGAATTCCTTACTGAAATCCAGGGAGGCTAGTTCTTCTACACTTTAAGAAACGGTTATCTTCTCAAAATATGTGGTTAGTCTAGTTCAATAATCTTACTGTGCATTTTAACACACTACCCATTTATAGTTAAATCTGATTTTTCTTTCATTTGAAATTCTCACTGAAGTCGTGCACACGGACAGATCAGACTCACAGGTATATAGCTGATTTTGTAATTTCAAGCCTTCCCTCTCTTCTTAAATGTAAGAAGCTCGCAAGTATTAGTTTTATTAATTTTTTTCAGTCATACGATGCTGCACCTGCATTGACACATCAGTACAAACGCTTGGCATTTATGTCATGTATTTGTTCTTGAAGACTTCCAGGATAGGAAACAGCTTGTTTTCCCAGCTTAGTTACATTTCGCACTTTGATTCTCTTTCCAAGTGGTATTTAGCAGTTTCCAATTCTCTACCCCCTCCAGTTGGCCCATGGGATCCTTTGGAGAGGGAGAAGAGAGGGAGAAGGCAGAAAGGTGGGGGACAGCAAGGCATCCCTTTGCAAGGTGCCAGCGAACCCCCTGTCTCAGGAGCCTTCAGGTTACAGATGGGACATGAGGGGGAAGAGGAAAAGGAGGGGGAGAAAGGAACCTCTGCAAATTTGAGGAAGAGAAATAGTTTCAGGGGAGTCAGGAGAACAAGAGAAAGTAGGGTAGGGTCTGTCTACGCTAGATCAGGGCAGGGAGCAGTGGTCAAGTCCTTTGTTAAATGGGGTTCAGGATGGCCTACTGTATAAGGATGAGATGGCTGCTTCCTCCCCGGGAGCGGATGGTTGAAAAGGAAGCACATAGCACAGCACTCTTTGTACCTTGTACATTCCCAGTCACGTTGCACTCTCCGGGTTCCCATCTGTCTCCTGTGGAAGTGCTTGGGACGGGGTACAGGGACATCGCATGCTACTACAGTGGGTCAGGTGAGGACTTTTACCCTTTTTCTCTAAGGGTTTTCTTTTATATTAATTTTATTCTTATTTAAATTTTGCTCCTTATTTCATATTTCAGATAGTTTTTCATATTACCATCAAACTAATGCTTACTGATGAAATTTCACAGTTGCATGTATTGCCTAAGCAACATGTTCTTCTGTAAAAAAAACCCAAACAACTCATTCTTAGTTATCTCTGCTCAGCCATAACTGACTGAGGAGATAAGTGAGCAAGGTTGCTGGAGTGGGTGGCCTTCATTCCCTGATACTTCCAAGGGATCTTGTAGGGACTCCCATCATTATCTCCTTGGTGGAAGACTGAAGTGAAGGAGCAACTTCACATATTATCTTTCTCAAAACCAGGCACATGCACCTCTGAGCACTACACAGAATTTGCTAGCTTTTCAGCTGCACAAAATAACAAAGTCAAAACCTGAAGTGAATTATGATTTGTCTTTTTGTTCATAAGATGAAATGAGTATTCCACTGCCCTAAGATTTCCTAGATTTTTATGCTAAATTAATGACAAAAATATTTGTGAAGAAAATGTCCATTTTGCACCTGTAATAGAATTTTCTTGCAGCAGCAGCAGCTGTGTCTGTTCCATGTAGATGACAGGCTGACAAATGGAAAGATTATTTCTGTTCCTTCTTTCATTTGAGAGTCATAAATCTGAAAAATGCGGAATAGATTTTTTTCGTGCATCTTATAAGGTTTTATGGGAAGATCCAAGATGGCAGAGAGGGCACAGTTCCAGAATATAAATTAAGGTCTGTACTGGTACCACCAACAGTCACTCAACGTGATTTGACAGTATCTTTGTCAAATCGATACACAATGCTTTGTTGAACCAGTGGAGTAAGTGGATATGTCTGATAAAATAAATAATGTGTTGTCCATGCCATTGACATGAATGCTTATTTAATAAGATCGTTTTGATTCAAAGTCAGTTTTCGTATTTATACTATTGCAAATCCTGCAGAAGCAGTTGTGTCAGCCATGTGCATAACCTCATATTCCGTAGAGATGCAGAGCTATTCAGCTTTGTCTTGAGGTGTGTATATAGTGCTACCGTATCGATAGTAAATACTATGATAATTTATATTCACCCTGCATAGCCAGACACGAAGCTTTATCCTTTCTCAGCGGTGATACAAAGACCCAGCAAACTGCATGTCGAGTTATTGGTCAGCTCAGGTGCTCTTTGTCATGAGGCATTTCACTCCGTGCTGCTCTGGAGCCGGCCAATTTGGGGGCAGGAATTACACCATGGACCTACAGCTCCACAGGATTTTTTTCTTGGTTTTTCAGTGCAGCAGTCCCAATACCAAATTTTCCTCAGACATAGAGCTGCTAAATTTAAGAAAAATATAGATCCTTCCATACATATCTGTGGCAATTCAAAGGCAGTGGATTAAGTTGTATTTATGCTGGTGAGCAGCTAAAGCCAGGGAAAATGTCACCCTGGACCACACTGCAAAGCATCTTCAGGGGACAGTGGTGTCAGTAGAAACTGATCGCTCAGATCGCTGACACAATTAGATTGCAAAATCCTTACTAAGCCTTAAATGACATAGCTCATATGTAATTTTATTTAGCTGTTCTGATGACTGCCTAAATCATTTTTTAATGATAAACCTTTTTTATTCTATCCTTTTCTTCTTCTTTTTATTCCTATACATATATACAAGCACAGGTACTCTTTATTCAATTGAAATATAAGATTATATAATCAGAGGGCACTTTAATGGCATCTTTTAGTGCATGAAAGGTCATATTACAATAAGGATTTATGGTTGTCTGGTTACCCTGAGAAAGTCCTTTTATTCATAGTGTAAAAATGAAAGCCAGGTGGTGGCAGCTTCTGTTCTTTAACTGTGTGATGACTTCTCCATCACTATAAGCCCTTCTTATCTCTGGTAGTGTAAGAGAGAGTAGTTGCTGCTTGCGCATGGATAAGCCAAATTATTTTTTTTATGGAATAGCTGGGTGTAGCAAGACTAGCCTGTCTTTCTCTCTCACTGGTACTACTTCCCCAGAGCCAGGCATGGCCCCTTTCTACCTCAAATGTCCTGAAACCTTTACCTTTTCTTCTTTTCATCTTCATAGGCAATGAAAATTGCCTTTTATAGGGGATCTCTATAAAGATTGACCTCTCACTTCTGAGGCCTTGAGCAGAATCCAGGGTTTGTGCTTATGTTTTGCGTACAGAGTGAGCCACAGTGTGTTTGAAATTATAAAACTATATTTTTTTGTTTGAAATTACAAAACTATAAAATAACTGTTTTAACTTGAATGTAGAAGGCCTGCTTTGGTACAGCTCCCTGGTCTTCCTTAATATATGAAAGAACAGCCTAAAGTGGAGAGGGCAAGCCTGCGCAAGTGGGCTGGTGTCTTCAAATGTGGTGAGTGGGAGGTACAAAGCTCCCCATGTGCCTCCCCTCTGCCTCCTACTCCCTGTGTTCAACATCCATCTCCAGATGGAGTGAAATGGGGAAGAAGCAGAGAGGTCGCTCCGTTCCTCCTCCATCGCGTGGCCGCCTTCATAGGATGATTCAGGAAATTATCCTTTTTCATGCATTCCACCCTCTGGCAAGCATCTTCCCCACAGAGGATGCCAGCAGCATTTCTACCTCCAGGAGGAAGGAGATAAAATTGTAAATAACATTTAAGAGTTAACTATTTTTGGCTATGTTGCATAGGCTGAAAGTCCTATTTTATCCTTCAGAAATTTGTTTTGTGTCATCTAACTGAGGCAAGTCAGGGAGAGAACACCAAAGACTTTTCTACAATTACAAGTGCCACAGACCAGAGATCAGCAGCACAAGTGAGATTCAAATATAATGAAAAATGAGAAATCACAAAGGGCAGAGTGACTTCCGCAGTCACGGTGGCAGGACTCCCATGCGCGCTGCAGCTTCTGTAACACCGAGCAAACCTGTGCTGCAATTCAGATGTGTCCCATGGCACGAATACCACCCTTCCACCAGGCCAGCACCGTGCCAAACCGAGCTGTGACAACGTCCTCTGAGCAAGGCAGCAGCACCATTTCTATCCTGACCTAAAAGAGAAACATTTTTGTTCTGCTCTGTGGACAAGTGTGCTGAGGAAAGACAGCTATCTGATTACGTACAGTCTCCTACAACCGGGTGTCTCTCTGAAAAGACAGCGGTGGGTCGTGGATGGGCTCTACTGCTGGTCTCAGGTTCTTCTCAGCCAAAGCATTCTGGGCCATGGCTGTTCATGGTTCTCATCTTTGCATGCTCCCAAATCTGGCTACTCCATTGTTTGCTTTTTTAAAAATAAATGCATCTCTGCTGGCTGGTATCTCAGGTTTCAAAGCAAGCTCCCCACTCACCGGCATGGGCTTGCACCATGCCACCTCCTCTGTCCCTGGAAAAAAACCTAGGCACACAAACCAGTAAGGAACAAATTTGTTTGAACCTGATCTAAACTGCAGGCTGTGCTTAATTTGTAGTCTAAATATAGCCTCTGAATTGCTCCTTGTGTTCTCAGGGTCTTACTTGAGAAGGAAGTATATGGCAGACAATAAAGGGCAAGAAGATCTTAGACTGCTTTTACTCATTCATAATCTTTTTTAAGGGAGCACTTCACTATACTTCTGTTTACAAAACAGTCAACAGCACTAAGGAATTTCCCTCCTCCACCAAGGGGGATGCAAAGAGAACAGGTCTTGTCCTCTTGAGACTGCAGGTTTGGTAGATAACGCTAAATGATTTAACAGTCTAATTTGATACAGCACAAGGTTCTGATCACTAAAATATACCAGTGCAACACATACACATATATGAGTGCAGCCCACATGAAATGCATTTAGTATCAGTTAAATATCTGTGTCATGAATTGTAATTATAAATAGAAAATAACGGTAAAGCTATTCTAGTTCTAGTTCTACAAAATATGATTCTTGACCCTGTGCTGTCTAGCACTTTCATTATTAACAATTATCTGGGAAAAAAAATCCTAGTAAAGTTTGTAATTATCCTCAAAATCATGAGAGACAACAACAAACAAACTTGCTGGCATTCAAACAGCTATGTTCAATTCAGATGCAAATGTCAGGGACAAAGACTACTACACTAAAAACCACACCTCTAGAAACAGAAATTCTGAAAAACATCTTGGGGTTTGGAGCAGATGATCTGCTGCTCAGTGCTGTGGCAAGAAGAGCTAATGTAGATAAACAGGATGATCTCAAGTAAGCAGGTTATACTGGGGAATATTTTGTCACTGTCTCCTGTGATATGAAACCTAGAAGACAGGATAGGAAAACAGAGCATGGCAGATTCAAAACAAAGAAAAGGGATTTTTTTTAAATGCTCCATATTTACACTGCTACACTCATTGGTATACAATATTATGGATACCAAAAGCTTATGCTAATGAGACAAGTTCATGTAAGTACCTTCCATGGAGCACTCTTGAGCACAGAGGTATCTGTATTTGTCATAAAGCTGGAGGCTGGTAGGGGAGCCGAGAAAATATCGCTCACTTCATTTATCTAGATAGACCTTGGGCCTGACCTAGTACACCTAGTCATATGTTGTTGTTCCTGCTACTGTTATATTGACCATCCTGATATATGATCAGATCTCTAATATTGGTGATCTCTAATATTGATCTTATGATCAGATCTCTAGTTCTGGTGTTTACAGGCCAAGAAGGAAACTGAAAATTTGAAGACTGTAAGAATATTTTACAGTATTAGGAAACAAGTCAAATACTAAGGGATCCTGTTATATTTCCCTTAACAAGGGCAGGGCTAAGGGATAGTTTGCTCATAGTCCAAAAGTACCTAACTGGGAAAGGCCAAACTCTTCAGCAGAAAAAAGTCATGCATGATGGTATGATTCATCTGGCCGAATATAGATGTCTATATCTGAGCTGGTCCATCTAGAAGGTCTGTGTGTCAATACAGATCTAAGCAAGACTCTCAGTGGATTGTAAAGCACAATTCATCTCAGTCTAAAGTAGATGTCTAAAACGGGTTAGATGAATCACTCCCTTAAAGTTTCTATGTGCTCCACTGCCTGTGAAAGGCACCTAGTGTGACTAGCACAGTTGCAGCCCTCTAATGAAGGTGCCCAAAGTTGGTTGAATCTTATCCCTAATGTCTATGAACTGATTAGTAGAGATTAGTAAGAGTGGTAGAGCAGAGTGCAGATTACTGCTCAGTGTGATTAGCGATTGGAAGACATTATGAAGGACTGAGATGGCTCTTCTTTCAAATGCTTTTTAAAAATTAAGATTACACTTTATTTCCTAGAAAATATGCCCTAGTTGAAACACGGCTGTTGGCCTTGTGCCAGAGGACTCGTCTGGCCCATGTTGTACAGGAGGTCAGACTATCAAATCACAATGATTCCTCCTGGCCTTAAAAATCTGTGCCTTCAATCACTGCTAATGAATAGTGGCATGTTTTCAATGCCTTATTAAGTGCCTCCTGATCAATATAGATGTGCCATTTACCTGCAGGGTTTTTCCCACAATTGTTAGCTGCTGTGTTCGTTTCAAAGGATGTAATGTTACAAATCAGCTTATGAATCTCAGACATGCTGAAGTTTTCCATCAGTACCAAAGGGCAGATTTAGCAGTGGCTCAGAAGGTGGTAGACAACCCCCTTAGCACTCTGCTCCATGCTGTACAGCCAGAAGTGAAGCTGCAGTGTAGCACAGCCCTTTCTATCAATATCGTGGGAACATCCAGCCCTGTGTAGCCAAATTTATACTTGCATCACTTAGTTTGCAGTGAAAACGGATGACTTTAAAGCTTGGAGTTTAAGGAGGGTCTTTCCTGACTCAGTCTTTCCTGTCACTGTCAGGTTTATCTGTAGCATAGGATGCCTTTATGTCCATCATTGTCATACATAAAGAAAAGATAATGGTGTGTGCATGGCTATGCCATGAGTGTGTTGTATGCTACCCTTGTTTTCATTAAGTATAATGGCAAGCAAACGCATAAATTAAACAGTGTTCCCAAATACAGTTTTACTTTGTATTGCTGACATTTAGGATGACTAACCAGGACTTGCACACGGTAGCTGTGTTCTTGGGGTAGCTGGTATGAAATCACATTGTGAGTCAATACAGCAACAACAACAACAAAACCACTTTTGACTGGTCTGAATACTTCACCAACTAAAAATTTTTCTACTAATTTTGTCAAATCTATGACATGCATAGTAGTTCCTGACACTCTCCCTTCATTATTATTGGTGTTATTAGAAATCCTGCATGTTTAGCTTTTATTAAAGGGCTGATCAAGGATGGCATGGGGGAAGGGGGCACCGAAGAATATTATAAAACCAGAAAAATCTGTTTCTCGTGGGCTGAACAGTGATCAGTATCACTGGTAATAATCAGTATCTCATCCGATTTGTTTTCATCTCACAAATGAGCATGGCTGGGAAAACTATACCTGAAAGGCTTAAATTCCTGGTTCCTAAAGCTGGATCTCCAGCTGCAGGTGCTCAAACATCCCTAAGGTACTATCAGCAAGCCCAGTCATAAATCACAGAGACTTGCTGTTTACCACTATGACTGATCTCCAAAAACAGGATCAATGCAGCTCATTCCTGAAACCTGAAAACAAGTGTATATATAAGAGAAAGTGTCAAGAAAGACAATATTAAAAAGAAGGTCAAACTTTAATTCACCTTGGTTCCCAGAAACATTCCTTAAAGCCTCCTGATGAGAATAATTTCACAGCCTCTGTGGATTGCATTACGCCTACCCTTAAACTGAGTCCTTTAAAGATAGTTACTGACTCATTTTTATTCTAAAAAATCTTTACTGTGGTGACATCCCTTGTTATCCAATAAGGCAAATGCAGATGAATTAAATGTAGTTTTTCAATGGTATTTTTGCTGCTAGGAGGCTCACTCCAGGTTTTGCCCCAGTTTTGGGCAATGGAGAGGCATCTCTTTGCACTGTTCCAGGAGAGGCTTGGAGAAAAGCAAGCACTTTGAGGCAGTGATGCATAGAGCAGTCTACATTCTCCAGCACAGGGAACTGCCTTGTTGTGGGGAGAAGGCAAAATCAAAGCTCCTGCCAATCTAATTCCTTTCTCCTTGCACAAAGTAAAGTCATTACTCTGCAAAGAAAGATCGCTCTCCCTCTCACAATCTGGTCTTTAACTCCAGCATCCAGCACTGAGACACAGGAGGAATTCTCACAGCCTTTGGCATCTCTTTGCTGTGTGCCAGCTGAACCACAATTTGTTCCTTCCTGAATACATCCTGCAACTGAAGGAGCAGACTGTGCTATCATCATACTTGTATAAGGTGAGATCAAAGATCTTTCCAGCCCAGTATCCTGTTTCTGAGAGTGGACAGCACCAGATGTTCTGGGAAGAGTGTAAGAAAAAGGCAAACTACAATGACACTTTCCTGGTGTGTTCACCCCGACTCCAGAGATTTGTGCCTCACACATTTCCTCAGCTAGAGCCAAAATCTGCTCAACGTTTTTCTCCGTAAAACGTTTGCAACCGATACTGTATGTTGTTCTCCCTGGAGCTGATTCTGAAGGTAGCAATGCCACAGTAAATCCAAAGTATCTACCGTTCATCCGGTTGCATTGCATTCTCCACCGGTTACAACAGAATTGGGCTTTCTCCTGGCAGGTTGCCTCTTTTTCACTGGCACAGCCTGAAACAGGAATCTCAATAAATGGGTATGCAAACCCATGCAGCCCCTGACAGGACTCACTAATAGCATATTTGTATAACTTTGCTGACTTTCATGGAGCTGGACTACCTTTTCACTGGACTGTGTCATGTTTAAAAGCTGAGCTAGAACAAAAGTTTTTGCACCTGTTACAGTTTTAGAGTAGAGCTGTGCAGGCATGGCTGGGTAGATGGGCAAAGGAAATGTTCACACCATATTCTGGTGCCAACTTGAGCACTCAAGAAGTCTTCTGTAGCCAAGAGAAAGAGAAGGCATGTACCTCAGCTCTACAGTTATCCTAGAGAGATCAGCCTCCTCGTCTAGTTTCTAAATGTGGAGCTAAAATTCAGACACACGAACACCCTCCCCATTACTCCAACATTTTCCAGTTACCAATTTTGATTTTAAAATAAAACTAAGTGACTAGATCTCTGACAATCTGCGGTGGCCCAGCGTCTTGCCCTGCAGCAGTTTCAACTCTGGCAACAACAGAACTTTTAGGAATAAAAGCTCTGACTGATTTTCTAGTTAACTTAATTTATTGTAATTAGCTTTACTTAATTATACATACAGCTGTTCTGCACCCTCAACATAGCTCAGGGGACTGTTTAAAGTGCTTAAGTCTAAATGTCATGTTTTAGCACAGTATAGAGCACAGTATTCTTCCTCTCAGGATCTGGTGGGAGGGAAGGGCATCCAGCAGCCCATCTTTCTTTCCTTCCACTCTCTCCACACACTCTCAGCACATCCTCCTCCCCCGCTCCTTTTCTTCTTGGCCAAGGAAGAGATACCTGTTCCTCTGCTAAACCTGACACTCGCTCGGCGCACCGAAGGGCTGCGGAGATCACCACCTTCGCCCCTCCCCGGGGCAGGCGCTTGCTGTCTCCAGTGAGTCTCATCCAGTCTAGCCAGAGGAGGAATATGCCTTAAAGGCAATCTTAACCTTGACTTTTCTGCTGCCTTTACACCATGGGGATATAGAGGTGTTCTTTCCTTATCACGGATAAAAGGTGGAAATATGTACGATATTGAATCCCACATTACAAATCTCATAGGGATACCTTCTTTAAAGTAAAGCTTCATAAGGACTTTTTTCACCCTGTTTGCAAAGCACTCCTATGCTCCTAAAACTGGTTAATAAATTCTCTGTCTAAATCACCTCAGCGCAAAAGGCAGCACAATTTCAGCAAATGAAGCACTTACATAAACAATCACCTGGACTCTTCCACTAGGTTTGTATTGTTTATTAGAAGTAGGTAATGACAATATTTGAGATAGATTGGAGTTTTAATCTGCTTTTCTATCAAATGAGATTATGCAAGGTCACTTTCGCTGTGGTTCAGATACGCACGTGTGTACATTCCCTACACAGATAACTAGTCCTGTCCAATTTTGATTGTATTGTCATTTCACTTAAAACAGTTTATTTTCATTCTTTTCCCTTCATTAATCCAACAGAGTTTTTTTATCTTTACCTTTACCAGGTCTTTCCTATTTTGTCAAACTTTTGCAAGCAAGATGTAGAAGGTGCCAGAACATCTTGGGGATAATTAGTCTTCAACTAATTTGAAGCAGTAATGATGATATTCTAGATTTTTATGGAGCAAATGTTTTATGTTTTATTAATTGCACTTGTTCTTTCCTTTGGTATTTTTCCTGATGTCTAATAGCCTTCCAGGTTTACTGTCTAAACTAATCCTATGCTGCACATCTTGTACCCCAAAAGAAAGCCTTTATGATAGCACTCTCAAGCCCAGATGCTGCCCTTTGGAGAAGGAAAGTATTTATGAAGAAAATTTTAGTCAGAAGCATGTTCAATGCTTGTGATGGGGAATGTCTGGCAGATTATGCCCTTTCACAAACCCAGGTCTCAATGTATGGCTTCTGTTTGTCTAACATAATCATGGCTTGTACCACCATCCTACCAGGTACCTTGGAAAATCTAACAGGTATAATCAACAACAATCCCTATACCTTTTCTCCATACCCATCTGCCTCTTCCTTCTCCCTCTCCTTAACTTCCTCCCTCACTGCCAAGAGCATGGGAGTTTTGACTGAACAGTTGGGTAATTTTGTTCTGTGTTGGGAACATCACACCAAAGGTTTGAGGCAGGCAGGGTGACCTGGCGGTGAGATGAGTGGTGTCCTGGAGGCTGTCTTGGGGTAGCGTAAGGGTGGAACCGTGACAGAGCTGGTATCCCACTGGGAAGGAAGCTGCTTACCCCAAACTTCTGCAAATCTTCATAGGATTTTGCAGATGAGGACTGGGGAGCATATAAGGTGGGGCATCTAAGTTTGACTATTAAATGATTAGACACTTTTGTAAAAATCATTGAATATCTATGTACCACTTAAAGCACCTGAATCTGCCTTTCCAAACCTTCAAACCGATATTCAAATGGGAACTTGTTGCTGTATCCGATTTTTTTGTATAAATCATCCCCGTCCTCCATGCATTGCAAGGCACAGAATACTGCAGTGGCCTTGGTTCTCACATCGCTCTTATAGCTTAGGGAAGCACCATTTAAGAGATGGGAATAAAACACAGAGCCTTTGGCTTCCACATGATCCTTCAAGATGTTTGTGACGGTGCAGGGACATGATGTCAGGCTCTGGTTACTCCTTTGACTATTTTCTCTTCTCAATACTACTGTCTGGTGAGGCTGAGGACATCAAGCTATAGCTTCTTAGGCAGACTAAGGCATATTTTAAAGTGAAGGTCAAATTATTATTTTCTAATGAAGTGTTGGTTATTTCTTGTATACCTTGCAGAAGAAAACATAGCTCCACACAACAGATGGAGGCCTAGTTGTCCTGCTGTGCCCCTGTGAGTCCCTGTTTCGCAAATGAACAGAACACAGAGGCAGACATATTCCTGACCTCTACTCAGGACACTTTCCTACTTATTTAGAGAGGCTAAGAGGATGCAGGTTATACTCTTTTCCATGAGTTTGGCTGGTGTTTTGTCACAGACAGGAGTCCTGGAGTCAAGTAAAACCAGCCTTAGCTGCCAGAGGGTTTCACGGGACAGAAGTGGTCAGTGGGGCTGTGTGGCTGCTGTGGTGGGGGGCAGGAATATTTACGGACTTCTTACTTTAGTGGCACCTTTGTGCAATTCCTTCTTTAAAAAGCTTTTTAAAAAGCAATTTGAAAATTGTTTTTATTTCTTACCATTTAATATGATTTTTTTCCCCTGTCTCTCTTTGCTACTCAGAGAAAGTCAGAGGTTTGTGAAGCCAAAGGGGTGGCACATGTCTCATGAAGTAGCGTTAAACACAGTACTCTTCGTCCGTGGTTCTCAAAGCCCCTGCTAAACCTATCAGCGTTCTTGTCATCATTTTTAGCTGGGGCTTACTGAAGCACAGAGAAGTCTTTAACTGCAGGGTTTACCAAGTGATTAACTGGCAATCTGAAAATGGCACCCAGAAAGACCTTGTCCAACTCCTATAAAGGAGGGCCAAATAAAAAATTTTACAGAAGAACAGTTAAAAGTCTCATAGAAGTCAGAGTCCTCTTCCTCCAACTGTAATGATTTAAATACTGAGAGATTAGTAATATCCCTGTGACTTTACTGGAATTTGTTCTGGACCCTCAAACTTACTGTTTCCTTGGTCTCAGCACCAACTCTCAGGGGCAGATCTCCTCCTTTTCAATATTCTTAAACATCCAGGTGCCCAGGACTGGGGCATGAGAAGCCAGAGTCACCTGAGAAACCAGAAACAGCAGAGGAATTTGTCACTGAAAGTAAGAGCAACTCATTAGCAATGTATCAGCTCATACTTGTAAATTTACATCTGACATTTGACTGTTACCTCATCCTCCTGGGCACCATTTCTGTATTTATTCACCATATTGCATCCTTTGATACTTAAAGAGTAAGGCTCGAATTCACAAAGGGGCTGAGGTACAGGTGCTGGTACAATAGACAGTTGCTATTGCCTAAGGAGTCAGGGTCCAGCAATGCGATTCCCAGAGCAAACTGGAGGTTAAGCACTCTAGGATTAAATTCATGATGCCCAGCGTGTCCAGCTGGTCTGCAGGGAGTAATGCAGAAACCCCGAGAGAACTGCTTTGGGATTTACAGTCCAAGAGCCCTCCCTGACCTTAGGCACACACAACTAAGTTGTCCCTTGGATATATGCATCTATCTCAGTCTTTTCTTTGGAAAGATGACTGCAGGGGAAGGAGAGGTGTGAGAGGTTGGCAGACTTATTACCTGTAATGACTCAGTGCACCTAAGCAGGTTGTGCAACACTTGAGCTAATTTTGTCATTTTAATTTCATGTTTAGAATCATGTGTCTCACATCTTTGCTGAGGACTCCCAATGCTTCCAAAATTGAGAAAACCCCCCAAACAACACAATCCCCAACCCCCCAAAACCACAACACAAACAGTAAGGTACACAGCAATACTCCTTGGTAGAAGATTTTCAAATTGGCTGTTATTCCAGGCAGAAGTGTGTTACCCTGAAATTGGAAAGAAAATATTCATATGATTTTGCTACACTCTTTTTGAGATTAAATGCATAAATCTATGTTGGTTTCCTGTAACAATAAAAAAACAAATATTTTTTTAAGTCACAAAGTAGGCAGATACTGGAGGAAAACGCTAGACACAATGCACAAATAACTAACAACTGTTTTCTTTTAATGGACTTTACAAAACCTGTTGGGCAAACACAATCCTAACCAAATAATGCTGATTGTACTTCTTCCCAAGAAGAAATAATTGAAAGGAATCAAATGATAAATGAAATGAATGGTCCCCCATCAAAGCAAATGGTGATAAATAGAAACACCTTGGTGTTGCTAACACTCACACTAATGTGAACTGGTCAGTATAATTTATAATTTTTTTTTTTTTTTACCTTTTTCAGGCTGGTTCTTTGTGCTAAATCTGATGTTAAAGTGATAAATTAGGAAGAGAAAGGTTGTCTAATGAGCAAGTAGGCAGCAATATATCAAAAACCCCAAACAAATCTAGGTTGTTACCAATCTGTGGGGTTTTTTTGGTGTTCCTTTGAGGGTAGAAAAGCATACTTGGTCTGAAGATGCAGTCCAAAATATATAAATATTTTATGTTCCTTTCCATATATATGCATGATAGGCGTACATATATGCGTATCATCTTCAAATATGTGTAAAAGTCTGCGAGACTGGAAGGACAATCTGTACACATGATCCGTGGCACAGTTTGCAGTTACTTGCCTATGTGTGTTTAAACATGCAACTATACGTCTGCATTTCTGGAAGTGAAGCCCTTCATGTTGTGCATGATATATAACCCACTAAAATCAACGGGGAAATGCTAATTTAATTTGATGAATATTCGATCAAATGCTTAATTTTCTTACTTTTAAGGTAGGATGCAGTTCCTCTAGGGAATATATTTAATCACAGGCGAAGCACTCCTATAATTGTCTTCATCATTCCGTTCAAAAAGACTTAATGAATAAAGAGGAGAGAATCATTTTTTGTCCTACAAAGATTCAGAAATGTTGAAAATTTAAACCATACAAATATCAGAAATAAAAATATTGAGAATTTTCATGAAGCAATAATGTGGCTGAAATTGTCATTTCTATGGTTTCAAATATTTCATTTTGCTTCTGACTTCTGTGTTTTAAGTTACTTAAATGTCAGTACAGAAGTCATTTTGAACGGAAAATCCAGCATGTCCTTTTCTTAGAATAGTAACATTGGAAGTTTCGCGCTGGTTATGTAAATATTCTTTTCTTTTTGTAAGCTAAAACACAGATCTTTTCCCATATTTTGGTTTCAACATTTTTCAGCAAGCAAGCTGTTTATCAAAACAATTCACTACTTATTCTGTTGCAAATTCTGCAGAGTCCCCACAACCAGCAAAACTAGGAGCATTTTCCCCTTTTTCCTCCTATTCGGGGGTGAATTTCCTTAAAGCGTCTCTAGTTTTTAATCATGTATTGCATACAAATCTGGGCATAATTTTCTCTGCCAGTTGTCTGCTGAAAACACCCAGCAAAGACAACCTGATGAAGTTGATGGTTTGCCCCAGCGCTTTCAGCTCAGTGTTTTGCTCGCTATCAGAAAGATCTGATCCAGAGGTTTGATATCTAGGGTTTTTAATGGTCTATGAATATCTATATGACAATAATTACAAGCAGAAAAAATTATTACGTATTAAATTCTGACTCCCTGTGCTAGTAATGTTGCTCTGAAGGAAAGTCTGTCCTTGCTATGATCTGTCAATTTTGTATTTAGTTTTGTTGCTTTTTTTGATGGTGGTCCCATATTTTCCTGATTTTTTTGCCCTGTTTGGTTATCATGGGAGAACCCAGCTCTTTTTTCATTTTCAATCTCATCCTAGAGGAGATGTACGCCAGATAAACCTTCCTCAGGCTAACTGCAAGGCTTTTCTTTGCCATCCCCTCAGCCTAGTGCAAGGGCACGATTTCGTAGTGCCAGGGAGCATTTCTGGCAGCAAATACCCTAACAGACAGCTGTGTAGGTAAACTTATGATGAAAACTTTAGAGAAATGGAAGATAACCTCCTGTGGTTGCAATGTACCTTCTTCTTATATATCTCACAGACTAAAAATAGGCTTTTGTGTTTATCTACAATTTGTATTTTTTATTTTCTGTGGGTTTCCTATTAATAATGGACAATAAGCTAATTAAAAAAAGTCTCTCTGTGTGCTTTGGCTCTCTCATAGCTGAGTTAGCAACTCTGGCTACAGGCTGAGATGACTGGTAGAGCTGCAGGCCCTTATTGCCAAGGTCTGCAATATATTTTTCGCTCACTGGCAACAAGCAGCTTTTTCTTCTTCTTTTAAAGCTTCTAGGTAATAGTCTTATTATTCCAAACTCATGGAAAAGGAAAGACACCCAAATAGATACCAGATGAAAGCCCCAGCAAGTCCTGCATTTGAAAAGATCCCTATTTTTTTCTTTTTAATTAAAAAAAATTCCTTTACTCATGTGGTTACTCTTTTTAAAACTTCAGTTAACCACATCCAAATTTCACCTTTACCTTCCACTTCACATTTTGTGCTTTTCCCAGTTACCCCGGGAGCTGAGAGCCTTGCAGGGCCCCTGGGAGTTTGAGAAATACTGCCATTTTATCCACAGAAGCCTGAGTCTCATACATTAGAGGTACCATGTTTTACCTGCCTTCAAAATCAGCTACTTCAGTTCCCTTTGATATTTTCCATGGCCACACAGGAAATCTTTGGAGAAGCAGAGACCTAAACCTGGAGCACTTGGTATTACATGGTCTTGTGCATGGTTGAGTGCAGCTTATTGTCTGGCCAGATGATATCAGGTCTTCTTAAAGATCAGCAACTCTTTTAAGACTTTTTGAGGTTTTGGGAGCAGAGGGACAAGAATACAGACTTATTCATATCTGGGAGGGGAATGTGCATCCTACACTTTGGATAGCATGAGGGAGCAGCCTACCACAAAGCAAGGGCTGGGGAACATCCATGGAGTGTAATCAGGGAGCATTTGCAGAGGTAATGAATCATGCAGTAAGTAATAGATTGGATTTATTTACCTGGAGACAGTTTTCTTACATTTGCAGAGGCAGAGCTTCTTCTGGAAACAGGCATTAATGTTCTAGCTGACCTGTAGTTTTCAGTTGTAGTAAGAAAGTAATGAGCTTTTTGATTTCTCAGGTACCATAAATCAGTTTTTGCCATTGGGGTGCAGCATTAGATACAGTGGGTCTGAAGACTAAGTATTAAATGTTTTTCAGTATCTGAGAGAAATAATACAGCACATAAGTGGTGCAGGAAAGTACACTAATCAGCCTGCCCTGTTCCAAACATTTTCATCATACTTGCAGTTTGCCCTATGTAAATCTGGCTTATTCACGTGTTTCTCATTAGCATTTAATGTCTTCAAGAATCCACAAGTGAAATGATTTCCTTTTCTCCAGCTGCACCAGAGCAAAAGTTTGCATTCAATTACTGCTAGAGTATTTGCCACTTAAAACTAAAGTGCTCTGTTTTGCTGTGTTGAGTCATCAGCAAAGGGTATGCAACATCCATCTTGTAACCAACTGTAGTCAGACCCTTTAATTAATGGCTTGGGATTCTGCTTTGTCTTTTAAAAGGATAAAATCTAATTGTGGTTCAGATTAGGCTGTCTAATGAACATGACCACAAAGCAATTGATCAAAACTAATAGGGGGAATAGTTATGCCAGCGTTAAGTAAACCTCTTCTCTGTTTTGCATAAGTAACCTAAGGAACCATTGCAAACATTATTGATGCATTATTTACTTCTCTGGAATTTTAGCCAAACACTTTGCTGTGGTTCAAAGACAGAAACTGTAAGCCGTATTTTCCTAGTACTAGGAGTATTGCTTATTCATCTTCCATTTAGTACAATATTACAAAGATGCTATTCTGAGAGTTTTTTGACATGGCCAATCTAATTTTAATTTAGCTTTTACCCTTTTTGCAGGGGTATTCTACAGGTTTAACTTCACACATGCAAACAAAACAAAAACCAATTTTCTCCTATGGAATGTTTTCTTTTTATTACTGAAAACAAGCCTTATGTCCTAATTAGGCGGAGACGGAGATCAAAAGATAAACTTTCCATTTTTCAGTATGTTCATGGTGTACTTGTAGGCAAGAATTAGGCCAGAGTATGAAATCTATGCTCCAAATGCACAGTAAATATTTCACATTTACACAATATAGCAATATATCTTGAAAGTTGTTTCTTCTCAATCTTTAGTTAGAGAAAATTTCTATCACCTGAGCAAGGGTTTCAAGATAAAGCCCTGTACAAAGACCATATAAGATTAACTTGTATAGTACAATTATTCAGATACGACTCTCTCATATTTAGATGTATTCAGATTTGCAAATAAAAGTCCAAGCTCCTTTTACATATTTTTTTTCTGACATGAGGCAAATTTCTTAAACATTAGACAATTTTTTTCAGGTTCATTATTTATGAGAATTTGTATGGAAAGGTCAGTTTAAGATGATAAAAATTCTTGAAATGAGGACGATTTCTTAAAATGTTATGCTCGAGATCACAGAATCACAGAATCATATAGGTTGGAAAAGACCTTTAAGATCATCAAGTCCAACCATAAACCTAACACTACCAAGTCCACCACTACACCATGTCCCTAAGCACCTCATCCAAACGTCTTTTAAATACTTCCAGGGATGGTGACTCAACCTCTCAGTTCCAATGCTTGATCACCCTTTCAGTGAAGTAAAATTTCCTAATATCCAATCTAAACCTCCCCTGGTGCAACTTGAGGCCATTTCCTCTTGTCCTATCACTTGTTACCTGGGAGAAGAGACTGACACCCACCTCTCTACAGCCTCCTTTCAGGTAGTTGTAGAGAGCAATAAGGTCTCCCCTCAGCTCCTTTTCTCCAGGCTAAACAATCCCAGCTCCCTCAGCCACTCCTCATCAGACTTGTGCTCCAGACCCTTCACCAGCTTCCTTGCCCTTCTCTGGACACACTCCAGCACCTCAATGTCTCTCTTGTAGTGGGGGGCCCAAAACTGAACACAGTATTCGAGGTGCGGCCTCACCAGTGCCGAGTACAGGGGCACGATCACTTCCCTAGTCCTGCTGGCCACGCTATTTCTGATACAAGCCGGGATGCTATTGGCCTTCTTGGCCGCCTGGGCACACTGCTGGCTCATATTCAGGCGGCTGTCAACCAACACCCCCAGGTCCTTCTCTGCCTGGCAGCTTTCCAGCCACTCTTCCCCAAGCCTGTAGCGTTGCATGGGGTTGTTGTGATCCAAGTGCAGGACCTTGCACTTGGCCTTGTTGAACCTCATACAACTGGCCTCAGCCCATAGATCCAGCCTGTCCAGGTCCCTCTGTAGAGCCTTCCTGCCCTCAAGCAGATCAACACTCCCACACAACTTGGTGTCGTCTGCAAACTTACTGAGGGTGCACTCGATCCCTTCATCCAGATCATTGATAAAGATATTAAACAGAACTGGCCCCAACACAGAGCCCTGGGGACACCACTTGTGACCGGCCACCAACTGGATTTAACTCCATTCACCACCACTCTTTGGGCCCAGCCATCCAGCCAGTTCTTTACCCAGCAAAGAGTACACCCGTCCAAGCCATGAGCAGACAGTTTCTCCAGGAGAATGCTGTGGGAAACAGTGTCAAAGGCTTTACTGAAGTCCAGATATACAACATCCACAGCCTTTCCCTCATCCACTAGGCAAGTCACCTTGTTGTAGAAGGAGATCAGGTTGGTCAAGCATGACCTGCCTTTCCTAAACCCATGCTGGCTGGGCTTGATCCCTTGGTTATCCTCTATGTCCCAGCACGTAGATGTGGCACATTCCTTAAGATTAATAAAAGCCATAAAAAGAAAGAAAAGAAGATCTAAGAAAGTTTACTAGACTAAATGTAGATGCCATGAATTTGAATCATTTCCACAGAATCACACAATGGTGGGAAAGCACCTCTGGAGATCATCTAGTCCAACCTCCTGCTCAAAGCAGGGTGAACTACAGCAGGTTGCTCAGGGCCATGTCCAGTCAGATTTTGAATATCTCCAAGGATGGAGATGCCACAACCTCTCTGGGCAGCCTGTGCCAGTGTTTGACCACCCACAGAATAATAAAGCTTTTTTTCTTATGTTTAAGCAGAATTTCTTGTATTTCCGTTTGTGCCCATTGCTCCTTGTCCTGTCATTGAGCACTGCTGAGAGGACTGTGGCTCAATATTCTTAACTTCTTTACTGCTTCCCTTCAGGTATTTATACACGTTGATAATATTGGCCCAGACCCTTCTCTTCTCCAGGCTGAATGGTCCCAGCTCTCTCAGCCTCTCCTCATGTTTCAGATGCTCCAAGCTCTTCAACATTGCTGTGGTCGTTCCCTGGACTCTCTGCAGTATGTCCATGTCTCTCTTGTACTGGGGAGCCCAGGACTGGACACAGGACTGCAGAGGCATCTCACCAGGGATGAGTAGAGAGGGAGGATCACCTCCCTTGACCTTCTCACAATGCTTTTCCTGACACAGCCTTGGAGCCTGTGGGCAAATTTTGCCTAACTTTCAATACCTGCAAGGAAATGTTAGCATCTAACCTAGCTACCCAAAGATGTCTTTGTAATCAATGGAGAGAAATAGGAACATCTATTCGAAGTAGGATGAATTGCATCCTAGAATTGTGTATTTCTAGACATTGTGTATTTCTAATTGTGATAGTAGAGGGAATCTAAATGATAGATTAGACTTGGACTACTACTAGATTAGACTCAGACTAGAAGTCTAGCACTAAATAAGAGACATTTGACCCCTAAAGCACAACTTAGAATTTATGAAGCTAAATCCAAGAAGGGGGTCTGCTCTGCTTAAACACTTGGCATCTATTTCCATCTAGCTTTATTTGGGAGTTAAAATAAATTTCCTGAGGTCACAATTTACTAGGGATTACTTTTGTCTGGAAACATGATCAGAGAAGAAGAAAGTACTCATAGAAGAACCTGTTCACCAGAGCATTCACCCAGGTGGTGGAAGAAAGACAGATCCTCCTCAGCCTGGAGAAGTTCAAACCTCTAGCCCCTACTAGCCAGAAAAATATTTGAACCATATAACCTAGTTGGAGCTCATTATTTTCCAATGTGGTAAAGCCAAATGACACTACAGAAAAGAGATGCAAGATTCACAAAGTCAGTTAGAGATCCTGACTTTCTAGCTTTTGCATAGGCATGGACAGAAAGTTTATTAAAAAAAGAAAAAAATATTTTATTGGCATCTTGGCATACAACAACGCTTGCATAGGGAACCAGATCTCTCAAACATGACTGCCAGTTGCTGTCCGGTGGTGACAGGAGTCTCTGCTGCAGGAGTCCTTGCAGCAGTGTCTTTGGGTGTGTTGAGATTCCCAGAGCTGCTGCTCTGCTCAGTTCTAATCTGGTTGGCTCATGGTCCTACATGACCACTCCAGCACATGATTATCTCAACTACATACAAAGCAATTCTTAAATATCTTAACTACATACAAAAAATGGGTTATGTCACCATTTCTGTAGCTGCAGGAACAATTTCTATTATTTCCAAGTGTCTTATCTGTGTACACATATCAGTTTTACATCAGAAGCAGCCTGGGCATCTCTAGGACACTCCAGCCAGGAGGCTAATCAACACATTTGAGCATACAAATTGTTGCCTGGGGAGAATCTCCAGCATTGCCTGAAATTCCCATCTGGAGAGTTCCTGGCGCAGTCAAACACTTTGCTGTGGAGCTACGTCGAGCACCCATTTCAAATCAGCCCACTGTCTCAAACCAGCCCGTTATCTCACTGGGGCAAATAACTGGCTGCGGGGTTCTTGACTACTCAGGGAATTAATGTCTGAAGCCTGCACAGAAGCACAGCCCTGATACCCGGCTACACCACCATTATAACTACAGAACAAACTAGATTTTCATACTTGTAACTCACTTATAACTTAAGTTCTTAGCACATTGCCCACCAACGAAAGGACTGTCCCATGACTTGTCCACACTAAATGCACTAGCCATCCTTAGAGCAAGGGCCATGGCCCAGAATTTCTTTTCCCAAGAGTGTGTCATTCCAGTTTCCTCCCTGGGGCATGCATTTTCTGGAGCACAGTGACTCACCCCAGTAGAAGCAACAAGGCAGTTCCCATCATGCCTGCTTCACAACTCGCTTTCAGGGCAGTCTTCTGCAAAGTAGTATATCTAGATTTGAGTGTTACTGGATACCACAGAATTCAAATGTAAGACAAATCCATGGGAAATAACCTTTATTAGTCAAATTGCTTTAAGAGAAATTTTTTCTTTAATTCTACATTTCACAACCAGCTTTCCATCTTAATGTCCCCTTCACCCATTTAGACAGAAATGCATTGCTCTGAAATGCAGAAATTTCTGCAGGAATGCCAAAACCAGATACACACCATGAAAAGCTCCACAGAGCTTACATCTATAGTTGCAGTAATAAGAGAAATCAATATATTTCTCAAAAATATTCCTGTGGCAAAAAAGGCAGGCTTCCTTCTTGTTCTGTGTACAAACCAACGTAGAAGTACTATTTTTTTAATTACATAAAAGCCTTAATGACATTGCAAAGGAAGCCAGGAAAACAAATGTGGAAATTAACATTTTAGTAAGAATTTCAAGGCTGTTCACTTTCATAAATAACTTTCAAAATATGAAGCCAAACTGATTCATTAATGAGAGGGAAAAAATAATGTAAAAACACGAGACTCTGCTGTAAAGAGGGGTGATGAGGGGCGATATAGATTTTTTCATATGTATCTGAAATACAGACTTTATTAAGATCACTGCAGAAAGCCAACCCATGCAAAGGGAATCAGAAAGTAACACATTTTCCTTTTACGCACAAAAATGCTAGTTTCTAAAATAAAAGATCCCAAAATAAAAGCAATGAATCAGCATAAAAAGAAATGAAGAGGTAAGTGTCAAGATCCCCTCAACATATAAAAAATACAACTGTGGTGAAGAGATACTCAGACAAATTGGGATTTCCAGAAGAGATGTGTCTGTCACACTCAATTTTGGTAAAGAAAAATCTTAAAAATGATACTCATTTGTGTAAGTTGTCGGTTGTCCGTGAGAAGAGGGAGAGAGAAGACATAATTGCTTTTTTTTCTCTTTTATTTACAACATCATCTTTCAGTAAGGCAGAAATTGCACTGAACAGATGTGGGAGATCCAGACTTTGCAGAATTAGCAAGGAAGCTGCATGAAAAGAAAACCATGAATTTGCCTCCTTTCTATAAACAGCTGAATATGCTTGAGATGACGCGATGGGGAGCGCATGGCATGTTGTCCTAGAGGTACAGCCCTGCAGGAAATGTATCAGTCAACGGAGGAGAGTTGTACTTTGTTTGAGTAAGAAAGACGTTTTCAACACCGGTTCTGGTTCTGGTCAGCAAGGCTTGACGAGCTCGGCCCGAGCGTTCAGGATGGCTCAGTGTAGGCAGCATCCCTTTGCCCATGGGCACGTGCAGTTGCTCTGACTGCCGGAACATACTGATTGTCTGAAACAGTCAATTAGATGCAGAGCTGATTAGGTCGGCTCTCTCCCCACCAGCGGCAGTATTTTCACACTTTTGTGAATACCTTCAAATACACCAGCTGGCTCCATTCTGACACAGATATACTGTGTATTGAGTTTAAAATTTTTGTCACTAGAAGAACATGCCTCGGTGATCCCAGATAAGAATCAGGACTATTACCTTTAAGTACCCACATCTGAAATTGAACTTGCTTTCAGACTCCCTTGCAGGAAAGAGATGTGCTAGCATTCACAAATGACCCAAGAGACAGATAACATATTAAATGAATAATTTTGAACTTAGTAGGTGATATGTTTTATTTCAAATGTGTCATAAGCCTAAAATATTAAGCTTCCCACAATTAAAAAATGATTCACATATTCCAAATAACATTCTAAACTTTACTTCCAAGAAAATTCCAGATATTTTTCAAGCTTTAATTATGCTTTAAAACATTCTTGTAAAGTAGTCTGCAAATACACACAAGTAATTTCCAAGTAATTTCACTGTCCAGTATAATGCAAATGGCATGGCACGACAGAGTTGCACGAGTGTTTAAGACTGGGGGGCTGGAGAAGATAAAATCAGTATAGAATGCATCATTTAGGCACACGAGTTTCTCAAGTCAGAGGACTGTTCAAGTTGAGGTGGAGTCTGCCTGACAGATAATATATAGCTTTTACGTCCCCAATTCCCAGCGTCAAGAGGCATAATAAAAGAACTCTTATAACTTCGTAACAGAGATGGGTCTGGCACTCTGCTAGCTAGTGAGGTCTCCCCAGGACACTACAAGAACATCAGTCTGTGACTAATAATTTGCTGCTGTGACAAATGGGAACGCGTTGCTGAGTTTTCATAATTGTGAAATACATTCTTGTTTTGTATATGGATCAGCATGCTCAACATAGCAACAATTCAGACTTTCAACGCTCCATGACTCACTATTGCCTGCTATTTATTCCATCCCTATCTCATGCTAATAATTGCTGTAGATATTAAAAAAATACATTGTTGTATCTTTCAGCAAATGATCAATGTCAAACAAATCATTTTGCTGACAAAAAGTGATATTGCTTATATGAGGCTCTCAGATACTTGAAGGTGGAGTAAGAAGAATAAGATTAGGATCTAACAGAGATTTGATCGCTGTCATCTCAACAACAAGATGTTGACAGCTAGAATAAATAACTTCTCAGGAGCAACTTGTTAAACTGGGTTAAAAGAGGATCTGTAATGATGTGGCCTGCTCTAATACCTCCTGCCAATCAGATTATATTTTATTACTCAGCTGAACTATACAGCATGATTCAGTTTGTGCTAAACTGGAGGGGGTCACAAGATTCAAACACTCATATTTCCTGAAAGCATTTTGGCAGAAAATGTGGATAAGAACAAGAGCATGCTGGTGTCAGAAGAAGAGACAAAAGGCTTCATGGGAGTTATTTAGGGCTAGCAGAGTGCTGGTCTAAGGCCAAGTGACCACACTTTGCCATCTAAAAAAACTTCTCTGTGCTTCTGTGGCACACATCAGGAAAACCTCTGAAAGTATTATATATACACATCAGCTCAAACTACCACTAACCGTCCTTGAGAGTACTGTATGGGGCACCATCAGCCTCTTCAGCAAGTAAAAGTCCTTCCTGAAAAATCTATGAATGGAAAAACTTGCAACTACCAAATTCAAACCCACCTAAATGGCCAACAAGAAATGGATACTGCTGGTCAGAAAAGGGTTGTAGAGCCGGAACAGGCATTGTAATTTCATAGAATACTAGTGCTAGTGTCCTGAACAAATTATACTGTGTCATGTAGTTTAGAACATTACACCTACTTTTATAAACTGACAGAGCATATACCTAAAAGGAGCTACTAGCTCTTAAGCAATCTTTTAATACGCAGCACCCTCTGTTTGTAACGATACACTTATATGTTATAGTCAGTGTACCTTAGTTTTCTTGCTGGTAGCTGGATGCAAAGACATTCTGCAAGTGTTTTCTCCAGCTTTCAAATTGCTGTATCATTTCTCTCTGTGTCCTCTTTCAAACCAACTTATAAGTATGTGGATATCAGAACTGAACGCAAACTTTCACCATTATCGTTACTGATATTAGGTTCAAAACCAAAATCAACACTCTCCTCTTAGTCAGCGTCACCTCTTTAAGAGAAGATATTTGTTTGCCCTTTCTGACTCAGCATCTTTCTGACTTTGGGCCCAAAATAAAAGGCCCACAAGTTAAAGCTGGAGGAGAAGGTACCTTCCTCTTCCACAGCAGCCTGGTGCTCAAACACTTCTACTGGAAGCAAAAGATTAACTAACTAACTTCAATGTGGTAGGTTCAAATCCAATTTTTCAGTTTTTGTAGAAACTGCTCTTCTGACCATAGTCTAATCTGAAATGGTGGTCCTCGGAAGCTGTGCTGCTGTGTTACAAAAAACAGAGACTGGAAGGTGCAGAAGAACACTAGGACAACACAGCCTGTCTCAGCATGGCAAGTTACAGCCTCACCAGGCAGTCTTATGTTCCCATCTCTCCTTCAACAGCTGTCTTTGTTTCACACACACAGCTGTGTATATTTTTTCATTAATTAAAATACCTGGCTGTCCTGTCTCATTGCTATTTACCATTCCACTGGCATTTGTGTCAACACCAGTGTTTTTAGCAATGATTTTGTGTGTAATCATGGATGAAATCATTAAGTAGTAAGTAGACAAGGATCCATGCGGAAGTTCCTGTAGAAGCACAACCCGGTCACCACCATAACCCATGCACAAGCATTTTAGGAGATCAATCCTTGAAACTGTTTAGTATGTGCTCTACTACTAGAGTGCTATTTTAACCTTTTACATGTGAACGTTTCTTTTTTTTCCTGCATTTTTGGCTCCGTGGGCCCATCTGAAATATCTGTCTGCTGAAACAGCACAAGGAAGCTTAAAATCTCAGAATAAGTCTGTATAGCTTGATGAGGATCCCACCAGTATCATATGGAGCTGGTGGTGACTGCGTTGCTGAGGCAGATTAAAGAACGCAGAACTTGACCTGATTTTTGCAACTACCGTAAAGACAAATCTTTACCAAACTTGTTAGTTACTGAGTCACATGCCCTTGTCAGGTAGTTCCTTTCAGTTGCATTTTATATCTTTCTTTCCCTCATCTTAACCCATTCATGTCAGAGATGTCTGATGCTCTCAGCAAAGCGCATCATGTGTTTGAAGCAAACCTACAAAACAAATGAAAAGTACTTCTTGTGCTATCTTTTTTGCTGTCTTGCTGTGGATTGAAGAAAAGGGAGGTGAGATAAGGAAACAACTTCTCCAGTGCCTTTTGTTTCTCTCAGATCACAAAACGAGAGGATGGGTTAGGGCATGGATGAAGGATTTAAATATTGAGAGGTAAGTACAGAAAGGTTTTTCTCCTACAAACCTGCATGCAATGCCTTTGAAATCTTTGGTTTGCTTTAGCGTGGAAAACCAGCTGATTTGTAGTTGAGCTTATCCCATATTAACAGGCACGCTGGCATTAACTTGGGGAAGAAAGACTGAGAATCCTCCTCTGTCTCAGGCAAGTTATTAAGATTCACAGTCAATCTTTGCAGGAAAGGAAAACAACTGTGAACAGCAGAGCCGAGTTTGCCGAAGGACTCTGGGCTGCGGCGGTGGCCTGGGGGCAGCACGTTCGGGGCGGACGTGCTTGTCTGTCACCACTCAGCGTCCTGAGGGACTCCTGGCGAGCAAATTTAGGACCAGGAGATGGAAAGAAAGAACCTGTTTATTTAGGGAGGCCATGCCAGAATAAAGCAATCAGCCCTCACTCTCCAGCTCCAGGGTTCTCTACAGAGCTGCCTAAACCTATTTTCTGTGATGCCCTGCAGCTTTCCAACACTCCCAGTCCACCAGGGCTCAGACTGCAGCAGCTGCTCATAAACATGTGAGACCAACAGGAAAGGACAAGTAGCTTCCAAGGACTTAACACTGAATTTCTAAAGGTTTGCACCCTGCTTTGACCTTCCCCATGAAAAGTCGGAAGGATACCCTTTTTCTGAGAACATTTTGGTCAAGTGCTCCTTGCAGAACTGAAGGGTAATACAGAGTTGTGATTAGCCTGGGCAAAGCCAGAGTAATTTAAACTTTAGTGATCTTACACAGGTAATCTAGACTTTATGACAGTCTGGCTTTTGTAAAAAGCTTTTTCTTTAAATTTAGAGTTAAATCCTCTAGCCTATTCCTGTAAATAGCCAAACGCATGCTACCTTTTCTGGAGCTAAGGTTTCATCCTTCGTTGCATTCTCATTATATTTCAATAGAGAATTAAATTAATGAGCATTTATTGACAAATCAAATTTTTCTGCCTACTACTGAGACACTCGTGTACATGATACTCAACTATATGTGGTACTTACCCTCTTCTATTAAAAAAATCCCTGCTTTCTGTGATCATAGATGTGCTCTTTCTCTGGCCCTTATCCTATAAGCTGGGACAATTTCCACACTTGTTTTACAGAGAGTCAGCTGAGGAAACTTGGCCAAGGTCAAAGAGAAGGTATGCAATGCAGGAATTGCATAAAATCCCTCCAGAGCCAGGTTACTGCTGAGGTCGTCCTTCCTTTCCATCGTCATATAAATCTAAACTGGGAGACACAGCTGCTCCCTAACCTGGTATCTGCTTGCACCCTCTGCCCACGCCCAGGCAGTACATTTAGTAGGAAACTCATACAAGCAGGACAGGAGGCAGTCACACCAAGCTCCAGGAGCCTCTCTGCTCTGGATGCCACAGGACTGGCTCTGCAGGCCACAATGTGGAGCACACTTGCACAGATGTGGAGACTTAGCACTGCATCTTAGAGACCTCAGGCTGTTACAGTTAATTGCTAATTTGCAAGTCACAGATGGGCTGCGATTGAAGTAAGTATATTAAGTATCAAAGGTGCAAATTCCATTGGCTATCTAGTTGCCTAAAGGAGGGGAATGGTGATCATTTTTCTTCATAATTTCTCTTCATCATTTTATGTGGAAAGGCCTTGGGCTGTTTATGAGAACTCTCAGAATTATGTAGGCATTATATTGTTCTCATCTTGTTTGCTATTAGAAATGAAAATGTTTGATTAATCCACAGAGTGAATGTTGATCCACATAGAAACAGGAGAGGAGGATTGGAAGTGTCCTCCTTAATTATAAAGTCCTTCTTGCTGCTGTCTCAGTCATATCAGGTAATCCTTTTCATAAAATTATCTCATTTCATCTTAGAATGACTTAGAGGTTTTGTTGTTCCTACTGTTTCTGCAGGAAGGCAATTCAAGAGCGTATTTTTTCTGATGGCAGGAAACCCTGCTAGCGCCCAGCCTAAGTTTAGCCTCAGCTCAGTATTGTTCATAAAGTCTGTTAACTTAAACAGCTCTTTTTTTCCTGATTTCTTCCTTCCATGTTGCACCCATAGAGAGTTATCACATTCCATCTCAGCCTGTGTGTTGTGAGACTGCAAATCAAATGCTTCAGGTCTTCAGGTCTTTTACTCCCTAGCTGTCTCCCCAGTAGCCTTTCTCCATATCTGATGTGTGTTTGGTCATTGCTCCTGCACAGAAGTCACCAGCACCCACCATAGCGTTCCAGATAATGTCTTGCCAGTGCCTGGATGGACACTGATGACTCCTTGATTCTCTGAATGCATTTTAAGCCATTCATTCCTTTTCCCTACACGTCCCTCGCCACAGACACTTCTATGGAAGTTGTGATCATCTGCAATACCCACACCTTTCTCTTCCTCAATGATTTCCAAATCCATTACACTTTTTTCAAAAGTTAACTTTTGAAAAGTCCACATTTTTCAAAACTTCTAGCAAAAAAAAAAAATTGTTTTAGCTTATAAGTGCATGATTTTGCCATTTATATGATTCATTTCATAACAGTTCTTAAACTCTAGTCTCCAAGGTCATCATGACCCTCCCTGCCCTGACAATTCTTTTTACTTTCATGTCATCAGACAATGTTATCAGAAAATGTCATCAACATACTCTTGTTTTTCATATCAGGGTCATTAAGAAAATATTAAGCAAGATCGTGCTGCAGATGATCCTAAAGATCCTCAAGTATCATACTTCTTCCTTCAAGATTAACTTTTGCCATCTCCTATTTGGTTCATTTCCTACATTCCTTAAAGTCCTGCTGTAACCAACACTGCTCTATACAATTGCTTCTGTGGTACTTTACTGAAGGTCAGATAGATTAGATTGCCTGCGTGTCATTTGCATGGAGAAATAAGTTGTTGAGGGAAGATACTGGGTTGTTCTGATGGTATCTGCTTTTACGATATCAGGAAAAAAAAGGGAATCTTATGCTGAATTTTATGCTATCTTCTTTCTACAGGACTGGAAACAGCAGTGCTCTGGATGGTGCATTTGCACAGCAAAGGGAGAGCCCTTCCACCACTGCCCACCACCCTTCCAGCAACTGCACCACCTGTGTAACACCAGCCAGTGCTGCTGGGAGGGAGGACACAGGGCCCCTTCATTTGTCTCTCCTGGCCTGATAAATCCTCATCTGTTTACCTCTGAGTCTTTGATAACGCCATTCTCACGCTTTGTTCTCAAAACTTCCAGACATCCAGTATTCAGGATGATCATGAACTGTAGCGTAGTTGCTGGGATTGCTTTTCTTCTGCCCTCCCTTTCCTAAAACTAGATAACATATTTGCTGATCTCCAGTCCTCTGATATAATCCCTGATTTTATGAGCTTGTCAAGAGTCTTTTTCTACAATTTATTTTTTCAAAATATCGGAAAGGCTTTTAGTATATCGTTATTGAAAATTGAGGACTTGTATCCATCAATTTTTAGGCCATACCCAGTCTATCTTTGATCATTCTCTCCTATTCTCAATGCATTGCAGCCAACTCCTTTTATTTTTTAATTATATGAATCCTTTACTGTTTGGTTTTGGTTTTTTTCCATTTTCTGTGGCACATCTAACTCAGTTTCATTTTTTGGAGAGTCTCATTCTATTTCAATACTTGCCAACATCTTAGTTTTCTCTATTGATCACTTCTTTCTTCCTTTGCTTATAGTCTTACTGCTTAGCCCTAGTATTTCCCTTCAGGTCTACAGTTAGGTCTGCAGCCGTTCTTTCCAAGCTTTTTACCTCTAGGCCGGTATACGTGTTTTGGACATTTCTGTCTCTGTGATGCAGACAAACCTGAACCCCCTCTTACATGCCAGTTCTGATGCTTTTCAGCTATTTTGACATCTTTAACTAGTTCCCTCAGTTAAAATAATCCCTTTCGAAATGGAGAATCTTAAATACAGATCTTTTACTTTATTGGTACCATTAAACTGGGATGCTGGACATGAGATATCCCACTAAATGATGTTTGTTTGGGAGGTAATATTAATTGGCTGCCAAATCCCCATGGGAGAGAAAAACTGAGGCTAATACAGCGCCCTGACTCACCTCTGTCACAGTCCACCCCTGAATTCCCCTGTCCCACTCACACAAGAAGAGGCAGCAAACTGGTTGAGCAATGGGGGATGTTTTTGTAGCAGACATTCTGTATTTGTTAATGGTTTTCTTCTTAGCTTACTCTGTAGGAGCAAAGGTAAATCACGGTAGCAATTTTTAAGGAAATGAGGCATTTAGAGGATGAGCAACTTGTTTCAGGGAAGGAATTCAGTCTAGCCTGATGTTGGACATAGCCCAGATCTCCTAAGGCAAAAGCCCTGACTGAACTAGCCTCACCACCATGCCTTGCACTTCAAATAAATGCATCCCTGAGAAGAAGTTCAAGCTAATGTTAGACATGGTTCACAAGCTGAGTGTCAAGGATGATCAAGCTCTAGAAAATGTGATGTATGAGGCAAGAACAAATGAACAAGGATTGTCTAACCCAGACAACGAGGGAATAAATGGTAACAGTCCTCAACACAACTGCAGTGAGGAAGGGAGAAATCTATGCAGGAGTAAATAGGAAAAGAAATAATGGACTTGAACTGCTGCAAGAAAGTTATATCACATATATATCATATGTCCATACATAAAAATGGATAAGAATAGATTGGCAAGGAAATCTGCAACACCTCCACTATTGGAGGTGTCTAAGAACTGATTAAACGAATTAAACCAGCTTTTCTCAGGAAGGGCATGGTTACTGCTGATTTTGCCTTGGGGATGATGAACAGACCATATGAGCCCTGGGGAACCTTCCAGCGCAATGACCCTGTGGCAAAGACTGAGAGGTCTAGGAAAGGTCTGGCCTTTCTTGCATTGGCTCATCCATCCTTTCTCTATCTACAGACTCTCCACCAAGAAAGTAGGTAAGTTACTGAAATAAATTCAGCTTTAACAAATGTAGCAGTCTAGGTCTTAAACTTGACATCTCCTGCTTTGATGAGAAAACATAGTTTGGCGGAGGCCAAAACAAAGTTGCAGGAGCAACTCCTTTTTGTACATAGGGGCATAAATATTTCTTTTTCACTATGTGTGGTACCAGCTGGAGCTCCTTTTGTTTCCTAAAAACTATAGGATTTATTATCTTTATCTTGGCAGTTTACCATTTTGATATTGCTACTTGCTTCCCCTCCCTCAGTATTATTCAGATGAAGGACAGGACTTTTTTTCTTATAAATTCCCCATCAGTGCCTCTATTCTTCCTCTCTCAATTCATTTTCTGGGTAATTTTAGCTGGCCTTTCTAAAATGGCCTTCATGACTATTAATCTATGTCTTCTACAATATCTAATTACATACAGCTATCATACACATGAGTTTGTGTGAAAGCCTTTTATATTTAAACTCTATAACCCGACTCTATAATTAGAGCCAGCAGATCGTTTTTTATCTCTGCCTGCCATTAGTTTTACCATTTCCAGTTCACCAACTTGCAGCAGTCGCTGCGGCCGCTCCCTCTCCGGGCTGCAGGCTGCGGCGGATGGGGCCGGGGAGGTCCTGCCTGCTTCACCCCGCTCCTCCAGCCCTGCCGACCCCGTCCTTCGGCCAGACAAGGACATTGCAACTTGGCCTCCCCACAGCAAAACTAGGGGCAAAAAAGGAGGACCAGAACAGATACTTTTTCTTCACAGGTCTCCCCACGCTGCGGTATATTTGTGCCCTGCTCCCATTCAGAGCCTTTTCACTGTAATGCTTCACAAAAATATTACCATTTCTACATTTACGCTTAGGGATTTAATGAGATAGTAGTTTTGCGATGGTGAAATGTTTTAATCTGTGGGCATTTTCTATAAAAGAACGGAAGATTACTCTTTGTGGAAAATGTTTGCAATTTTCTTTCTTTCTTTTTTTTTAGGAAAAGATAAACATTCCAGTTTACATTAAATTAGTTTTGTTTTTCAACTGTGAACAAGTTGAAAAAATCAGTCATGAATGCACTGGTAAGCTGGGAAGAGCCCAAAAACTGATTGAGGAAAATCCAGGACGGAGGAACAAGAATGAAAAGAAACTTAGAAAATTTGAGCTCATTGTAAATTAGACATCCTTTTAATACACAGAAGACAACATTTAGGGTAGGGAAACATTAATGGTCTTACAATAGACAAAACGGATGCTAAAGGGGATAAGTAATCAATTGTTCAGCATGGGGAAGGATAAGATGACATTGGCTTAAATTGCAGCAAAGAAGGTTTAGGTCTGACTTTAGGAAAACCTTGCTAATTATAACAATAAAAAATTCCTGTTACAGGCTACTCAGAGAGGTGGCAGAATTCCCAATGGAAAGTTTCAAGAACATATTTCCAGAATGGCCTCGGTATGTTTAGTACTGCCTCTTTATGGAAAGATAACCTGACCCAGCCTTGTGTTACTCTGAATTACCTTCCCTGTATAGTTTCAAGGAGAGAAAAGGGAACCTGAGAACATCTTTCTCAAATTTTAGTTTCAGGCCAAATTGAAATTTTTCAATTTTTTTTTGATTAAAAGTAAAAATCTTGGAGAGTTTTTGTGAAAAACAGATGGTCTTATTTTTTTCAGAAGTTTTAATGGTGATTCTCTTTCAAAACCTCTAACTCTTTAATTTATTTCCAAGAGGAAGAAAAAAAACCCTCTTAAACTTTCAGCCATGAGAGCCTGTAAATGGAGGTGAACTTCTCTTTCTGGGTTTTACTGCCACCAAAAGAAGAGCCTGGGAATGCGCCACACATTTTGACTGATCAGCATGACAAAGTGCTTTTCTCTTAGTCCTAAGACTTATACTGCAGGAAGAAAGTCTCTAGCAAATTGGATGTAGACGGCAGCATCTCTTCAAACTTGGCATCACCTCAGCCAATTCAGAAGAGACAGTAAAATCCATCAGCATAAGGAAAAAGGCGACTAGTTGGCCACCTAAAACGAATGGAGAGCTACCCCCTTCACCACTGCAGGCAGGCGCCACCGTTATTTGGGAGATGATGTCAGGTGCCGTAGGGGGAGAGGTGAGAAAAATCCAACAAAATTAGATTGATTCATGGTTTCTTCTGCTCTCTGCAGAATAATTCCTGGGACCCGTAAGCAGCCGCCCCAGAGTGCAGGTTTTCAGACGCTGCGCGTGTTGCAGCTTGGCACTCCGTCAGTGTATTCTTCCTCCCGGTGCCTGCTGACAGGTCTGGCCCTGCTACCATCTGGCTTGCGAAGTACGGAGACCAAATGAAATGGAGCCTGAAGAAATTAACATTCCTTCCTTGATCTATTAATAACTGAAAAGTGTTGATTTTGGTGACAGCTAGATACTTTATTGTGAAGCAGATTGGTTAATTAGAAGCATCGTAATGAAGGTTATACTGGATATGTGTGTCCCTTCAGAAGCACACATATTTTTAATAAGGAGAGTTTGGTTTTTCTCACAGACTTAAACAGTCACGGAAAATGCTATGCGTGAAAAAGTCAACAAAATGAAAAAAAGACAATTTTCTCCAACTCTCTGTTACTGCTTTTTTACTATGCAAAAAGTCTGTCTATTTTGAATATGGCTACCAGCTAAAAGCCGTCAGCATACGAAAGGAGGCATCAGGCACGTGCAGATCTCTGCACCACTACTACTTCACCTCATTTTCAGGGTCCTGAGGGCCATCTTCCCAGCGCGAATAAGCACACAGATGGCCACCTTACTTAATAAAAAAAAATTCCCATTTACCCGACTTAACTCCTGTCATGAGCATCTCATAGGTTCATTTGTGTGCTTCTGCCGCTGGCAGACGCAAGACCCAGCCGACCTGCAGGTGTTTCTTAATTGTATTTAAAGCAGGTTCATGTGGATTCAAATCAGCTCAGATTAAGTCTATAGGACCTTTGGATAAATTGGAAGAAATAGGGGTTTTGCTTGATTTAATTAAATATATTTTAAGCTGATCTAAAGCCACACTGGTGCAATTTTGAATTTAGCCATCGCCTTCTGGTAACTTGTTATTCTAGGAGTAACTTGTTCGCATGTCAAGGCTTTCAGATTGAGGAGGTGGCTGTTAAAAATACCTTCCATTTTCCTGGCACAGTTATTATCTGGTACAAGTTGATGCTTGTAAAACTGGTGGTTGTTATTTTAAATATCAGCCTTTAAGTAAATGTCTTCTCATTACCACTTTCCAAATGAGTAAGGTACCACGAGTGCGGGCACAACTGAGCAGTTCCAGTGTCTCCTGTGGACCCCTGGTGTTGCCACCTCTGATATTTTCGTGCCCGCTCCATCTTTGAACACTGCACGGCAGTGTCAGCTGCCGGGGTTAGCTTATTAACTGTGCAAAACAGCAGCTCTTCACTCTTGATCCTTAAGCTCATGCTCCTGTAGAAACTAAAACACCTTGTTAAGATTTGCTGTTGTTCACCATGAGACATGCGCAGGCGTTCAGACCACTCCTTGTCGTTTCTCCTCCATCTCTCCACTGCGATGCTTCACCCCCTATGACTCCACCTCTGTACAGGCTTTGCTCTGATTTCTGCTCCCGTTGATGCTCCCCCACCACCTGCAATCATTGCTTTCTCTCCACCTCTCACTTCTTCCCCTTCGCCCTCCAACCACTCCCCAGATTTTCACTTCCCCATCCTGCAAACTGCATCAAAAAGCCAGGAGATGTTTTGGGGGACTGTAGCAGCCCCCACCAAGCCCCGTGGGGCACCGGGCACCGTCTCCCACTGGGTCTGCAGCTGCCGTCCCACCATTATAACGCTCAGCCCCAGCGCCTGGTTTCTCACCTTTCATCTCTGGCACAAAATGGGTCCAGCAGTACTAATCCGAGGAATATATTTGCACAGCCCCTGTTGCCTGCTTGGATCAGGTTCAAGCATCTCCGATGGCTCTGCGCCAGGTGGGCCAGCGGGTCCCAAAGAGGCAGCATGGGCCCAGGTCTGTCGAAGGCTGCTTCTCCCCCGTGGTCCCTTCACCCTCATACCGGCACGGGCTGCATCGTCCCTGGAAGTGTCCAGCCGGCCCGTGGCCCCCTGCCACGCACTGCCGCTGGCACTGGCACGCTGCAATAGCGTCTGCCTGCTAAGCAAAAGCTTAGAGCTGGCTCTGTTAAATACTAGTCCGTATTTAAGCAGGGGAAACTTAGATTTTGATTACTAAATTTGATCAGAGAACAACTTTGGGATTTTTGTGACATTTACCACACAATCACCTGTTTCTTTTCCCAAATGGCTGTTTGCATCAATAAGTTGAGATTTAGTATTCCTAAATACAATTCAATTCAGGAGGACAACAAAGTGCTCTTCAGGTTTGCAACTATAGGTCTGCTGACTTGTGCAAAATGGCTGTAGCTTTCCTTCGGGTTCTTCCCCTCCCACAGGGCCACTGGCAGCTGAGTTGTATGGCCTCGTGGCACAAGGGCTCCCTGCTGATGTCAGGGGTCTCTTTTCCTGGGGAACCAACAACAAAGTATATTAGTGCTATAGTAAGGACATCAACGGGTAGGAAAAGGCAATAGCAGTATCACCAGAATGACAGAAAAATATGTATTTCTCTTTCCCATCCTCTGAGGATCCCCATTTCATCCTCCACATCTCTCCAGCTTCAGGGGGAAAATGTGGGGCCAGCACTATCAACTGGATGCATCTGAAGTTAGGCTCCTTTTTAAGTATTCAGATACCTAAATAAAACTATTGGCCTGATTTCCAGGAAGGCTCAAACCCACTTAATTTTAGCTCTGCACTCCTGGAAATCAGGTATCTCATTTAGATGCCTAAAAATGGATTTAGTTGCTTAATAATAATTTGTGTTTAAATACATTGTCCCAGGAATATCTTGCTTAGATATTAGATATACTGCTATTGCAGTATCTAAATAATAGCAACAGCATTAAAACCCAGAGTATTTTATTCCAAGTGGAGAAGGCATTCAGGGATGTACCAGGGGGGTAAACTATCTGGAAGAGAAAAGCAGATTTCAAGAGAGCGTATGTGGAAGTGGACAGCTGAACTGTTCAGCAGAACAAAATTAGAGACAAAAGACCTGAAGTTTTGCATATATTTTATTACTGTTCAGGAGACATTACAGCTCCATCAGTGACTTCTGAAGAAGGATACTTCTTCTCCATAGGTGGAATTTAATTTCTATATTTGAAGATAACACTTTATTTTTGAACAGAAGTGGGTGAGAACCTGAGGAAATGGAACCAGAGAACCTAGCAAGTGCTGATGAAAAGAAGAGCATGGAAAAGCAACCAGTTTGCAACTCTACCCTGGCTTTCTTTGTGTATTATGGTCTCCAGGAGATGTAGTGTTGCCAGAAAAGGTTTGTGGGAGCAATGACCCATTTCCAACCCTCCTTTCTTTTTCCCCAGACCTATAGTTAAAATACTATAAAACTGCCATTTGTTTTGGAGAGTTTTGCCCGACCGTGCTTCTGGTTATCTTTCAAGCTGTGACTTACACCACTGGTATCTTGGTAGAAGATGTTCCTTGTGATTTAGAGTAGGGTTAAAACTAAGCAAAGCCCACCGTAGGATCTCAGAGCCTAGTTCCAGAGCTCTTACTCTCAGCTTTGCAAACCGTACAATTTGTGTAACGTTGTGCACGTAAAACCTAATCCTGCAAGTGATACTCAAGGGAATAGTACTGCTGACAACAGGCATCTAAGTTTAGCACCAGATTTGAAGACTGGCACACAGTCAATAACACAGTCCAAAACTGCTGCCCAGCACTCCTACAGTAATAACAGCCACAGCTGAAGACTATCGTGCACCCACCAGACGTTCTACAATAACATGCCTGGGAGGTGTTCCTGCAATAGTCTTGATAGTCAGTGAAAAAGCAGAGAGAAAAAAAAAAAAAAGCAGCTTCCAGATATAAAATATTTTGAGACTCCATTCAAGCTATTATAGCTGTGCTAAAACTGGCCCTGAAAATTTTAGACATGCTACTCATGGGCATGAAAAAACATCGTGTCACATACTACATTGAGTATTGTTGATGCATTCACAAATAGCCCTGAAAAATTAGATAATTTAATGCAAAAAAAAAAAAAAAATTAGTGAACACTGTTAAAGAATTACATGCAGTGCCATCTGTTGGCTCTTTTGTTCTACTTCTATTGAATCTTTGCACATCCATTGAAGGTTACCGTTACTGTCTGAGTTGCATAAACCCAGCGTGAGTAAACAGAAATGATTTATTTCATGAATTTTCAAGTTCAGAACTTGTGAACTGCAGCATTTAGCCTTGTCACTGATTAAGCTGTTTTATAAAGCATTTCATTAATCTTACTTCATTGTATAAGTTATTAATTTTAAAGGATTTGTTGCTATGTGTTTTCATAGTTCAATAAAAAATGAACAAGTTGAAGTGGAAAAAGATATGGAGCAGAAGGCCTGTGCCTTTAGGGACTGACACCAGTTATTAGACACATATCTTAAGGAATCTGAAATTCCTCCTGGCAGGTGTATCATAAACAGGGAGCTGCAACTTATGCTCTGACGATGCTGAGCTACTTGGCTATTATAATTAAACTTACATTAAAAAAAACCCCTCCTGCTGTTCCCCTCTCCTTCTGGAAAGGCTAGCAGTTTTCTTCAAACCATTATGACAGTATTTCTAACACCTCTGCATTAGTTTTCAGGATATAAAAAGTCACATGCTCCTTTACATGGCCAGACTGCAAATCTAGCAGAGGGGGAAGGGAGCTCAGGAAAAGGAACATGGAGCAGTGTTCCCCATCAGAGATGGGGATTGCTGGGAAGAGCAAGGCAACGGCAGGAGTGATCTCTTCTTCTAGTTCTGTTTTTAAGATAAAGTGAAATAGCTACACAACTGTCTTGGTAAATGGAAAAAGAATATCCAAACAAGAAAATGATGTAAGTACTACAAGGCCATTACGGGGTTGGCCAAAGATCCATGTGCCATTGCTATGCCGTATATTTAACTCACGACGTGGGGGATGGCAAAGTCAAAGGTGAAGCTTCCCCAGGAATTGGGACCGCTTCAGTCTCTTCCCCTGAAAAATCCCAGTCTCCAGTTTCAGGCTCTCTCCCAGACTGATTTCCTCCCTGGAGTTCAGCCTCCCATACGCCTGCTGACTCTGGATCTTTTCGCAGTCTGGTTCACACCTCATCAGTAAATTGCACCCTTTCCCACTCAGTCCCATTTTCATTCCTTCACCTCTTCTCTTCATCTCAGTTTTCACCTGCCTTCAGGCTCCCAGTTTACTCACACATGCCAGAGTATGCGTATTATGATGGAAATTGTCAGGGCATTTAGAAACTAAATTTTAATAAACCTTTACTGATCCTATGCCAAGTGAATTTTCAAATGCAATTTGGGCAAAAGTTTGACACATACAAACAGAGCCTTCTGGCTCCCCCATGTTCCTGCTTGGGGTGCTAGAAGTTTTCAGCCCCTCAAATGCATTAACTTGTGTGAGAGCGCCAGCTTTTCTGCAAACAGTTTTTGGCTGAATTCTCCAAAAACAAATTTATTCTCCAAATAGAAAGTCATAGACAAAGCACTTATGAGCACTTATGAGCTGTAGCTTTGCAAAGTTATAAGCAACCAAAAAGAGGGGCTAAAATGGGAATCAACACCAAACCTTAGCTACAGCCAATGCTGGGATCTTGTTTGTAATATGAACACATGCCTGAGTAGTATCTATATAGCATCCTGTCCACCTGCTGCTTCAAGAGGTATTCAGGCTATGTCAGAAAATGCTAGCACTTCCAATTCTTCTCCAGCCAAGCCTTCCAACTGTAAATTCCCAAAGTGCACAGAAATATTTATAACTAGCATTCATATTGCTAATTGAAATATTAGTAGGAGATACCAGCTGCTTCATGTATCAAAATACTGACATTCATTATTATTGGTTGGCAGAGACTTCAGGATTTTTTTTTATTTTTGTATAAATTTGGTGCTCGTGAAAGCATATTAGTGGAGTTGAGAGTGTAGGGAAACAGATCTAAACATGAACTCTAACCCTATGCTCTACCCCTGCCTTTCTAAGAGCTTTAACTGCAGAGCCAAAGCCTGGGCTTGGTTCCCTGGAAAGGAAAGGACTAGCATCATAATTTGACTTTTTCCAAATTCTCTTTCTCAGCTGTGCAGGAAGAGCACACCAGATATTTGAAAAGGTTTATGCTACCCATATGGCTAGGTGTGCAGTTATATTAGCAAGAATTAAAGAAATGGAAAAAGAAAATCTGGGGCAGCCTTGAAAGATGTTGCTTTAAGGAAGCTTAATTCAGTCCCTTCAGGGTGAAGACATGTTTTATCCCACGCATTGCCAATTTGAAGTTACAAGCCATTTTCTTAATTGCATATTTGAAAGATTAAGAAGCACTGCTGCTAGTGTTATGATCACAAGCGAAGTTAATGTAGGGTTTCACAGCTTTTGGAGTGATTTGGAATTTTATTACATGTATAACATTACATGTATATTAAATAAGAAAATAATGGCCATTTTAGACATTTTACACAATATAGGAAGAGCAGGCACAATTTCATTATTCTCTTCATGCAGCCTGATAACAAGTATAATCCTCCTTCTTGCAAAGACTGACTATATAATTGTTATCAGTCTTGTAGTAGCAATCTTGCATAACTAGGAGGACCTATTACAATTTAGATGTCCCTGTCTTAGGCATTGTACAAACAGAAGGAAAAGGTGGACCCACGGCAAACAGAAATGACAACCTTAGTCTAAGACAAAAGTCAGTAGGTGGCAAGGTAAAGAAAAAATATCATTTTCCTTATAGTGTATATTAGAAGCTGAATTGCCCATTGCCATGGCTACCATGCTGTGATTTCAGGATTGATCTCACCTTAGCAGTTTGTTAACTTTTCATTTTACCAGTCCAGACATTTATGCTATGTACTCATCATAGTGGTGCCCAAGAGAGTTGAAAGCTCATCACAGCCTCAGCAGCCAGCCTTTGGATATACACATGGAGGAGCACTACACAATCGAAAAGCAGAGATTTCGTTCTCAATATCCTATTAGTATAACTTCAATGGTGATGGACTCTCAGTCAAGTGTAACATTAGAGGGGGTATAAGATACTCATCGCTCAGTATCCCTTAGAAACAGGTGGAGGATTACTGATTAATCCCCCTTTACTGGTTAACTAGTAAAAATCCAGTAGAGCATGTCAAATAAACTAGTTATTTGGTGTCTTTGACAGTAGGACTATCTCCCTCGTTGTATCAGGACAAGGCACACACTGGACACAGTGATTCTGATCCTGAGATTCCTCCTGTTTTGCTGCATTAGATCTTTGTGCTTTGTTTTTGGTATTACTTCCAATGAAATAACACAAGCGAGAAAGCAAAGGGGTCCCAAAACTCCAGTGACACTGGGGTGAACTCTGCCGGTGGTGGGACTCCCCACCTAGGCTCCTCTCCAGGGGTCTGCATAGGTGGGCTTCGTTGCACACCAGCTGAGTACTAGAGCTGACTGGAATGTTTCAGCCACACAATTTGGTCTGAAAACTCTCATTTGTCAAACACAGCACTTAGAGGAAAAGCATATAGTTTCACTGAGGAAGATCTTTCAGGTTTTAGGTAGAATTTTTAACTGGAAAGGAAGCTTTTCTCCCCAGAATAGAGGCATAGAAACCATGGTTCCCTTCCCTGCTCTACCTGAAGTACATGGGGGATTTCAGCCTGCATCACCCTAAATGCTTGTAATTGGTTATTTCAGGCTGGGTCAGTTTATTGTTCTTCACCATTTGGAGTGTTTCTCATTTCATCCTGCTATCAAAGGGGTGTCTTTTTTTTCAGCCAGAACAGCTAACTGCTGCTGAGACTTACTGAGACTGTCAAAACTCTACCATCAGATTTTATCCTCACAGCACATCTGTAGGAGTTAGGATAAAATGGTTTTTTTAAGGTGGAGATGGTGCACAGTATTTGCAGTAATGTCTGTCCAAGGCCACTGAGGAAGTCTGGAACTAAAGTAGCATTTCCTATTTTTCCTGACCATGAGGCCGTTGTAAGCCACAAAACTTACATAGACATGTATAAACATCTATAGCAACTCTAGATCCATTGATTTCAAATGAGCTAAATACCTCAGTAGCCCTGGCCCAAGCGCTTGAACTGGACAACCCCTTGCTGAACGTAAATGGCTTGCATGCATTTGAAATTGAGACCTATGCTTTATCTCCATTTGCAAAGACTTCTGCAAGTAGTTCCTGAAATCATGAAGGCAATATGGCCGTTCTTTCTGAAAACACAGCAGCTTTGGTTGTCTTGTTACTTTATTCCCTCTCATCTTTTCTAGTTACCCTTAAGTTAATTAAAACCGGTGATTTAAGATCAGAGACAAAATTCAGTACTCTTTTCTTTGCTGTTTGAAACATCTGCGTAGGCATTTCCACTTTCACTTAAGCTGGTTTCATTTTTAATAAAATCTTATCTGGAGAGTGAGGTTAGCAGACACTTTGTTAGCAAAACAGCAGCTTAACAGCTGGGGAAGGCAGATCATGAGCTGCCCTGTTGCTATAGAGTCTGTCTCTGGCTGTTCTGCTACTCAAGTATCATGCCTTCATATTATGCCTTTTAGGAATATTTCTAAAACAAGCTCGCATCATATTGGATTAAATCAACTCCTACCAGTTTTTTCTCACTACATGTAACAGCATATTATTAATTAACTATAAGGTATGAGAGCTCTGACAGCTTCAGAAATGGAAGAGAGCAAGTTCCTTGGGGCTAGAGGCTAAGGATATCATTCTGCAAAGAAATTCACGTCAGTGTAGTGCTGTGCTTTTGTACTTTTTGTTTCATTTTGCAATATCAAACTCTGCATCCCAATTCTAGAATCCAATTCATGTTAACTGGACCAAATAACTATACAGACATAGGACACTGCTTAAGTTTAAATGCAGCCTATAGTTGAGATGTACATACAAAATGGAAACAAAACATAGAACACAGAACAAGGAAATAACTTATAGTTATGGAAAAATAAAAGTAGGAACAGTCTTGAGATATGATCTGCTCCCTTCCTTCTCCCCCATGGCAGGATCAGCTCTGCCTTTGCTGTTCGCAGCGGCTGGGCTCGGAGCTCCCCAGCTCCGGAGATGGCCTGGCCTGGACCTGCTGCTTCCTGCTGCCTCGCTGGGTCATTGCCATTATGAAATTTAACCTACTGTCTCACCTGAGCTTTTTGTGCTGGTAGTTAAACTCATTGCTCTTTGCTTCTTTGGACAATAATCTACTCCCGTGTGATACTTCACTTGCCGCAGGAAGAAGTTCTCAGAAATCAAAGGTTTTAGGTTTACAACTTACCAGTCCAGACACATGGAGCTCTCGCGATAGCGCTAACGTGTGATTACATATTCTGCCACAGGTTAGTCAGGGATGCTGCTTTTGCTCGGTTTGCAATGGCTCTTGTAGCAGCATCGGTACTTGGTAGACACTGCCAGTGCTGTGTTTTACAATCACGTGTAGTTATTTTCAAAAACATCACTCCAACATTGAGAGTGCGTCACCAATTAGTCTGAACAGCAGCTCACACTCCCAGCTGCACTGATTCAGTACTGTACCACCGTGCGTTTCAGAATCATGTTTTTTGCTGTTTCCTTTGTTCTGTGTTCTTTTTCATCCAGGCAGTTCTCCATAGACCAGCTGCTGCCGTAGAAACTTTCGTTCAGATTATGGCAATTCCAACTACTAACAAAAAATCTTAAAAAAAAAAATCCGTAGGGCTTATACGTCTCCAGTGGGATAATATGGGTCTTGAAAGACCAAAGGAAATCTTTACCTTAAGAAGGCATGTTATAAGATTTATTTCAAGACCATTAACATTATACATCTTGAACATGTTTTAAAATATCACAGTCACTGAACTCTTAATCACATTTGAATATGTAATGATGATGCCAATATTTTGTAAGTTATTATAAAAATAAATTTCTTCAAAGATTTACAGAGTAACCATTGACAACCAAAGTTTCATCCTGTTGAGTTCACTGCATCAGTTTGGGAAGAAAATTTTTCCAGGCAATCATGTCTCAAATGCACTGTCTAATTAATCTATTAATATTAAAGGCAAACAGTTGCCAATCTTGCAGTGCAATTTCACCCATTGTGCACTCTCTCTATAGCAGATCCATTATTCCAATGCAATTAAACTTTGAGTTTTTGCAATGATTTATTAATAGTAATTTGTAATGCAGCAATTGGTTGGTGCCCCAACGAGCTATACATATACCAAGGATATCGCTAGGTTTCAGAGCTTTTATTCTAAGATTAATGAAAGGAAGGGGTTGTGGGAGACTGAGCCAGGATACTCTAAACATATCTTTTTAGTTGCACCTTTTAAAATACAGTGTGCTCAAGGTACAAATGATTTGTGAGAGGAGCAGCATCAAAGTTTCTATATGTGAGACTTCATACACCAGAATATAGCCAGTAGTCTTTTAAACATACTTCTGTCAAAGACAGGACCTCCCAGATGTTCGTATTACATCCCAGGTTTAAAAGTAATTTATAAATGTTTAGATGATGTAGAATAGAAAAGAAATCCATCAAGTTGTCCTTCAATAGACACACAGAGAAAGGAGTTTCCTTTCCATCTGGTACAGCCCAGTTGTTCCCACTGCGGTGAACTGATAGTGCATATGGTTGCTTTTGGTGCATGGTTCACTTTTTTGAACTTTTCCCTCCAAGGATGGGAAAAATAAAAGGAAAAAAAAAAGGGAAGTTCTTCCTGCTTCAGCTATGTATTTATTATACCACTGACTCTGTGAAAATCCTGTATATTAACTCCACAATAAGAAGCTATTTTTAATGTATCTTTCCGGCTGGAAAGTCTTTACTAACTTGAATGACTGATGCATCTGCCACAGGTATACACTTCTTGTAACCACATATTCACAGGCAAAATTAGAATTATGTATTTTGTAGCTGAATTTGGAAGAAGTAACTTCCACGTAACTAGTTGAGGGTAGTGATAAGAAATTTCTTGCTTCCATACTGATGGTTCATAGGACTGCCAATACCTGGTTTTTGTCACAGTTCCCCTCCCACGGTGTGGTATTCCTCGTTATCATTACTGGCCCTCTTTGCCATCCCAGTACAATTTATGTTAAAGACTAAGTAAGTTCTGCAGTGTATCTCCATGTATCAGTGCTGTTTAAAAAAAGTGTCAGGGCTTGAACATGATTTAAAAGAACTTCAATAACTTAATTTATTTAAAACTAAGTTAAATAACTTTATTTAAAATTTAAAATAACTTAAAATAACTTAAAAGCTTAAAAATTGATTTAGCTAGCGTTAAAATATCAGATAAGAAGCCATACCCAGCAACATACAAAAATTTCATTAATTTTTACTTTTTTTTTAATAAACTTCACTCCCTTGATAGTTGCTATGATTACCTGTAAATGCCATAAATTTCACTACTAGACCAAAGTACCCAAACCAAATGAACACCAAAATACACTGAGCTTTTTAGACCTTTTACAATTTTGTTTGAAACTTACTTTTCCCCAGTATTTCTATACAGTTATACACAGTAGAATTAAAGACAAGGTGGATTTTTCTTGTGATGATATTCTGAACTGAAGCTTTAGAGAACACTGTGTATTACAGGGTACATGAAAAAGATGTGATACTTGGCAACACCGTTTTTGTTTCATTACCATCACATCCAAATGCAGGGAAGCTGCTCCCAGCACTGCTAACATTTACTCCTCTGGAAAGCACCCAGTCCACCATCCTTCTCCAGGCTGCAAAGGAGGAAGATGGTATCTGGAAGCAGGGATGAAAGCTGGCTGTTAAAAAGCATGCTCCGAGCAGAGATTTGTTTTCAGTCAGGTGGCAAAATAACTGTCTGCGAAGGAGGCAGGCTTCTGACGAGTCTGTGGGCAGACCTCGCTCAGGTGGTGGCAGGTTGCAGATTCTCCACCAGCTGGTCTGGAGGCTCTCCCGGGCCGGTGGAGGAGAGCAGCTCCTCCTCTTCAACCAGCATCTAGCAGCTTTAATTTTACACGGGAATGAATAGGAAGCGCGCAACTACTGCCTCTCAGCACAGAATAGGAGAAACCTCTTCTTTTCCTTGCTTAGACAAACCAAATCTCTCCTAGGCTCTCACGGTTCTCCATAGCGTGTGGCTAAGGTCTTCCCCTTAATCTGTTTTTACCATGTTGTGGTGTAATGTTACTGTTGTCTGGCAGTTTGTCTGGCCCTCTAAGCCACACAGTACATGCACAAGATGTCATTGTAAAAGACAACCATTACACATTTCCACTTCGGGCCTGTAGGCTGGCTTGAAGATGCAAACACCTCCCTTATCACATGCCTTAGTGCAGGATGTAATATACAGCAGTGGTATTCCCTAGCAACAAAGTTCAAGGAAAAAATCTTCTTATCTGGAGTTTAGAATTGGAAAACACAGGGAGAAAAAGCCATGAACAGATTGTGAAATATATCTTCATGACGAAATTAAATACAATTGCTTTTCTTAAACTTTTGTATGTTTATAGCCATCTCACAAGAGAAGGGCAATTTTGGAGAGGTAGCTGGAGGCAGTACCAGTGGAGATTTACTCCTGCAATACGGATGACTGGACCGTGTATGGGTCTATTTCAGGGACTACACACTGTATTTAGCAGAGTTTTAGGTTCCTTAGGGAGTAATCAGTGGTGAGGGTGCGTATGAATGTGATTATGGGGACCTTAACATAACATATGTTCTACAGGCACAATGTATGGGAAAATGATTTCCTAATTGGTAACACATATCTGAAACAGCTGCTGTTTTCGAATAAGCAAGTCCATCACTTAGGACTCCCAAGAGGAGTCAAATCATCACTTGATACGTCAAAGTGTTGGATTAACTTTTCCCCGTGAGGCGGAGTATAACTGCTGCTGTATTTGATCCAGACACCTGACTGTCTTTGTAAATTGAACAAAGTCCCTCCATGCCAAAATTAAATGGTGATTCAATCTAAAGGAAATAAGGATGTTCCAACTTTCTCAAAGGAGACATTGTGAAAGATAGAAATCTTTCGAGAGGGAGGGGATACCCCATCATTATCTGGGTAGGTGGGGCAAGCAAACTAGTTGTCAAGGTTGAAAGAAAGCTTTCTTGAAATAAGAGTACAAAAACTGTCACTGTCAACTGAGGAAACCACTACTATTTCTAGAATATCAAAATGGCTATAGAAGATTACCTCTGGCTTAGTTTTGCTTAAGCCATGCAAGACCAAACCTGTGCTGGTCCAACAAGAGCCATCTCTTCAAAGTGTTCCCCAGATACTATTTTCGTCTTTGACAGCATTCAGCCTTCAGCAGTGAACAGTGTATATCTTCAGACTTCAGTCAGACCCTGGGAAACCCAGATAAGCAAGTAACGAGGAACTGGTTTTCAGAACACCCTTTTTCCCATTCACTTTCTAGGAAACTTTGTCTTCTTTCGAAATTGAAGACCAGGCCAAAGTAACTGATACATCTGTATATGGAATTTCAATACCTAATGGTGAAATTAAGATCAGCCTATAAGACACCACAACAGCTTTATTTCTTAAGACAGCGATAAACTCAAGATTTCTTTTGCATGCTCAGTCAAGAGGATCTAATTTTGGAACTGTGGACTCTTTAGTATTCCTGAAAAAGTCTTCTTTGCCTAAGAGGAAGCTTGCCATTCAAACAACCTTTTCACTTTCAGGCCCCATTCCACAAAAACCCACAAATTAAACAAAACCTGGGCAAAATTCTGGTTGAAGAGGTTCCTCATTTTATTGGGAACTTTGCTGTAGGTTTATATGAAAAGTGTTCCTATATGATGGTGATGGAAAGTCATTTAAAAGCAATGGGATACAAAGTTAGTAGGGAACTTTGAAGAAGGGGAGTCTAGGCATCAAGAGATGAGAAACATTTTTCTCTTAGGACAGTTATCTTGTTTTCTGAGTTTTGGATGGCTAGATGTCAAACAAACCTGCAACTGTCGGGATATTGGACAGACCATAAAGGAGAGGAACTGGAAGAAGGAAGAAAGTCAGAGTTGAGGGACTCTGAGACTCACAGCTGTAGATACAGATATGTATCTATATAATATACCCATAGATATCAATAAGCAAATGACATGGGCCAGAATTGAGGTGCTGGAGGGAAAGGAAAAGGATTTGAAGATTTAGTCTTACAGCGAATGAAAGGGAAAGAGGGAGCCCATACAGCCCAGAATATTGATTGATCAACTACTAGGGAAATAATTGGAAGAACAGAAAGCCACAGAGGCAAAATCTTTATGGAATTAAAGAAGAAAGCTAAGTCTTGGTCCAGAACAAAGAAAGAAGCCCAAGAGAATGCAAATAGCAGCTGAGACTGATTCAGACATAGGTTTGTGGAAGCAAGAGAGGAAAGAGCCACACATGAGAATGAAGAGAGCAAAATGGAGAGGAAAAGGAGATCTCAGAGCAAATTGATGTTAAGGATTTCAAGAAGCTTAGTGACAAAGTGGAAAAGGGAGATGAAAAGATGGTTGGGAAAAGCTTGCTTTGTATTTACTGGGAGCACTGGTGCTAAAAGCTGAACTGACAGGCAGGAGGTGAGGGACTGAACAGAAGGAAGTGATTTTATGGCTTACAGGGATGACTAGCCAGAGGGAAAAATAAGTCTTAATTGATGCAAGGTCTTCTAGTTTATTCAGAAAAAAAAAAACCAATATTTTTCCTGTTAATTACTAGGGACAGTTCTTGAAATGCAACAGCTTGCTTTAAAGAGCATATGGTAGGGGGTGCTAGGCAAATGCAGCAGACAATGTGTTACTAAAAGAAGATGATCTCTTTTACATAAGGAGGCATATGTAATCCAAATTTATCCACACCGTATCATCAAAATGGGTATTTTAAATCATGTCGTCTATAATATTAATATTCAGACTGCAATTACTCAGTAAGGTATGTACAACCAATCCTTTCAGACATTACATTAAGGGTCAGCTTGAATCTTAGATATATAGAAAAAGATAGCGAAAGGGTGGCCAGGAGATTGCTGTGATAAGTGATGTGCTAACCTGGGTGTGATAAGTGATGTGCTAACCCAGCCTGATCACATGCTGGGGCCAATAAATGGTCCTGTCCTCTGGAAGCTTCTCGAAACTCTGCAACCACAGGACTTACTCCTTTTACATAAATATCCTTTCCCTGCCTTCCTCAAGCTCTCTTTGAATATGTGCTCATAACTTAAATTTATTTTTCAGTAATGCTATTTTTATGGCATTAGGATTTTATATCTCTGCAACAACATGGTTCTCTTACTGTCTCATTGCCACCTTTTGTCAGCTGCCTCCCAGTTTTATATTCTCTGGCACAGTGTGAAGAAGTTTCTGATCTACCCTCTCTTATCTCCACCCAAATCCTTTTGTAGATGAGCCACAGGGGAGAAAACTGGCAGCACTCTGCACTTCGCTCATAAAATTATTTCTGTTTAAAATAAAATTTTGTGGTTTTATAATAGTCACAAACGAACTGTGTCACAGCACGGATGAATGGATTTTATTAAAATCAAAAACTAATTATGAATGTCTATCTCTGCCACATCCTTGAGCGGGAGGGAGAGCTGAAGAAGGATATGGGGGGGCAGTGCCTGGCAGGGGGGATGGTGTGGGAGGAGAGGGACCCACAGTGGGGTCCGCTCTGGCGACAGGCATTCAGACTGCTGGCTGTGTGGGTTCGGTAAGGTATGGTGCATGTATGAGCCCCGGGTTAGTTGAGGTGATTGAGGGGTGCCAGGGGGGGCAGGAGGGGCTGGCACAGCCTGTGGCTCAAGGGGCTCTGTGCTGGCAACAGGTGCTGGCAGCGTCACCTCTGAGGAAAAGCGGCTTCCATGGCAGCCTCTGTGTTCAGGACACTGTCTGGATTTGTGCTATGTGCGACCTCAACGCGTCGTGCAGGTTGCAAAGGTGGAGTTGGGATGAAGAGCACAGTCCCGCCTGCATGCTTTGGTTTCGCAGGGAACTGAAAACCCGCGAGCGTTGCTCTGCAGCCAGCTGGGAAGCCAGCCCACAGGTTGCATGGCAAAGACAGTACCATGCGCTTAAACCTGAAGTGGATTTGGGATGAGTATTTTAGGTGCTGTAGATTGAGAATGGATGACTAATATTCCCTGTTTTAAAAATAAAATTGAAACAGAAGTCGTGGCAACTTCAAAATAACAGTAAATCCTATGTAACCTGAAGAAAAATATCCCCTTCCCAGTTTTGAAAGTCTTGTTCTTTCAGTAATAGCAGCTACTGTGATGCCTCTAATGAGCAGAGAGAGTAAGCATTAATGTTGCCAACATTATCGTTCAGTCATCATCTTTCTATAGACTTGGGCCCCTTGGCTCCTTTTTCATGTGCCTGGCACCTTCTCCTCCTCCTGATTGCACTGTTTCTGCCAAAGGAGCTAGCAATACATACAGTTGCTCGTAAAGAAGAACAGATTCAAAAATGCAAAACTTTAATGAAGGTGAAACATACTTATCATACCAAGTTAGCACTTCAGTATCTATCCACTCTTGACTTAGCTGAGAGAGTGATTCAAACAACCCTTTATTCCATACAAAGGCTAATTTGTATAGCAACATCTACCAAGAGACTATGCCTAACTCTGAAGAGGTCATACCTACAAACAAAAAAGTATTCACAGCGGTCCCTCTTTTTTGCTCTCCTGACCCATCTTCTTCCTGCAGGATCTTGCGCTACAAAGTACTTGTCCATTGTAAGTGGCAGTTTCCATACCAACCTCGCTTTCCTAAGCACACTTAGAAAGAGCTGAAATGAAAAGGCTGAGGTTGAACCTGACAGAACCTGCACCCTGTGCTTGTGGGTTTGCAGCCCCTGCACATGGAGGTGTTCACCAGAGAGCACTACATCAGGAGCATAGCTCCTCCATTAAACTCCCAGTGCCAGGTTAGGTGTCTACATAATGCACAGAGAGAACTAGATATGGAGGAATGGAAACGACTACTGAATGAGGGGACACCTTATAATAGTCAATAGGAAGCGCTAAAAAGGGAAGAGTGTTTCTTCCAGATTAGACATCTGTTCCTTCTCTGGCCCCAGACCTGGAAAACATATGTGAGATTCACAGACCAACACTCTGTCACTTAAATCATCCCTTTGGGTACAGACGACCAGCTCCCTTTGTTTCTTTAAAAAGCATAGTCAGTAGCAACATCATTTTATCAGCTAGTCTGGTGTTCAGGTCTAAGTCCTTTCCAGCATGAGGTGGATCAAGCTCATTTCCTAGCAGACACGGCTAAATACCGAGCAGTACGGCATACGGGGATGAGCCTCCTGCCTGGTACACGTCCCCTACTGTGCAAAAACAGTGGGAAGGTTTTTAGGGTCAGAAGGAGAGACCGTAGGAGAAAGTACGATGCTGTAAACCTGTAAAGATAGTATTCATCTTGGAGGGCCTTACTTCAAGCCTTGCTGTAACACATGAGTAAAAACACATGCATTAAACAGTATTAAACAGTTGTCATGCAGTCACACTGCAGAAGAGAAATGATACAGCAATCAAGAACTAAACCTCAGGAACCTTCATGAAAAGCAAATGTTATAAACATCTAGTACCTCTACATCCCTGTTTCTGAGCAGAATACCTCTCACGGAAGCCTTTTCTCCTATTCTAGCTGCTATTTCTATCTCTTGCCTCTGACCATGCCCCACATCAAAGCCATCTTTATAATTTTCCCTTTGGCAGCCCATTTCCAGCCCCTCTCCAGCTAGAGCTCTAGGCTTTCTCTGTCTTTCAACCCTACCCTTCGTCCATTTGTAGCTGCTAAAACGCCTTTGCATATCTGCACCTTTGCTTCTACAGTGATAGATACTTTGAATTTTAGCTTTGGCGTCATGACTCTGGAAAGATGTTTTCTCACCGTCTTGCTGCTAATTAAAGCCAGCTCACTGAAGGCTCTGATCCACAGTCCCAGGTGGCTCCTGTCCCTTTCATTTGGTACACAGTTATTTTCCAGGTGATCAGTTAGGGTATTTTTAAGTGGTTTTCAAAAGCAATGTTTGCTAGGTACAGTGCATTAAATCCACCCATCAAAACCATACTCATTATATTTTTAAGAGAAAGTAATTATTAATCATGCTAGTTAAATTATTCATTGTAATTTTGAATTGGTCTGCCACTTTGAAAATAAACAGCTTGTTTTGTCCTTTACATATGTTTTAGAACTGCATTACTTAACACCCAGCTGTAAGCCTGAGTAAAAAATCAAAGCAGCAGAAATCTGTAGGCAGATGTTGCATTTCAACATCTATTCCCACACTCAGCTCTGAAAATCTTGTGTGCCGAATTCACTTTCCTTGAGGTGATTCAGTTCATAACCAATGACTCAGCATCGGCGATTATCCTGGGGCAGCGAGGCAGAGTACATGCGTCCTTTGAACTGACTCCATGGATCATTGATCCCAAAAGTCACTCACCGAAGGCAACAGGTGGTTGGACAGTATTACAGGAATAGGTTTATTGATTCAATTCCTTAAATAAAACATTATGAAGAAAAGACTATCACAAAAGATCTGCAGATTATCCAGCAGGCTTTTGGTGTGCATCTCACTCCTGATATAAAATATGCATGGTACAAATGCCTGGGGAGGCTGGTTCTTGTCATTGAGATCGTGTCACACGACAGCAGCAACCCAAGCAAAGGAAGGATGTATGTGAATAGCATGTTTACACAGATATGTGACTGAGCATTAATGCTGAGTTCATTCACTTTATGCCTGCTAAAAATCAAAACTTTCATCTATATTTGACATTTAGCACAGGCTGAATCTTTCCATATATTTACACCAATTTTATATTTCCAGCCATCCCAGCTCTCACTGACTATCTAGGCTCTCCCATGCCATTTCAGGGCAAAATCAAACAGGTCAGTCATGATTTAAAGCTGATTCTGCTCTGAAAGGAAAACTCGTACAATTAGGGACAAGCACAAGGTGATTTAAGAACCTGCCACCTCCCAGCTGAGCTGGGCTCCCAGGCCGTGTGCTATTGGAGCCCAGTTTGGGTTTGGCTCAGGAGGGTCTGATGTGGTTACCTGGCTGGCTCCTTGGATGCAGCACAGAGGATCTGCTGAAATTGTCTCACAGCTGCAACACCTGGGCTGTTGTTTCTCCTGGCATCCCAAAGGCCAGGGTAAGCGTCAAGGCTTAGCGCTGGTGTGTTTTCCACAACCATCTGCCTAGCCCGGACACAAGTGCAACACCTCGGCAGGGCTGCACAGCTCACCAAGGTAGCAAGAAGCTCCCCACGCCATCGCTGCAGCTCACCTCCCAGTTGTATCAGGAATCACACATTGACACGGGTTGTGGAAATGATTCCCTCATCTTGGTGGCCCCACTTGCAAAAATATTTTTGGGAACGGTACCGACTGATAAAAATATGCGCTATAATCTATGCCAAGACAGTGGTAAATTTGCTATAGCAACATAGTATGTCTGATGGTTATGTTATTCTGAAGCCTCAGCTGTGGGCCAGGACTCCTTCACACTAGATATTGTACAAGCCCAGACTGAAAACTGTCACTGCGAATTTGCTATTTAAGTAAGTAAGTGATTTGATGAATGATGATAGCCTCAGTTGTGAAAAGTACTGCTTTTAGAGTACAAATCCTGCTATTTTTATCTTCAGTTGTTTGCTAAATATCCAAGTAAACTTAGAAGTTCTGGAGCAACATGCTTTCTCACAAAAGACTTTGAGCAATTTCTGACTTTCCTTATATCTCTGCCCTAGAAGTGCCCTAACAAAGTCCTGACAAAGAAGAACTTTAGGAGGTTGTGGAAACCCTCAGTCCTTGCAGAATATTGATATTTGCAAAGATGTCTCACCATGGAATAAAATACATTCACATTTACCATGTATTTGTTATTTCCAACTTATTCATACATGACAATATGCTTTCTCTCCTACAGTGGAAAAGCCAAAACATAACTTCACGTAAGAGCATGTAGGTTAAGGATGGCAGAAAAGTTGCAATGAGACACAAGAGGGTGCAAAGCAACCCCACGGGGACTGCAGCTGCCTCCTGCCGTGATGAAATGTCTCCAGAGGCACCGAAGGAAATTGTTTAATGAATGGGCGCTCCTGGAATATGAAAACCTAGCAGCATCACACTGGCACAAAAAAGCAGGTCATTCCAAAAGAAAGGCTTGCTTCCATATGATATGGTTAAATCATACTGTGTATTCGGTTTATTAATGCTTTAAATAATAGTTTTCTTATTTAGCTTACTCATTTTAGATTAAATCCTCTTTCCAGCTGGCAGTGTGAGCAAACAGCTGTAAGCTGAGGTTTTCTTCATGGTGGTGGGAAGAAGGAAGGACTCCAGACTTAACAGCGTGCAGCTTCTATCTAGTGCAGAGTAGATGGGCCCCCAGCTCCATTTTGCATACTTTTAAAATATCAAATTAATCCTGATTACTTAACTTTAACATTTATGGTCGCCTAATGAACCTGAACATGCTATGTGCATCTTAGACAGCTATTTACACATGTGCTGAATTTTGTCTTTAAAAGGCCTGGTAATGTGAAAAAGATTGGTACAACAAATTTTCATCCAATTTGATAAATATGTCTCTCTGTATCAATCCTATAACGATCTTAGACATAAGGTAAATGGTTATATAAATAAATGTACCCAATTCCAATGGAATTTATTTCATTGCATTCACATGTTTAGTTTAGCATTTTTATGAAACCATATGAAAAATGAATGAATGCTCAAACTAGTTTACATCACTCCTTAGTGATTAATTATAGCATAAACACCGTGATTCTTCTATGCCAAAATAGAAAAAAAAAAAACTCAGAGACATGTTTAATAATTTGGATCTAGTAGCGCTGTGTTTATTCATTCCTTTTTGGTCCATTAGAGAGTAAATTAGATTTGATTCGCTTACTCTGATTGGCTTAATTGTACCAGTTACAGATGAAGTACAAATAAAGCCGTAATAAATCCAGCAGATGTTTAACCTGCTCAACCAAGATCTTTAACAGTCAATTCCAATCACAATTTACACTCAGCAATTTAACAAGACCCTTAGGAAGTTGATCTGATTTCTCTAAAACCCAGACACTTTATTTCTGTGTTGCCGAAACAAGACCGGCGCGCCGTATTTTCAGGTCCAGATTCTTTCACAAACATTTTTTGTGATATCACTTCTTTCTGTGCTGGGCTGTGGGGAAACAGTGTCCCCCACAGCCGGGGGGGTTATAGGAGCTGGTGTAAAAGTAAATCACACGGCTTCTGCCCAAGGTAAAAGCACTAAAGGTCACTAGTGTAGAAAACAACAATTTCAGAATAAAATTATAAAATAATGTTTTTTAATGTCTTTGACTTAAAAATCTGAAAATACTTACATCTAATGCATAATGTACTAAACGGCAAGGTTCATCAGATCACAATTTCAATTGCTATGACCTTTAAAAATACTATTTAATATGCGCATGAGAAATTCTAATACTAAATACCATATCTTAGTCAAATTGATCTTTCGTGTGGTATTGAGAAACCATCTGTATCAATAGAACTAAAAGGACAATATACATTAGCAAACCAGTCCATGCTGGAGTTCGTTATGCCCCAACAAACCTCACCAAGAACTAAAGTAGCTTATTAACATAGAAAAATGTCAGTTATGTTAATTATAACGAGAGGCGAAAGGAATCCTCTCTGAGTGTGAAATTACTGCAAAGCCGTCCATTGATCTCTCCGTTTAATCAGTCTCTCGAGAGCGCCAGGAAGATGGAAGAATATCTGATTAGCGTGGAAGTGTCAGCCTGGGATTAGCTTTAGGCTCCAGGGTTTCATATCGAGGGATTTCCCCTCTCCTCTCCCAAACCTGGACCACTGGCTGGTTTCACCACTTGCCCCGCTGAAGCAGGTTTCTCCTCCCTCTGTAATGCCAATGGCAAGACCAGAGGATACCCAAACCTTTTGGTTAGGTTCCCTGACCAACGGCTCAGCAAATGAAACACCAAGTCCTGGTGAAGAAAGCAAAACCACAGCCCTCAAATCAGCTAGTCCAAGGCCATCCAAGGAGGCCAAGCAGACCACTGTCCCTGGGATGAAGCCCACTGAGGTGGGTCAAGGAGAGCTCCCCCCCTCTCCTCTCCCCGGCCAGCCCAGGCAAACCAAGGGCTGATGGCCCGCAGGGGCGTGGGACTTATTTTGGGGTGTATGGGGGGAGAATTGTATAAAACTCACAGGACATTTTAAGGGGACCGAGTGTGAAACTTCCTATGGGACATTTAGGGGAAGGACCAAGGTGGGGAAAGGGAGGGGTCCAGGTGGCTCGGCGATCCGGGTGAACCAGGGAAGAGGTCCACTGGTACTGGCTGCCTCCGTCAGCTCTCTGCAAGAAAATCACAGCTTGACCCTGCAGGCAGAGCCTGCTCGCTGCTCATGCACGTGCTTATTAGCGTGAGGAAGTTCGATTTCTCTTTTCTATGTTGTAAAATCTTTTGCTCCTCCAACCAGCAGCAGAGGATGATACTCAGCAAACAGTTGAATACACACCCGTACTGAAAACAAATAATTTGCAAACAAGATGTAGCCTGGAATATGTTCTGACTATTTTGAATATTGAACAAATCTGTCAAAACCAAATTCTGTTCATAGATAATTTGTGAATAGCAGAAAAAGCTAAAACCGTAAATAAATGTTTGATCTGCATCATTTATGCTGTTCTGTCAGCATCTGAATTATCAGGCAGAAATCCTACTTAGATTCCTATATGTCAGATCCAAATTTCCTTGCCCCCAAGGCAAGTCTGATCTGTTCAGAGGAGGCTGAGGTGAGCTCGTCGGTGCCAGGCAGGTACATGCCTTGCATTAGCACTACACTGGGCACCTCTAACCTAAATCTGTCTTCCCTATAAACCAGTGTTCTGTTTTAAACCAAACAAAAGCATGCAACATGTCTGATTTTTCTTCTTTTTTGCGTGTATGCATTATATTACACTTGATAATTGTGAAGTCAGATCATTTACAGAACCACAGAATCACAGAATTGTATCAGTTGGAAAAGACCTTTAAGATCATCGAGTCCAACCGTAAACCTAACACTACCAAGACCACCACTACCCCATGCCCCTAAGCACCTCATCCAAACGTCTCTTAAATACCTTCAGGGATGGTGACTCAACCACTTCCCTGGGCAGCCTCTTCCAATGCCTGACAACCCTTTTGGTGAAGAAATTTTTCCTAATATCCAGTCTAAACCTCCCCTGGTGCAACTGGAGGCCATTTCCTCTTGTCCTATCACTTGTTACCTGGGAGAAGAGACCGACCCCCACCTCTCTACAACCTCCTTTCAGGTAGTTGTAGAGAGCAATAAGGTCTCCCCTGAAAATTAAAAATTAATTAAAAAATTTAAATTATTCACTGCCTAAATTATTTTGTATTTTATTCAGTTTGCCATGAAAATTGCCTGTGGATTTAAACACACTCTCTAATACTGTTCAGTTCTTATTATTGTACAAATATGACAGTTTTAGTAAAGTTCGTTCAAAGATATGTTTCAAAAACAACATAAAGAAAATTAAACCCTTTTGTTTCTATCAAAGATTTTTAAAGTCTTCTAAAAATATATTTCTAGATGTTCAAAAAGCACATTTCTATAAAATGTTCCAGTGATTTTTACATGTATTTTTAAAATGTTTAAGTGAAATTTCTGAGCTTTTAAAAGACCAATTATCTTGAAAAAAAAAAAAAGGTGGAATGAGAATTCTTCATATATTGACTTTTAAAAAGTGTTTGCAAATAAAATCTATAGTTAGAACATAAAACGTCTTCATAGAGCCTTGAATCGGTTAATATAAAGTTAGACATCTTACTCTCAAACTCCATCCTTGCTGCAAACCGTACCACTTTAAAAAGAAGGAGCCCTTTATTAAAACAGTATTCTTACACCACGGAGCAATATGGGAAGCTGTGATCGGAGCTGACAGTTGGTTTACTCTTACCATTTGATCACAAAATTTCAGTGCCATCTGTGGGAAGCCACACAGGCAAATGTGTCATCACATCTAATAATGAAAAGAAGAAACAGACAGAACGTGCTGTGGAAACAGGCTGCTTTAATTACCCCCTGTACAATGCTTTACAAAATTTGCAGAGGAAAAGTCCTGTGCGGACAGGTTGCTTATGCAAAGGAGAACGTCACGACAACGGCAAAGCAAGGTTTGACCTTGGGTATTATACCTGAGCAATATCTAAACCATAGATTCATTAAGAAAACCTTTTAAGCGCAGGATTAGGGTATTGCATGCCTTGCAGACCCCTGAATTTAGCAAAGCCAGGCAGTGCTGGTAGCCACGCATCGCTCTGCCCCGCGAGAAGGGCAGCGCCCATCTGCGCTCGCCGGCTGGCTGCCCTGTGCCGCTGAGTGCACCGACCACATGTGGTAAGGGGGGGAGACTCCACACTTTGTGAAGTTTAACAATTATGTTTAGGAGGTAAAAAGGCTGTGGTTGATTTTTACTCTGAATGGGGATCTCCAGCTGCAATGAGATGAATGGAAATAGGTGCACACCAGCATCCCCTGGTGCCAGCCAGGATGAGGTATGGTATAAGGACAGTATCTGGGGGACTCAAAGCACTCTGTGGGGATGAGATCCCAGGGTATGGAGTGACTCAAGCACATGAAGCTGCTCTGAAAGATTGGCCTGTGCTGATGGGTAGAATATAGGCTCAGTGTTGGAGAACAGGTTGCTCCTGCACAGGTCACAACACTCCTATGTAGTTTGTGTCTTGGCAAAGAGATGGTCCTACGCTCTTTTATCCTGACTGCATGCCCTGCTTCCTGGATATTCTGGGCTGACCACGAAGGTGATGGCTTGCCATGCTGGTTCAAAGAGCTGCTACTGGATGGAGGAGCGCAAACCTCTTGCTTCTGAGGGTGGCCCGGGCACGAGGACGCAAGTGCAGCGCGATTTGTGCCGAACGCCACCTGACAACCAGGCAGGAGGGAAATCCCGTGGTGGTGGGGGCTCACGCAGGTGCAGTGGGGCCCACCTGAACAGTGTTTTGGATGGCTGGAGAAAACAAGTCATACGTGATCCTTCTCGCCTGCAAGCCCTGTCCCAGCACCTGCTCGAAGTCCCAGACTGCCCCTCGGCCTTTCCAGCTGCTTTTGTCTCTTCCTCGTTCACATCTAGTCTCAAGTTCTGTTGCACTAATGCTTGTAGAAGATAAAATGGTGATACTGCTATTACTTCCTTTATGTTCTTCAAGCACTTTATTTTTTTTCTGCCTCTGGCGGGCTGGTTGTCCTCCCCAGGGGAAGGGCCTATGTATGATCTAAAGAGGAGAGGTCCGACGGCCCCTCACAGAGACTCCAGGCACTGGGTCATCAGGATTTGGTCTCTGCCAGGAAATAAAGTTGCTTGGGATTTTATTTACAGTCCAGACCGATCTGCAAGAGCACAGCCAGGGTCAGCTTTGGGCACTTTGTGGAGGGACCCACGAGTTGTCCCCCCAGTGCCAGCTCAGCACAGCGCTGCCGGTGACATCCAGGTCTGGCAGCTGGAGCTTGCAGTCTGCAGAGACCTTCCCCTCCAAGAAGCGGGCTGCAGGTGGAGGGTACGTCCGCACCGCTAACGCGGCTCACGCTGCACCCTGACCAGGGGAAGGCAGGCATGGCTGGAGCTCAGCTCATGCCGTAGCCCTGCACCCATAGCTATCCAGCCCCTTTGCCAATTCAGTACCTGAAGTTTGAAAAGGAGGGTCTGTAGCGTGGCTCAGAAGTTTGTGGAGAAAGGCAGCTGACAGCTCTCAGGAGCCATGGCAGGGCAAGCACATTTCCTGTTCTGGCCAGCCTGTGCCACTGAGAATGACACTGTAACACTCACAGCTTCTGAAAAAATTAGCACATTCGTAACATTCCTGTGTGACCAAGTGGGGCAGCATTATACATGTGTGCAAAATCGGAGTAATTTGCTATCCTTGAATGCCACCTATAGGTTACAGTTTTCTGAAATGATCCTGATGCAAAAACCATGGAAGACAGGTCAAAATGTAGTTTTGGATTAAAGCTGCCAAATTTTTGTGTGCTTACTTTGATTTTTGTAAGGTCACTAGTGACCATGTTGTCCTCAGGACAGCTGCATCCATTGCCTGATCACAGTTCCTCTCTACCTGATTTTCCAAATCTTCTCACTCATTATCATAATGGCTCTTTTATGAAACTGTCATTCAAAGGCTACTCTTTTGCAGGAACACAAGCCTATGGATTTATCCCTTATTGCAACAAAACCTTTAGTTACTGCACAATGCTGCCACACAGCACCCTTTGGAAGGATGTCACAGGGCACTTTGCAACAAATGAGTTTCAGATCATTAACAAGGAAGTCAGTGATTTACAGCAGCTATGAGTCTGGCCCTGCTTTCTGATGAGAGACTTTTGGACAGCATGCATTTGACCCTTCACTTTACATTGCGTCCTTTCTATTTATTCATATTTTCCTAATTACGGCAGAAACTTACCGTTTGTCAACTCTGTAATAACACAAGGTTCCTTCGGGAACTGGTTTATTTGGGAAGTTTTTGATAAAATAAATGAAATCTTCTAGAGATGATCAGTTCATTTCAAAGAGGATTCATCCCGCAAGTTACTGTGCTCATGGCCTTCCCCCTGTGCACCGCCTTTCAAGGAGGCACTGCAAGACCACATTGCCTTACCCCAGCTCTGGTTCAGTGACTCAGGTAGAATGATTTAAGAACATGCTGTATCCCATTCCTAGTATATGCCAGCACATATTTGGTAGCATATTTGGACAATGTTGCTATCCTAGTATTATGGAGCATCTCAATGTGACTTCTATTACTGCAACTTCCCTGAAATGCTTGGGAAAAGAGGAATACAGATTTGCTTTGATATTTTTTAGAGAGCTTCTAAAGGATGTGGATAAATAAGGTATTACTACAAATAGTTTATTTCTGGACTCTTCACACCTGCATATACAGAGTGTATGGGAGTAGCTGTATAATTTAACAAAGAATGTTTATTTTATTCCACTATAATGTCTTCAGGACACTTACAATGAGATCAGTGTGGAAGGTGTTTGATTTGAGCCATTGCATTTCTAGCATCATGTCAACTTAAAACGGCAATGTAACGATGGAAGCATAATGCACATTAAGGAATTCAGTTGATGCAGGAGGTCCTCCAAAAGGTCTAGGGACCTAAGATGTCTCCTAAAAATGTTTCCAGAAGTACATGGCTATTCATTACAACACTGAACTTCATTGATACGTGCAACAGCAGTAAAAACCAGCCTCCTCATACAATGATGTCAATTTTTTTTTCAAAAGTTTAAAGCTCAATGAATTACTGCAGTCCTTCCTCAAATCCTTAAGTGATTTCTTAGAGAACACTTGAAAATGAGTATGCAAACAGCTTGAGATCCTTTTGTTGTACAATCTAATGAACTGTTAAATGTATGAGCAAAGGTGCATAATCCTGTTGCCTGAACCTTTGTTGCTAAAGTAAACACTCAATGGATCATTGCAAACACATCCTTACCGCATAGGCTGATAGGCTTCCTAAAGTCCCTGTTGCCTTCAAATCTTCCTGAAAAAAACTTGGAAAGATCTTTGATATTTATATAAGTTTTGGATCTAAGGTTAAGTTATGTACTAGTCATGTAATACAGTAACAAAGGCAGAGGTAACTAGCTGAAACCAGAAGGAGTAAATTCTCCTGAGATCAACATAGCCTGATATTACTTGTATTATTATTATTGCTTTATTATTTCTTGACTGAAGCTATTTGCCTATCACTTCCAAATGTCTTTTAACTGTGGTATAATAATTAACAAATGCCTCTGCTTGAATAGAAGTTTGAGCTATTGAATCACAGCAGTCTTTCATTTTTTATCACATGTGCTAAAGATGCTGTTCAAGCATCTGTCCACATTAGCAGGCTCAGCTGCACATTTGCTCTCACAGAGTCAAGAGAAGGCAATATTTTCCTGACGACATTCCCAGAGCCATCTAATTGTTTTTCCTCTGTTAAGAGTCTCTCCCAGGAGGTATAAACAACTTGCACAGACAAAAAAAAAAAAGCACTCGAGGCACCTTCTGAGATGATAAAGCACAAAAAGTTCGGAGAGACATGAATTTTCCTCCTGTTTTTCTTATTTCAGTATTTGCAGTGTTACTTAGTAGGGCCTCAGCACCAGTGAGTCAGAAAACAAAACTCTTAAAATAATCCAGAAATGTTCAGAAGAAATTAATATTTTGCAAAATCCCAGGCTATGCCATCTCTAGATATTTCTCTAATGACGGTTCTACTGGAGAAGAGAGCAATGCTTTCCCTTGTCCTCGTTCATGAAAATATGGCCCTAAAAAATTCCCATCCTCAGCAACAGAGAGTTTGGTCAGGTCTGGCCTCTCCTGCTCCTGATGGTGCATCTCTCACTTGATGGGCTTTTTGGGGTGGCGATCCCTTTATCCAGGGAGGACTTCACTGAGGGGTCTCAAGTAGGGCTAGTGAGCAGCCACGGTAGCAGTGGTTGCTGCTGTCTCCAGTTATCATCTCCTTGACCCCAGAGCCCTTCCAAAGTGGGATGAAGAGGAGAACAAAGAGGTATCATAGAGGGGGTTCCCTGCAAGGGCTGCCTGCTTCCATGGGAGAGGGTGGCCACTTACCCCATTTTCAAAGACGTACACGTAGAGAAGCTTCTCCTGAGCCAGGAACAAGCTTGGCTTTGTCATCTCTGCAGGATCAGGGATGCGATTAGGACTCTGCCAGTGTGTGACCTGGTAAACTGGATATTGAGATAAGATAATGGGCTCTCATCCATTTCTGTCAACGAAGGCAGGTTTTGGCATGGCTAATGACAAAATTCTTCCCTCTGAAGAAAACAGTGCATTTTTATGATTCTGATGCTGGCTGTAATTCAGCTTTTCTGTATGTCAGTTGCCAGCAGCTTCCTCAGATGAATCAGTTTCTGTTCCCTAAACTGAGGCAGACAGATGTTAACAAAATATCTGTGCAGTACTTAATTCCAAATACTATAAAGAGAACTTTCTTGGATTTACATTCTGTCAAGAGGACTGGTTGAGGCTGTGCAAAAAAATTGTCTTGGAAACAAAAGGAGCAGAAGGCATCCCCTTGTTCCAGTTCAGACAGAAGTCTTTGGGACACTCATATAAACCATATTTCACGTGCTCTTAAGTATCAGTGGGACTGTAATATTTATTTTTGTTTCTACATGATTCAGAAAACATTAACTAAGATTCCAAATTATCTTTGCACAGAAAACTCTGGCACTGCCTTTTGGCCAGAAGGTGATCAAAAGCCTTTTGACTCATTTCAAGCACACAGACAAATAGTAAACAAAGCTTATTCAGCACCAAGCATCCATCTAGGTTGACAGATTTTGCAAGCATCCCACCAAGGGTGGAATCCTACCAGAATAAGACTGTACCGAGATAACCGAGTACATCACAGAGGCAGCATCTGCAAGTCCCCTTCTTATCACTGTCAGATATAGAAAGCCTTGGTGTTAGGTATTACATTTGGAAAAGCATCTTGGCTTTTCCGCATAAAACATACTGCTTTGGCACAGATAGCTGGACCAAAGAAGAAAATACACACTGACATTATTTTGATTAACCTTCCAGGGAATCATTCACGAGAGAGCATAAACACTTCTATAGGGGAAACCTGAAGAATTTGGCAGCAGTATTCAATTGCACTCTACCTTAGTAGTTTCTCTTCCTGATCGTTAGCCTGAAATGGAAACAGCCTGGGAATGATTACCTGATCCCCTGGATTTTCTTTTAATGATGAAGAGAGCTCCAGCCCAACAGAAAAGCAATACCATTTTTAGGAATAGGAAAATATATGTATAGTAACATTTGCTGTATATCAAACACATGCCCATTTATAACAATAAGCCAGAAATGTATGGATTCCACTTTATGTGTCCTTAAAAAGAGTTCGGTAAATATTAAAGAAACTATTATTGTTCCTAAAATACCTTAAAGGCACAAGGACAAGTAGCTGGGTGATTCCAAGCAGGGTAGCCAAGCAGCTCCTACAGTACAGCTGGTGTTTGCAGTGCAACCACCTCCAGCTGAACTGCTCACCCCAGCTCCCCCGTAGGGTCAGTGGAGAGGAAGGCATGACCTCCAAAGCACGTTTATGGCATGACTCAACCGACCTCCTTTACAGTCAAAAGAACTGACACACTCCTAGAGAAAAAAAATTCCCTTCACATCTAATCAGAATTTCTCTCGCTGCAACGTGTGAAGGTTTCCTTTCACTGCTCACCTCTGCAAGGAGTCTGACTGCCCTCCCTCTAACCCCATCAGGTAGCTGAAGACAGCAATTGCCTCCCCCTTCATGTCTCCTCCGACTGAACAAGCCCAGCTCTTAGATACCCGCGTCTGGACGGGTGCAGCTCCCGCTCCACTCCCCGGCCGGCACCGCCTGCCTCTCCCCAGGGCAGGGTGAGAAGCTCAGGCGCAGGTAGTGGCAGGTAGTGACAGGTAGCAGGTTTAATGGTGTCGCTTGTCAACTATACATGTGTAGCTAAAGCTAAACACATGCCTAACCCTGACTGATGAGCAGGGCGGTCTCTCCTCCCATGTGGGCTGCTCGAGGGACACATAACAGCAGCGAGCGTCGTGCTTGGGTACAGTCGACTTAGCATCCCTACTCAGACATTAGGCAGGTATCACTGACAGTCTCAAATTACCCAGCCACTGAACCGACATTTTGAAAATATCCAAAAGTTCATCTATCGGGAGAAGTTTCAGAGAGAAAAAGGCAAGTGAGGGGTAATGGCAAAACACTGTTGCTAGTGTGACTTGAGTCAAACCTCAGCTGTCAATGCCAGCAGTATGACTACGTTCACAAGGTAGGTAGTTTCAAAAATAAAAAGATTTAACCAGAACAGATAAGTGTTGTTTTAAAAATGGCAGATACTATTTTAGCATTCATATGAGAAACGTTATAAATAGGTAGCTTTGAATATAAAGCATGCAAGCCACAAGAGAAGACAGACCCTGCTTACGCTGTTGCTGCCTGGATTATCTGTGCTGTGGCTTTGCCCCAGAAGGAATTAGCCTTATCAAGTTTCTTTAACCTCAACGAAGGACAGAAACGATGTTGAAGATGATATAGGGATTGTCCATGGGACCTATCCTCTCAGGTTCTCTTTGAAATTGTAATGGATGATTCTTCTTTTTGTGTGTTTATTACATCATGTTTTACATGAAAGGCTGTAGGTGGGCATCGGACAGGACATGGAGGGAGGGAGACACAATGGGAACAGACCAGGATGCCATGCTGCAGCTGGGCCAGCGTTATTTCCTCGGATAGGATAGAAAGATCCAGGCTTTTCCCAGGAACTCAGAAGGGTATAGGTAGAGCTGTTTCTATACCTTTGTACTTTCACTCTGTCTAAATAGTTTTCCGTTTGAAATGTTCCATTTTTAGCATTACAGATTCCTCCCTTCTGAGGTGCTCACTTTAAGGAATTTAATCTCAAAGCCTTGGTCCATTTGGGGCATGTCAGAGGAGTAGTCTCTCCTTGTCACCATGCTAAATAATTCACTGATTAACCTGTACATGAAACCGTGCTAGATATTTTAGCAAAAGTATATGAAAATTTATACAGTATGAAAACAATCGCAGGAAAGATGGCATATGCTGGGCATCTCATGAGGGATTTTGTTTTACCAAGCAATTTTAATTTTTTTTTTTCATTTGAGTATTGCAAGAAAGATGAGTGCCAGGGATAAAATTAAATGTAAGGAGGCAGTAACTTAGCACTCTGGGACATGGAGGACAAGAGGTGTTGCATATGGGAAAACACATGATGAGAGATTCATGGTGTGCTGGAGCTTTGCAAAGCTTTGCAGGCACAGCCAAGAAAATTCAAATGAGAAGGAATGGGCAAAAGGGAGTCAGTGGCATGAATCATAAGGGTGTAATGAGAAAAAGGTCAGGAGCCGAGATCATGTTAACCAACTGGGTAGACTGAATGGGAGCAAAGCAAATCTCAGGGAGGCCAGATTCAATGACAACACAATGTGAGTTGATGATTTGTAATTTTAATAATGCAAAATTCAGTAAATAAAATGTTAAAATAAGCAACTTTAATAATTCATTGCAACGTTTACTATTTTAGGACTGTTATTTTATAGCATATTTGATTCAATTGCTCAGTGTCATTGTATGTCCTTTCCTTGTAACCATGCCACAACTTAGACATTACAGTGTTTCATAAATGGCCAGTAAGGTATTTCTGGGTTTTTCAATAAACCAGGACCCTGTCTGTCACACTAGAACATCAGCTTTGAACTAGAGTTACGCTCTTGCTCACTGAGGTTTTATATTGCCTCAGGTGGTCTATATTTCTAGTGCTTTTACTAAACCAGCAACTTTATGTAGGTTTGAATACCATTTAGGACTTCAATAGTTTGTATCTTCAAAGCACTGTCTAAATATTAACCAATGCATGCATACCTTAACGTCACTGAATAATACTTGTGTTAACTGTGGGAGCTAAGAGCCAGAGGCTGCATCAAAATTTAGAGGTTATGCTGTGCTTCTCTTCACTATATCTGTAAAAGCACTTGTAGGCACTTTTGGTAGAGCTGAAATTTTTGCATGCAGAAATATATAACCTTCACCAAGATGTATCTTTTTCATGACAGTACTCTGTGTTTGGTGCTGCACAATGACAGATGCATGCATATGAACAGGTAAAGTGTTAATGATGGGCAAAGGCTCCAAAGACTAAAAAAGGTATTACATGGCTGACTGCAGGTTTGTTAGCTTAGCATTGATCCCAAGCGAAGTCATGGGAAAGATTGAGCATGACATATATCATTGTTAAAGAGTGTTTTAAGTACAATGTAAGATGCGAGTACAAGAAAGACTAACAACATGCTTTAATGAAAACAATAGCATCCCTGTTAAATGTAGATTTTTAAATGTTAGCATTTAACACTGAAATATTGCTAGCATTTTGGACAAGCTTAGTTAATAAAAAGTGACAGCTGACATAATACACTTAGATTTCCACAGATTCTTTTACTTGATGCAGTTTGACATCCTGATTAAAAACATTTAACTGAATGACTGAAGCACATACTAAAAAAGATTAAAAACTGGCTAACTGATGGATCTCAGAAAGAAATCATTGATGGGGCCTCTTTTCTAGGCTCAAATGTGTTCAGTCTCTTTACTGAGGAGTAGAAGCCATCAGATTACTCCTACAGCTCAGCAAGACCAAGGCTTAGGAGAAGACTAGCTAGCTCAGCTTCTCACTAGCACAGAAAGGATCTCATATATGCCCCCACCTTTGTAGCCACATACTCATATCTACCGTCTTGTTTTTCTTACTCTGGCATTTTTTAATCCGACAGATTCAGATTTCACAGTATTCAGGGCAAAGATCTTCACTCCTGAGTTGGAACCAAATCTTATCTTAGCCAGTATCAGGCTTTCTGTTAAGTTCAGTGGACTTTGGCTAAGGTCCCCAGTGTGATATTCAAATAATCAAAATTCCACCAATTCCTTGTGCCAAAACAGTGGTGAAAGCTGGACTCTCAGATGCCCCTGAGGACATCTTCAAAGAAAAACACTAGGCACAGAGATTTGGGTGAAAACAAGCCCCTGTGTATTACTAGTGCTTGAGGGTAGCTTTCAGCTATAATAAACAACAGGTATAACAATAGAACAACAGGTACATACACCTTCCCCTGCACAGCAAAATACCCTGCAAACTTTGGGTGAAAACAGAAGAATTTGGCATTGGTATATATATAAAATTTTGCAAACCCAGGCCTTGTGCAAACCTGAGCAAACTGCTTTCCAGAGCCCTGCTGATGGGGTTAATAGCCTCATAGCTACAGCAAGTGCACAAACTGAGGTGACAGATGCAATGGACACAGGGAATTAAAATGTAATTCACATCATATCCATGATGTATTTTTACATTAATTGCCAGTCTGATTGTTGCACTGTATAATCCATGAAAAAAATTGAGGGAGACTGAGCATAAATAGAGAGAGATTTTATATGGGCACCAGTAGGCATGAAAAATAAATCAGAAAAGCAATGGTGATCACACAGTGCTCTCTGAGCCTGTGGCACAGAAGCAAGAGGTGTGCAATTTATCATGCAGTTAAGAAGGCAGCAGGAACCCTACAATTCCTATTGTGAAGCTGCAGAATTGTCCTACAGTCAGCAATTTAGTCCAAGCCATTTTATTAAAATACCTTTTTGTGCTTTGCAACGTAACTTCTGATTGAGACAATAGGTTTGAATTTAGGAAGGCAAAGAGCAAAGAGTGAGAAGAGTCTCCAGACTGCAGTGGAGAGCTCTGCAAGCTCAAGAAGACGGAGAGCTATTAGCTCTCCAGCAGCTCCTCACTGTGGGTAATCATATTATAATATGCTTTCTTCTCCCGTAGGGGCTGATAAATATATGTATATATAACAGGTCCAAGATGCATGTTTCTACCATTTTTAAAGCCTGGTTTCTTACTGTGGCAATAACTTGTTTTCTGTTTAACACAGGCAAGTAAAAAATTGCTGGAACATGGGCATCTTTCCCAGTCTCTTTAACCATACTGCCTTTATAGGAGGCATGAGGCTGTAGCTGCTCCCACTACAAACAGCATAAGGAGCTCACTCTGTCCTTTGTTGTACCAAGCTTGTTGTGGCTTTCATTTGATAAGATATCATATATGCAAACCTCAGATAATGTAAATTGTTTTAGCTTGATCTGACATTTATAGCACGACTCTGTCTTGGTTTGGAGTGCAGGAAGAAGAATCATACAAATGGATGCTCCGTTTCAAAGTTTCTGTACATGTTGTGGATTTTTTTCGGAAGAATCCTGGGGAAACTGTGAGCTTCCTGTTCAACTCTTACCAAGACTTTGAAAATACCTTAAGATTTCAATGAAGATTGAATAAATACATTGTGGTCCAGACCTGTAACTTTTTATGGCATAAAATATCACTCCAGTGAACAGTCAAGTTAAAGTCAAGAGATGGGTCTCAGAAGAGGTCCTCCAGCCCTTTGTCCTTCTCAACTATAATGGGTCTTTACAGCAATTTTGAGATCCTGTTCAATAATGCAGCATAACATAAGAATGCAAGACTGGTGTTACTGAGGCAGACCACAGGTTTGTTGAGCACTGTATCCTCTTCGTGGCTGTGGTCAACAACAGCTGAATACTAAAGCAAGGGAAGCAGGCAGTTACATTTCCCCTGAGTTCTCTCCCTGACTCCAAAACATTGTAGCTCAGAGACTTTCTAAACAAGAGGCGTTGCCTTTGCATTTAATGGATGTTGATGGGTTCTTTTCAATGAATTTGTCTAGTTGTGTTTTTGACACTGCGTAAATTCTTAATATTCACAGCATCCGGGCTCAAGGGGTGACACAGATTATCTGCATGGCATGTAAAACCCACCTCCTTTGTTTTGAGCTTTGTGCCTGCTGCAGTAATTATATGTCTCTTAGATCTTCTTACTGGAAGTGTCAGAACCATTATTCATTCCTCATTAACCCTTCCTGAGCTGCTCCTTATTTTATAAACCTCATATGCCCTGAAACTATTGTCTCTTAAGGCATATAGATCTTTTTTGAAATAAACTTATATTGCAAGCAGAAAGTGATGTAAGCTTTAGCTTCCTAGCAGGATAGGAAGACATCATCACTATCTTCAGACATCATAACAAAATGTGCATTGGGCATAAAACACTTCAGCAGTTCTCCTGTCTCATTCCAAGAAAAAACTTTCCTTCCAAACTATCATATCCTGAGTGATGCAACATTTTCCTTCTTCCAAATTGTGTTCTGCAGCCATATGCAAACAGGCTAATCATCAGAGAGCTTCCTCCCATCTTCAGGGTCTTGTACACAAATTCCAAAGAGTGAATGGTCTCCACTGACTGGTGTATATTATCACAATAAGGATTTGCACAGCATGCTTTTCACACTGAGGCAGTGCTTTAAAGGCTTTTCTGAGGCTGCGCTTGCATAAATAAGTGGTATTTGTTTGGATGGTGGAATAATTACCACATTTCACATGGCAGCAAGTAGTATGGGAAATTCCGATATGAAAAAAAGCCTTAAATCATACAAATCTTCAGTTCGTACTGACTCAGCATTATCTTCCATTTCCATCATTTACAGAAGATGGACAATTATGACGTTTCTAAGTGTGCTTAATTATCTTGGGCCCATTTCAAAACTGATTGCTGTCTTTTCAAGCCTGTCTCATTTGAGTAGCACAGGGTTGTGATGTTCGATAATTAGTATACCTTGAGAACAAATCAGTAAAGCAATGAGTGCCTTAGCTCAGGATTTTCTCTCCAGACTAGCTGCAATGCTTTCAACCACAAATCTTTGCTCCCTTCCTGACCACAGCAACATCAGAGATGGATCTTCTGTTCAACTTCAGCCAGGAGGTGGAGTCGTGAGGCTTCGGGATGGCCCAGCCTAATCCATAGCCCACCAGCCTCTTCAGATGATCAGTCTATTAGAGATCTATCTTCTGAAAATAAAAAATGTAACCCCATGAAGTTTTTAATGGCTCATAAAGATCATAAAGCCCCTGAGCCAACACATGCTTCTGAATTTGCTGCACGGACACATTTTGTGTGGTTAGCAGAAGCCAGTACTTCTTGGGGGAAAACATTGTTGGAGAAATGGTGCAGGGAAAGAAAAACAATACGAAATTGTCTGCAGCCAGCCCGTCTCAGGCAATATGGATCTGAATTTCAATTCACTGTAAACAAGCAGCCCATCTCCGAGCGTGTCAGCAGTTTTAATGTCATGTCATCCAATCAACACAGGTTGTGTTCTGGGAATCAGAAAACACTTCTGCATTCATGGGAGAGAAGACTTTTTGTCGTGTTTTACTAATTCCTTCTACTAAATGGTACCTCGCTTAGCATCTTGCTGATGGTAAAGATCAGCATTCACTTTCTGGCATTGGCGTATACTTCTTTCAACACCACAGCGAGTTCACACATGCTTCCAGACTGCTGTACAGAAAGAAGTAGCAAATCATTCTACAGAGAGTGGCATTTCTTCTTCTGTGATGAAGTCTGAGTGTACCACTGGTAAACACACTTCTTAAGGTGAACTGTCTGTTTGAAATCACAATTTGCTTGAAAATACTGAGCTAGTTCTTCAGCTGCTGAAGACTGGCAGAGATCCATTTAATTCAATGGAGACCTGCTAATTTGAACTAAAGACCTGACCCTCTGTGCCTACCCATATTAAATTATTATTATATTAGACAGATTGCAGATAATTATAATCCTGCATGTTTCAGTTTATTGACACTGTGTCCCTGGGAGCACTCTCTTAAAGGAATTTAGCCAGTCATCTGCCATTCACTTCAATTACAGAAACACACATACAGGCTCCCAAACTGAAACTGAAAAAAACCCAACCCAGAAATAAAAGACTATAAAACCACAGCAATTGACAGAGAAATTATAGGCTGGTCTAATATTTGATCTGCTTTCAACTCATTGTAAAAACATTGCCTACCAAGCTGGCAAGATTTGAATTACTCCTTAAAAGGCAATTCATGATCCTTGTCATGCAACATCAATCCGAACATGTAAGCCCTGTCCCATTCAGTTCTGGACCAGCGCTGCTCTCGGCACTCTTCAGACCATAAGGTTTCGTCTTATTTTAATTTCTCAAGAACAGATGTCTCCTGCCTGACAGCATATCCCTGCCTTTGGTCTGTTTGCTCTGGGAGGAGGAGGTGGAGAGCCACACACTTGCCTCCTGCCGCCCGCTGACCTTAGTGCTACCGGCACAGAGCCTCGCCAGTGTGGCACGGGGGGCCCGTCGTGTTACGGAGATGCTGCCCCACTGCTATGATGGTGATGCTGCCTCACTGCTGCCTCGTGCCCTGTTCTGCTCCACGATGGAGACTAAACAGAGGTAATGTTACCTCCTGTCTGGATGTTCCCACAAAAATCGGAAGGGAAGGAGGCTTTGTAGTCCATGTGATCCCTCCTTTTTGTTTGCTTTTTTCCTCCTGTTTGTTCATTTCACCAGTAAAAGACTGTGAACCTTGTTTAACAAGTAAGTCTAAACCCTCTCTATGTTGTAGTTAGTCCTTGTCTGTCTTAGTAAAGGAGGGTTTCATTTCATCCGACATTGTTAAATAGAAAGTTGTGAACTACCCTGCACGTCTTATCATGTATGGTGGGAGAGGTACTACAGCTGCCTTAGCATGCCACTTAGCAAACAAATTTAACCACACCAAATTTTACTCTAAAGGCAGACCATCCCATTTCTGGTACCTGAGCTAGCTCACAAATCACGATATTGCCATATGTCTGGGATGAAATAACCCTTTGCAACAGCACAGGCTGAGGCCAGCCATGGGTGGTGGTGGAGAGGCAGCTGAACCCGAGTGGGCACTGGGCTCTTATGGCAGGGAAGGGCAGCCACGTGCTGGGCTGCATGTGGACAGTGCAGCCAGCAGATCAAGGGACGTGCTTATTCCCCTCTGTCTGGCACTTGTGAAACCACATCTGGTGTGCTGCGTCTAGATTTGGGTTCCCCAGTACAGTAAAGATATTAACAAACTGGAGATTCCACAGGAGGGACATCAAGAAGATTACAGGGTGGGAGCACAAATCAGGAGTGTAAATATGTAAAGAGACTGGAAGAACTGGATTTGTTCAGTCTGAAGATAAGAAGGCTAAGGGAAGATCTTATTGTCATCTTCAAATACCTCATGGGAGCATATAGAGAAGATGGAGCCAGACTCTTCCCAGAGGTGAACTGTGAAATGACAAGAGACAACGGACACAACTTGCAGCAAGAGAAATTTGACAAGATATAAGGAAAAGTGTCTTCACAGTGAGAGTAAACAAATTCTGGAACAAGCTACCCAGAAAGTTTCTGGCATTTCCATCCTTGGAGATACTCAAAACGCAACTGGGCAGTCAAGAAACCTGGTCTAGCGTTGAAGTTAGTCCTGCTTTGAGCCAGGCACTGGATCATGTGACCTCCAGGATTCCCTCCAACCTGAACCATTCCGTGATGCTGTACGGCATGGCAGTGGAACAAACAGATGTTTTGAGGGGATGTAAGGTAGTGCAGGTCCCTGGGAGGCCAATGGACTCATAAAGTCTAGATGCTACTTCTGAACCTGCCCCCAACATCCTATGTGACCAACCACTCTGAAGCAGCTTAGGCATTTCGACTCCGAAACATCACCACATTTCTCCAGGTGAACCTGGAGAAAATAGAAACGCTTATATTGTGTGAGCAATTGCCCATTGCCAATAGCAAGAAATTCAGCCTAGCCTAGGATCACCTCATCATCTTTCCCAACGGAAAAATACAGATACATACAGTGAGATAGATTGACTATATTTGAAGGATACCTGCTCCATAGCTATGGAGGCCATCAGACAGGGAAGAAAAACACCTATGAATAACATACTAACATCCAGTACTGCAGAAATACATCCATTTTATCTGCCAACTTAACTGGAATGGAAATCAGCCGGGAGGGATTGCAGTTAAGTGGGGAATGTGAAAACATGATTTTAAATGTTTGGTAAGTACTTTTCAAGGCAATATTAACATTAATAATTCCTGCTGGCATTTGGACCTCCGTTGTCACCCACTCACTTTGGCATCATATCATACATGAAGACTTTTGCCATTTAAGCTAGTTAGTAACATCCTCCAATATTCCCACTAGCACTTAACTTCCAATTTGTCATCATTTAGCGTTCCCAGTTCATATGTTTGTACAATTTTTAAAATTCTTCTTCTGTATATGGATAATGCCATGCGTTGAAGAGGGCAATATCCAGAATCATTTATAGCCTATGGAGGTCCAGATTTCACTAGACAGCTCTCTGCATGAATCTGAGTCATGAACTGTAGTACCACCTCAGTCCAGTCTAGGATGTAGGAGCTCTTTGTCATTTAGAAACAGGAGCCACCCACTGCCCTTTGCATGCATTGAAACTGCTGCTGAAGCCAACAGACCTGTGTGCACCGGAGGGATCATAAGACCATAGTCTTACCACGGTCAGCCTGTGGTACGTAATCACGGCTTAGTGGACATATGCCTGTACAATACACCACACTGCCACTGCCACCTTAGACTTCCAGAGGGCAGACTTTGGCCTGTTTAGGAGACTGGTCAACAGAGTCCCCTGGGAGGCAGCCCTAAAGGGCAAAGGAGTTCAGGAAGGCTGGGCATTCTTCAAGGAGGAAGTCCTAAAGGCACAAGAGGGGGCTGTCCCCAGGTGCCGAAAGACAAGCCGGCGGGGAAGAAGACCGGCCTGGCTGTATAGAGAGCTCTGGCTAGAACTCAGGAAAAAGAGGAGAGTCTATGACCTCTGGAAGAAGGGGCGGGCAACTCAGGAGGACTACAAAGGTGTAGCAAGGTTGTGCAGGGAGAAAATTAGAAAGGCCAAAGCCGAGCTAGAGCTCAATCTGGCTACTGCCGTAAAAGACAACAAAAAATACTTCTTCAAATACATTAACAGCAAAAGGAGAGCTAAGGAGAATCTCCAGCCTCTATTAGGGGAGGGAACACAGTGACCAAGGATGAGGAAAAGGCTGAGGTACTTAATGCCTTCTTTGCCTCAGTCTTTAATAGCAGGGCCAATTGTTCTCTGGGTACCCAGCCCCTGGAGTTGGAAGATAGGGACGGGGACCAGAATGGAGCCCCCATAATCCAGGGGGAAATGGTGAGTGACCTGCTGCACCACTTAGACACTCACAAGTCTATGGGGCCGGATGAGATCCACCCGAGAGTACTGAAGGAACTGGCAGATGTGCTCACCAAGCCCCTTTCCATCATTTATCAGCAGTCCTGGCTAACTGGGGAGGTCCCAGGTGACTGGAGATTAGCGAATGTGACACCCATCTACAAGAAGGGCCGGAAGGAGGATCCAGGGAACTACAGGCCTGTCAGCCTGACCTCGGTACTGCGGAAGCTGATGGAGCAGATCATCCTGAGTGCCATCACAGGGGATGTAGAGGATAACCAAGGGATCAAGCCCAGCCAGCATGGGTTTAGGAAAGGCAGGTCCTGCTTGACCAACCTGATCTCCTTCTACGACAAGGTGACCCGCCTAGTGGATGAGGGGAAGGTTGTGGACGTTGCCTACCTAAACTTCAGTAAAGCCTTTGACACTGTTTCCCACAGCATTCTCCTGGAGAAACTGGCTGCTCATGGCTTGGATGGGTGTACTCTTCGCTGGGTAAAGAACTGGCTGGATGGCCGGGCCCAGAGAGTGGTGGTGAATGGAGTTAAATCCAGTTGGTGGCCGGTCACAAGTGGTGTCCTCAGGGCTCTGTGTTGGGGCCAGTTCTGTTTAATATCTTTATCAATGATCTGGACGAAGGGATCGAGTGCACCCTCAGTAAGTTTGCAGACGACACCAAGTTGTGTGGGAGTGTTGATCTGCTTGAGGGCAGGAAGGCTCTCCAGAGGGACCTGGACAGGCTGGATCGATGGGCCGAGGTCAATTGTATGAGGTTTAACAAGGCCAAGTGACGGGTCCTGCACTTGGGCCACAGCAACCCCATGCAACGCTACAGGCTTGGGGAAGAGTGGCTGGAAAGCTGCCAGGCAGAGAAGGACCTGGGGGTGTTGGTCAACAGCCGCCTGAATATGAGCCAGCAGTGTGCCCAGGTGGCCAAGAAGGCCAATGGCATCCTGGCTTGTATCAGAAATAGTGTGGCCAGCAGGACTAGGGAAGTGATTGCCCACCTGTACTCGGCACTGGTGAGGCTGCACCTCAAATACTGGGTTCAGTTTTGGGCCCCCCACTACAAGAGAGACATTGAGGTGCTGGAGCGTGTCCAGAGAAGGGCAACGAAGCTGGTGAAGGGTCTGGAGAACAAGTCTGATGAGGAGTGGCTGAGGGAACTGGGGTTGTTTAGCCTGGAGAAAAGGAGGCTGAGGGGAGACCTTATCGCTCTCTACAACCACCTGAAAGGAGGTTGTAGAGAGGTGGGTATCAGTCTCTTCTCCCAGGTAACAAGTGATAGGACAAGAGGAAATGGCCTCAAGTTGCGCCAGGGGAGGTTTAGACTGGATATTAGGAAATTTTACTTCACTGAAAGGGTTATCAAGCATTGGAAGAGGCTGCCCAGGGAAGTGGTTGAGTCGCCATCCCTGGAGGTATTTAAAAGACGTTTGGATGAGGTGCTTAGGGACATGGTTTAGTGGTGGACTTGGTAGTGTCAGGTTTACGGTTGGACTCGATGATGTTAAAGGTCTTTTCCAACCTATACGATTCTGTGATTCTGTGATAAAGATACCCAAATCAGCTGAAATACTGATACATTATTTCAGTGATCCATCAGGGACATTCATCTATTTCTCATCTTTAACAACAAGCTATATAGTTACTACTGTATCTTCTTGCAGTCATGAGAGAGGTACCTCCAGATGCTGATTACCTTGATCTTGGCAAGAAAAATTGCTAGCAGGCAGTTCAGCAAGGTCAGAGTGACCTCCAACACACATGAGGTGCCTTGGCATGAGAGAAGTCTTTGGAGGATCACTGACCAGTATAAGGAACACGATGAAGCAGCTATATAAAATGTAGCAGTAGTAATATTCCCAATAAGCAGCTAGCTTTTCACAGCTGCAAGATTTTGAGTTTATTTTGTTAGAGCTCTAGTGTAACTCTAGGTCAGGAGTGACCAGCTCTTTACAGACCCAGAATTAAGAATTAAAAGGAACACCAGGGAATAGCCATAAGCTTCCAAAAAGCACTGGATTTCATATTTTGCTGATATCTTACAAGAATATTACACAAAATCAAAAGTATGGCTGGCCCATCTTTATTGCATGTTTAATTTTGCTACTGACCTAAATAAATGCATTATACATATACATAGGGGGGAGTTGAGGACAACATGCTGGACAGTGGGACATATGCCTTTTGGAGTAACTGGGGTTCAGGAGATGCTGCCTTGCACCGAGACATGACGTGGCGCTTTTCCCCGTGGCGGGGAAGTGCAGAGGAGCAGATGGCCACCAGGGCCAGTTCCTGCCTGTCCTCCCCCAGGGATGCCTCAGGGAGTGGCGGCAGCAGCCCCGGGGCTCAACGCATCGCTCTGAGAGCTGCTCCCCAAAAGACACCCATACAGCTATGGAGACCGGCTGGCCTCCTGGGCTCCGTACTTTTAACCAGGGCCATGGGGGAACCTGAAGCAGGGGAAAGGGAGGGCAGAGGGCTGTGGTAGTCTGATCCTGAGCAGATCTTTTTTCTAAAGATTTTTTCTTGCTGGCTGCCTTTTGTATGTAAATGTGTGGGGTTTTTATTGGAGAGGGAATTCATGCGTTGTTATGAGCAGGGAGCATCCTATACAATTCTTACAGTAATAGATAATCCACAAATTTATACTGGCTCTCTTAGTTCCTTATGAATGGCTCAAAAGTATATAAAAGATGCAAGTTAAATATACATATCTATTTCTTCAGGGTATACAATCAATGAGAAGCTACAATTTAAGGTCTAATGTAGAGTGGCAACCAGCACAGCCTGCAAAGGTTTAAGGGCTTTATCAGCAGTGTGATCTCAGGGTCCAGTTTATGGCAAATACAGAAGGGCTGAGTCTGACTGTTAGCAACAATACAGCCATGGGCAGAAAACAGTTACAGAAAATACCGGTCACTAGAACAAAAGAACATTCTCTTTTAGTCCCACCCCCACAAACTTTATATTCAATGCAAAACTGGAAAAGATTTTTAAAAAGTGATTATTTCAAACAAAACAAAATGCTCAGCTCTAGACCTAAAAAAAGACAGTACCGATATGGGCATACAGAAGATGCTACATTTCAGGGAATCATTTGCCTCGCTAACACCCTGTCTATCTGTGAGACAAAAATTACACAAACATATGAAGATGAGAAAAAGGGGTTATCCACAGGGGTAAACACATTCACAAGAGGGGGAGGCTGAAAGTCTGCATTTGCCAGTTACCCAGTACACTACTACTTGGTCTCTCTAAATGGACGGTCTTTGCTCCTGTTCTTAAGCCCTTGTTGCTGCACGGCTTGTTCTTCTCTGCTGAGACCCAGCCTGGTTGCATCTAACCCAGGTGTGCATGGGCCTCAGGCCTGGGGTGTCTCCTGTTGCTCGCAGACATGCCATCTCTCCCACTTACTAAGTGGCCCCACCTGTGTGCATTGAATTGACACCTCCTTCAGTCAGTCCTTGAGGCTTCTGTAATCATTAATTGATAATTAATACTCATCTCCTTGCAAAGCTCTTGGAGCTGCTGCTTGTTTAAAGTCTCATCTTGAATAAAGCATGTTTTCATGCACTCCTCTTGACAAGAAAAATAAAGAATCCACATAAGCAGATCTCTCTTTTTTTCAGTGTTATCTTCTTTGTCCATTTTGAGGTTCACTGCAGCTTGCAACATACAGGGTCCTCTTCTTCTCAGTCTGACCTCTTGTGTTTCCTTCCTATGCAACTTACTGCTCCACCACAAGCTCCTTGCCAGCACTTTCTGGTGCTGAGCTCTCACTTAGGTTTTCAAGCAACTCCTCCAGAAACGCTTTTGCCCTATCCGTGTCTGCCTCACAAAGACAGACATTTATTTTCCCAGTCTCTGAGCACAAGCCATAGTCTATATCCCAAGAATAACAAAGCCTCAGGCCAAAAAACATCTTAAGTGACAACAAAGCACATCTAACACTCCACCCAGCTTCACATGCATTGGCCAAAATCTTAATTAGGGGAGTAATAAGCCAATGAGATATGCTGTAACCCTTAAAATGCAGTCTGCTAGCATAGGTGGGAGCATTCAGCCTGGAGTCTCTGTGCACCCTGGTGTGCTCTGAGTCGCTGGCACAATTGCTGCAGGTGTAGATATATTTGCGTTAGCTTTGATCTATATAACTCAAAGGCCATAGCTGCCTGGACCTCTGTACAAGCTGTAAAAACCTGTATGGACCTTATTTAGATCTTCACGCAGCCAACTCCTTGTGAAGTTTGTACCACAATGGCTCTACTACTGTGGTTACTTGGAAGGCTTATTTAAAGTCAGCTTGAACATGTCTCAGGTAGTGTTTTTTCCCAAGCAAGTGCATGTACACTGACTGCATGGTTCCCACTGCTGCTAGTACCAAAGGTGGGAATTTTTGGAGACAAAAAGGTTATGGTATACTTAGTTGGTACCAAGTACAGGCACTTGCTCGCTTAATTAAGAATTATGTTTCCATGTCCCATCTTCTGGTCCCCATTAATGCAAAAGCTCCACTCAGCCGCACCGGTCCTGCAGTCCCGTGATAGCTCTCTGCCCTAATCGCTGTTGTCAGTGTTACAAAAGCAGGTTTGGTAGCAAGTATGATTTTTTGATAGAGTGTATCCAGCTCAGCACAGTCACTGCACAGTAATTAAAGATGTCTTTCTATTGCACTGAAGCTCTCCTTTAAGTCTTTTTGTGTCTAACAATATACCTTGGAAATCAAAGAATTTATCTTACAGCTGTCCTGACATGTGACTCTAGTTTACACTAAAGAATAGCTGTAACATGTATTCTCCATGTCAATTATTCCCCCCCTAAATTACTTAAAGATCATAAAATTTTTTTCTAAAGTTCTTGAAGAAATAATTAAAATTTTAATGGAATTATTAACAGTTATTATCTCTGATAAGCATTAGAGCCATTGAGAAGAAAATTACTATGTGAGAGATGCATGAGGGGTAGACTACTTTTTACTATTACATTACTTGCCTGGTTTATAGCAAGATTTAGAGTCCCCGGGAGAGCCACAGTGTGTAAGGTAATGTAAATATACACAATAAAAAGCACACCAAGTTTTTCATCTAAATAAGACAGGTGAAAAAGACCAAAGGAAGTCTCATTACTGTACCAAAATCTTGAGCAGGACACAAAGGAAAAGAGAAATTATTTGATTTTGTTCATGACCGGAGAAGAAAACTACAGTAATATTAAAGAGCCATCCACTCCTTATTAAGCTCATTTGCTTCACCACTAATCCCTCATCTAGTGCAATGTAAATTGAACCTGACTAGCCCTTCACCCAGCCTCGAAGCATCTTCCTGGAAAATCCTTGTGGTCCAGTCTTCGTGTCAAAGCAGGAGGTGGGCCAGGAAGTGCTAACCCCACAGAAATGGTTGCAGGTTCAGCAGCACCACTCAAGAAAAGTGAAAACAACCCAGTGTAGAAGGGTGGCTGCCAAACACTTCACAACCTAGATGGAGAATAAAACCCTTTGGTCCATTAGGAAACAGGGGCTTCTTCCTCTACATCAGGCTACAAACCAGTTCTCTTACTGGAAATTCCAGCTAGGGAAGATTTTAGAAACAGGCATCAACAAGCTCATCTCCAGGCGGAGTAGGGCTCCCTGGTTTGTTGTTAACCACTTGTCTTCTCTAAAGTTCTATGTTGACTTGTTTGTATCTTTACAGAAGTCTGTTCAGATCTGCCAAAATTAATTCTTAAAAGATATGCTTATGAAATTTTGTCCCAGTAGACTCTGTTCTCATATAGCTTCTACTAGATTATTTCAGTCAACTGAAGAAAGTTTTCCATCCTTTTCAATTATTCATTTTTTTTCTGAGATGTTATTTATACAGCAGTGTACATAGTGCTTTGCAGTAAGTAGGTATGTCAGGCAAAGAACAATGTCCTCTCGACAGCCTTTGCAGCCCAAAGAAATGAATAAGGTACAGAACAAAATAGTAAGAGTAAGGAGGCAAGGTCACTGCAGTTCAAATATTTCATGGAACAAAAGCAATGGTAAGAATGTTTGAAAAAGAAAAAATATTTGTCACATTGGGTAAGGTTTGTTCACTTAACTTTACACATCTATAATGCAAGGATCCGTGCCTGAGCTAGTCACTGGAGCTTCCTTTCTGCTGAGAAACAAGTGTTTTTAGCGCTAAGATTCACCTAATTTGGACGGCTTTCGGAAGAGAGGAATCATGCTTTATGCTCTACCTATCATATCGACCATCTCTCCATCGACTGTAACATAGCCAAGCTGACCAACTCAGATGCGGTTATCTACATTTACTTAGATGATTCCAATCTGGTACTCTAGCCACATGACAATATCTCTTTTAAGTCCTTTGTAAATGAAATTTCTGCCTGACAAAGCTTCAAGCAGTGGTTCCCCATTCTTTTCCACTTTTTTGAAATCCCCCATTCACAAACACTTTTTTTCCTGGAGATAATTGCTAGATTACCTCAACTAAGTCAGCTGTCTCAGAGGCTGCACTGTAAGTCAGATTTGGTTATAGAAGCCTGTTTTTTAAAAGCTGTCTCCAGTTATTTTTTTCTTTTTGTTGTAAATAGATTCCTGTGTACGTGGGGTTTACAGCCCTGGCATGCAAAAGGCTGAGTCAGAGCAAACTGGAGTTGACCTGACTTAGCCTTTTACATGACTGATCTCAAGTTGGGATGGGGTAACTAGGGGGACGCAGAAACCTTTCAACTGTGTCTGCAACCCGCGGACCACTCCACGGCACCATGTCCTCAGCCTCCATTGCTCCCACTCCTGTTTAACATGGTCACCCGCTGGGCAGGAACGGCGTGGGCAGACACCCACCAGGGTTTTGCCTGACACCCTGTGACTGTCCCCAGCCCCCACCTGACACTCTCACCTTTGAGGAAGAGTGAAAGGCAGCACAGAGAGCACGAGCGCACCAGATGCTGAGCACCTCCAGGTCCCTGCATCAGCAAGAAAAGCTGAGGATGCTCGACGCTTGGTCTCGCACTTGAGGCTATGAACATTGCCACTAGAGAAAATATCTTTTCTTTTCTCCTGGGAGTGCTGGGAGTATTAAGCCACTTTTGCTCTGGCAATGATTTGGTGGCAGTCTTTACTGAAGCCCATTGATCTGGAATAGAAAGTCTGCCTTCCATTAACACTGCTAAACCTGAATCAGCTAGTCTCCTATATGAGACATCCTTTGTTTTTCTATTTAATAATTTCAGTAACTCTGCAATATGAAACTTTCTCAGTCCAGTCCTTGTGTGTGGGAGGGTGTGAGTATTTCCAGCTCATAGTAATGAATGCTTTGGCACAGGCGGTTGCAGCAGGCATAGGACTGCGAGCACCACTTCCAAAGCCCAGCTCCAACATGCTTCTCACTATACCCCAGTGCTGATGCAATTAGCTTTGCTTTGTGTGTGTGCCACAGTGAGACGACACAGGCAGAGTGACGGAACAGTACTCAAAAGACCCTGACATTTATCTGTGGTTTGTTACATACTAAAAAATAATTGCATTCCTTACATTAGGCTCTTCAGTCTGAAAAAGGCAGTGCCTAAAAATCTGAGACACCCATGACAACACAACATCCCTCTGCGGTGCTTTGGTGGCACAGAAGAATGTACTCAGATCGGCTGAAAACTGGTCCCCCCTGGCAGGACGTGGGGCAGGAGGCAGGTGTGGATGCTACCTGCTCTCTTCCCCTGAACAAAACCTCTCTCAGCCGCATTCAGGAGGAGTTTGAGCTCTCTGTCTGTTTTCAATATACACATTGCCTTCTTTTTCAGTCCTGAAGCCAGGCTCTGGTGGAGACCTGGAGCAGCACAGACAGTATAAAACACTTCTGCTTTGCCTTTTCTTTGACTACCCCATGAATGCATTAACATTTTAGCATTTTTGCTGCATTATGGCAACACAGAAGTGTTGATGCCATTTAAAATTGGTCCCAAGCAACTAATGAAGTTATTATATGTTGCCATGGTATGCAAATTGAATTGCAGCACAAAATCTGTATATTTAGCCAATCATATTATTTCGTCTAAAATGAAGGCATATGTTTCAAACTTTAAACAAATAGAATAAAAAATATAAGTTAAGGGGAGAAAAAGCAAAACATCACCTAATGAAATAAGTTGATAATAGTTTATTGTGCATGGTTTAATTATGATAAGCACATTCTTCTAAACAATACAGTACATACTAAAACTGAATAGATATAGACGTTAATTGTCTTCTCCATTACAAAGACAGAGCTAATGCCAGGGATTTGAGACAAACAGCACTTAACCTCCTGAACCCCAGATGAAGAGGGAGATAGATGTTTGCTTTTGATCATTCTGGTCTTTTCATGATCTGAATCAATAAGTACCCCTTATAGCTTTGAGTCATGTTTCTAATTAGTCAGCCTCTTGGGCCTGATTTACAAAATAAAATATAAATCAACGCACATTTGTAAATTCCAACCAGCATTCTGGGCCAATGCCATCTCAATAAAATAATTAAAATGCCATCAGTCTGTTAACTTGCTCTCATCTCTGCCAAAATATATATACTGTCAAATGCCAACTCATATTTGGATTGGTAAGGAAAAAGGTATTTGAAGATAGCATAGCTGCAATAAATATAAGACATAAAAATACATAAGTCTTAATATAACCAATTAAAGCTTCTCTGTTCTTTGTTAGTGCAAGGTATTGCAGAAAGAGAATTGATAAGCAATGCTGTTGACTATGAAGATGTATATGATCCAGAAAATACTCAATGAAGCTCACAATTAGCTTCTCTAAGTCAAATGCAGCAGGTAAACTCCAGCTTACAGAGCGAAATACATACAGTGCCACATCAGGGCTTTAACTTTACAAAGACAAGGGCCTGTGTGGGACCCCCCTCATTGGGGAGCATCCAGGAGACAAATTGTCCATTAGCAATATGATTAATTTCCTCCTCTTTCAGTTACTGTTATGCCTCGTCTGTACTAGGACAAATGTGTAAGGACAAATTATCAAAAACAGCCTCTGAAATCCCATCTGCCCCTCTCCGCATTCCCAGCTTTGTGTACACGCTGTCGCTTGCTGCTTCCAACAAAAGGCCAGGTTCGGGTCTCATTGATACCAGCGAAGAAAGGGAGATAGAAATTAGCTCATTTAAAGTGGAAGCCAAATCCCTACAGCTCCATATATACAAAAGAAGGGACTGGAATTTCCCCATGATGGGTTTTCAGTGAACCAGTCAAGTGAGACATGTGCCACACATCAAAGATCAATTAATTGAATATCTATAATTATGAGGAAGTGATAAAGTCACCCAGGCCCATCAACAGTATGCAAGACTTGAGAAAGAATCCTTAAGTAAAGAAAAGTGAAAGATACAGAAACATACAGGAAATAAGATAGAAATACTTTTTTTGTCAGGATGGATAATACCAAACTGTCCTGATATTTTGGGGTTTTGTATGGTAATTGCTGATGAAATGTCCTAGATTTCATTTACCTAAATTTAAGATAATCTACATATGGTGCCATATGAGAAACAGCTAAGCTGGCAGAGACCGGCATTAGTGTAAGATCATAAATTTGCTCAGAAATTGACTGGGATGGTAACAGGAAAAGAAACAGGAAAGTTACTGGTGGAACTCCCAAAGCACAAGTCTTAGGATGGAGCATGCTTAAAATTTTTGCTAATGATACTGGCACAAATGTAAGGATGCTCAAAATGAACTGGGTGCTTCTGACACCCCACTGAGAAGTACCAGCATCACGATGGGGATTCAAAACGGCACAAAGAAAAAACAAATGACTTAAAGGCTGGAGGAGAGGAGCAGAATAGTAAGACAAGTGGCACAAAAAGCTTATTAGGATGGGGGGGGTGTGCAAAAAATTCTCTCTGTTGGCTACTCCAAGGCAAGTCTTAATTCTGTAATGCCTCGTTCACCACAGAAGTTTTAGCAATCATCACCCACAGTTTATCTCAGCACTATTAACTTTTAGATCAAAGTGAGATAAAGTGCTCAGCAGAGATCTCTGTTGTTCTATGTCTGCATTTCATCAGGATCAGAAGGTCACTCCCTTTCTGGGCTGGGGATGGCATCCCTGTTTTAAGGCCAGGCTGCAGGAGCTCCTGGGAAACCTGGGAGGGGGACAGGCACTCCTGTGGCAAGCAGATCTGTGTGGGCTACCAAGCTGCTTCGAGCTAGAACCGAAGGTGATGCTTCTAATACACATCCCAAATGTTCAGTGAGCTTCCTTTTTGGCAGATTTTTCTCTTTCTTTTTGGCAAATGGGTCTGCTCTCTACAGTAATGCTGCAGCTTTGACCTGAAAGCCCCGGGGCCCGAGAGCTGGGAGCACTGGAAGGATTCCGGCAGCGCTAATGTCAAAACCCCCTCCCGTCTTAGAGCACCTTCAGCACTGGTCCCGAATGGGATTTACTGGGTTGCCTCACCAACGTGCAGAGCAATGGGGAATGAAGGGGATAAAGAGGGACATGGTCTCGCTGGTGGTCACACTCGTTTTGACAGTAGTCTGTGTAATTCTGCATGGGTGTTTTTGGACACAGAGGCTCACAAAGGATTTTAGTCAGGTGCCGGTTTGCAATCAGTTTTAAAAAATAATTGCAGTAGTGTCTGCCAATGAAATCAAGCAGCTTTACACTGGAAGTAGAAGGCTGGGGAGCTGGGACGGGAGGTCTGATTTTGCCCATGCTGATGACCAAGGAATCAGAGACTGCGTGGATACATTTTGTCACCTCAGCGTAAAGGCCCAAGGGAAGCGATGCAACAGTCGCTGTTTGGAAGACAGGTAGGGGAGGATGTCCTTGAAAAGTAACATCCCTTATTTGGACAACCCCAACCTGAGCTAAACCCCAAGCTGGAAATCTCTCTGTTAATGTTTTATGTATATCAACTTAGTTTACTCACATTAATTCACATGTCCTTCCACATTAAGAAGCTCAAGAATTTCTAACCATTTATTTCTTTGTAGAAAACAATGTTTTGTAAGCACACTAAGAGCAAGAGTACAGTAATGGGTTTCTAGGTCCTTGGCCTTTGGTGGACTGTGTAGTGATAAAAACAGTCCTGCTCAATACCTCAGGAAGTGATGATATAATCATCTTTATGGATAATAAAAAGGACTAATTTCTTTGTTTCGTTGTTCTCCTGCTCTGAACTTGGGGAAAGACACAGAGAACCCGAGGAATACAAATTACATCTGTTTCCAGCTCTATGGCCTTACTACACTTCATAAACAGGCAAAGCAGAGATGTCACCCACTCACCACAGAAAAGGGAAAGCAGTGTATTGCTTAATGGCTAATTGAGTAATCAATGTGCTTCATTGCCTTAAAAGACTATAACACTTCGGAGAAATAGTGACATTTAGGACAAGAGGAAGCCTTGCAGCACCTGGAGGTTGAGGGAACTCAGTCTTCTGTAGGATTACGCACAAGAGGATAGAGAGGGCATAGGAGGATTTTGCCTCTCTCATCCTTTACCCATCTATCAGAGTGCTGCTTTAACCTTGGTTTTTCTTAAAAAAGACATTTTAAAATTACTAGGATAAAAATTAAATTTAAAAAGTTAATTTTAAAATTTTAATTTAAAAAAACTTAAATTTTTAAGAAGTAATTTTTAAATTACTAGGATAGGATTTTAAAGGCTCCTAAGTTCCTCTGCTGCAATTTTCTGCAAATATGAATGATTGTATATATTTACTAATTATCATTGTCTACAACAATCATTTCAAAGACTAATTACTCTTATGCATCCACAATTAAATTCAGTTTCAAAAGCTGGAGGCTGCTGATGTTATATGAAGAGGACAGAAACAAACATTAGAAGCCCCTCAGCCTATTTTTTTCCAATTCTACTTGTGGGCAATCTCAACCAGCACCAATGGACACCCGGCTGATTCCTTGAGGACAAGGAGTTGTCAGTAACAAGGAGAAGACAAAAGTGTCATCTGAGTTGTACCTCTCATTTGTAAGATTGGTAGAGTGGCTTTGACCATCTGTCGCAGGGCAGTGATAACTACCAGGCTGAAAACAAACATGGGACCATGTAAAACTGACAAGAGAATAAACTCGCTACAGAAGAAGGATGGGTTACAAAATACTTTACGTCAATGTTGCACTGAACATATTCAGATGGAGGAAATAGAGAAATTAGGCACTGAATGTAAATTTATATTTATTTTTATACTGGTGATAAACAAAGATTTAAATAAATATCAAATACTGGCAACACCCAAAGCAATTGGATTTCTTCTTGAGAAGAGGCCATGTTCTGGTCTTTTGCCTAATGGAGGATGCTAGGCAGAAACTGTAGGCCACTCCTGCATGGTGGAATATCATTAAATGCCAAATTCTAAAAATCACAGACCTTCTCATGAGTGCAAAATCTTTATTCCATGGCTGTAGTTGCATATGCAGTTTTCTGTCACTGTAGGCACAAAATTAGCAGTACAGTTGTGTACATCTTTCATATCTTATTCCTAAAGATAGCTCAGTCTAGCCTGAGGCTGTTTTTCAAAACAGTAAAATCACTTCCCATTAAACAAATATATTTTTAAGCTGTGGTTAAGCTGTATAGCAACAAGCACACAAGAGTCTGATGTAAATACAAATATTCTAAGTGCAAAATATTCAAAAAGCACATACATACCTTAGGATCTTAAGAATTTATTTGGGGTTTGGTTTTTTTGTTTTGTTTCTTAAGTACCTTAGGTGCCCGAGTCTCTGGAACATTACACCTAGCTACTGAATTTTTTGTAATGTTTAGAAGTGAAGCACAGGGCAGTGAGATGAAAGGGAAGAGTTTGGATAGTGAGGTGGTGAGAGCACTGTAAACACTTGGGAAGATTTCTTATACGTTAATAAAAGTTTTGCTGAACAGCTACCAAATTACCCCTGTCACACAGCAGGAGTATCGGCAGCCCTGCAAGGGTGTAGCGAGTGTATGGGGATTGCACATTAAGGATGGCACTTCTGCCTACGCGCACCCAGACGTGACCATAACCCTGCTGCTGCTTTCAGCCCTGACTTCTTCACGGTACGAGAGCCGGTGGCCAGGAACGTCAAGCAAGGGAGCACACTTATAGCTTGAAGCTCAGCCTCTCCTCCGCTTCCCTTTCGCCTGGCTTCAACAAGCCTGAAGCCCCTTCTGCTCATCACACGGGGAGGCCCTGAGACATCGAGGCCAATGTCAGTGGTCGCTACAGGGCCTGGTCCTACAACGCTTTCCCTTGGCACCAGCCTTGTACATTTTCCTATAAATACTTTTATTCCTAGAGGCTAAACTTCCATCATTTGCCGCGGACTGAATAGCAAAACTGTAGCATATCATAAGATACATGGTTCATTCTTCAGCAGATGCAGATAATGGCACAGATTTCTCAGATTAGGCTGGAGAAATTCTTTGATACTTTAAAATAATTAAAATGGTCTGGCATGCAAATGTCAAAATGAAAGAAATTTAGCAGAAAATGGAGGAGAAATGGCCAGATCTTCCTATTATCACTTGCTGTACATCTCAAAAGACAGCTGATTCCCAGCTCTGTATGGGTTCCAGCATTCAGTGATTTATTGGGTAATTCAGCATTTGCCAGTATGTCTTGTGCTAATTAAATGCATCGCACTCTATTCAGAAATGTCACAATTGATTTGTCTTCTGCAAGCACTGACTTTATTTCAATCTTCTAAAAAAGATTTTATGAGCCCCAGATAACTTATCCTGGCACATTCATCTCCCAGGGCAGCTTCTGCATCTGAGGGCAGTATGGGAAGAAACCAACAGTGAACATCCAATACAAATGTCTTCTTTGGACGGCTTATTTATCTGATATGTGCTGTATATCCAGGAGTGGGTAGCCTATATGGTGAAATTACAAGCTGCTCCATTGATGTATAAAAACACTCAAACATGACAGAAGTTAATATACAATATTGGCAGATTTTATTGGTTGATAGACTGAGCCAAAGAGCCATGCGGATTGAGAACACTGTAATCTGTAACAAGGTGTTTATTTACAAGCCGTTTTGTGACTGAATTCGGCTATTAACTAAATTGCATCAAGAGGAAATGAGCATAAAATAGCTCACTCTAAATATAAGATGCCAAAGCATGCTTAGGATAATATTCAGAGTCTGAGGACTATTCTGTCGTTTTAATTCAGTGCTTTTCCCCCACACATTATGCATAACCGAATGCTGAGGGTGAATTGCAGCATTTTGCTACTCAGTCATGGAGAATACAGTTAGAGTGTGCAGTAGAAAACTGCTTTGTTCTGAGAAAGTACAATTCCTGACACAAAATTGTGGCTGAAGCTTAATCAGAATTGAAAATCTGTGATGCAAGACAAGAGTGAGTGCTTTTCATGTGACACAGGAAGAAAACAGTTACCTGTTTTAAGGCAGGGACTGATTATTCAGAGAGGCAGCAGGAGGGTCAACAACACAAATATTTTGAGTATTTTACTAGACAACGATAGTCTTCTATTACTATTACTTCTGTCCCAGACTGCTTAGACTCTTCTGCAACAGAAATTGTTGCAGAGAGGAAACTTGCTGCCTTGATGAGAAACTCTCCGGAATAGGCTTGAATCAGTGAAGCACAGTTTGAATTTGTCATTTGTCACATTAGCAACTGAATGTTGCATTTGTAGCAGTTTGGTGTGTATAGCAGAGGGAGGACCCTGTGTCTATTTTTGCTGCACAGGCTTCTGCTGCTGGGCCCCAACCAAGGATACCTACTATAAGTGGCTGTCTGAGATACTGCAGCAATGATGACATTTAACTGGAAGACAGTGACTCACACAGTTTACTCCCTGGTGTCAGACGGTGACTCTATACGCTTTCTGAAGAAAAGCCATTGCAATGGCCATGAACGTGGTCATTTGGCCACGGCTGTTCATCTTGCCAAAACATGGATAAGTGTTGAGGAGAACTGGACTGTCAGTTCAAGGTTCCCATCCATTTGTAAGTCTTTGTTGTCTCGTCTTCGCTGGCTTGTATGGGAAGGTGAGGAAACATGGTGTATGAACTGGAATAGGAAGGAAACTCTTGGGTCCTTTATTCTGCAACTCCAGACGGTCGTACTATACACTCCTCATAAACTCATCAAGCTCAGACTGCTGAAACTACCTCTTATGTGAGGCTGTCTGAGAATCTCACCAACAATTAGAAATGTTTTTCTGCTAATTTGCATCTTAAAATATATATATTTATTTGTTCTGTGCTTGTTGGATTCTTTTGCTTAAATAGCTCTTCTATATTCTGACTACATATGCATTTATAGAGCACAAACACATGCTCTCCCAGTTTCCACCCAGCCAGTCTGCTAAGCTGTACCAACCAAACGTTTTCACCTCCATTCCTCTGGTCATCCTCACTCCCTGCACCAATTCTAATTTTAATTCATCTTTCTAACACACAGATAGCCAGAGCTATTTCCAATAATCTGTATTGTACGATGACTTTCATACTTTCCTCTTTTTTTCTGAAAAATGTTTCGTATGCTACATTAGTATCAAATTTGAGTTTTTCATAATTGCATGACAATTATTGCTTACAGCCACTCTGCCATTGAGTAACACACCCCAGCTTTCTTCTCCTTTTTCATTCCAACGAATTCCCAGTTTACCTGAAAAGATCATGTTACTCTCCCTTAAGTGCAATTACATTTTACCCAATTTTCTATTACCTAATCTATTTTAGTCCTCTGGTTGTCCAGTTCTTCATGATATTCAGATTTGTTGCTCTACACTATTTTCTGGTGCAACAATAGTCTCACTTTTTAGGATGATGTCATACATAATGAGAAAAGCTACAAGCTAGGAATATTGCCTACTTACTAACATTAAGCCATTTGTTAGCAGAGAAAGCAAGTTCTACCAAGGGATTCTTTTTTCTATATTCAGAATGTATTTCATATAAAAAACACAAATATGCCGTTTACATGAAAGAGGGGAAAATTATATACCAGAAGACATCTTTGCTGCAACCATATTTTAGTATTGCTTTATTTTTCCATGTCGCTATAAAGAAGGGTGCCATGGAAGTAACTGTCCATTTACTACTAAAAGGAGCATTTGCTTCTGTAATAAAGGGTAAATATTTTTCTCCAGAAGTATTTTGGGATATCATTACTGCAAAAGGCTGAGATTGCTCAGAGAAAGGCAATATTTTCAAAACCACAGTTTTTCATAACTGACTGTTGGAAAGTAAGACTTAGTAGTTTGGCAAAGCCTTAAAAACTGGTATTTTAGAGAACTGAGATGAAGGAACAAATCTCGTTAATGAAGAGAATCACACCACATGGAAACTTAGCTGATTAGTAGAGTCATGGAATATGATTCTATTTCTTCAGGGAAACTGTCTGTCAGTTATGGGGTTATGCTGATCCAGAAAGCTCAAATCTAACACAGTATCTGGTGTTCTGATAAGTTTTGCTTTCAGCTGCAATTGCCAAGCCACTCTTTCAAGTGCCCAGTTTTAGGTCACGCAGGGAATCAGTGCTCTGAGGTGACCTCCAGAGCACTTGCTGCCCTTTTGCCAACCCAAGAAATCATGGACTATTCCCACTTACATTGTATCTTTCAATACAAATTTTTACCACCAGGGATCACGTTTTCAGAAGGGGCCTCCAAATTTGCAAATTGAGTTTAATGTCCCACCCGTTGTATTTGGTAAGTCTTCTGCTTTCACAAGCTGGGTAATGGCAAAGATGTGGTTGAGTGAGATGGCTGAGGATTGATACCCCTCACCTACTGGATATGCAGTAGTGAAGGTTATGTTTAAATGTGACCTCCCTGCGTGTCTAGCTGGAGACACTGACGACAGTGTCACTTCTTGGTCTGTCCATGGCACAGGTCAGCACTTGCAGGGGAGGGACTGCTGGCATCTCAGTCAGTCTCTGAAGAAAGAATGTCCTCATACACCCTACTGTATGAGACTTCTCTCATTTATTTTAACCTTAACTTCTTGCTTGAGCCTATTACATTGCATACAGGGTGAAAAAATGGGGCTTAGTCCAATTAAATGTTCTAATCAGAAGTTAGAGTAAAAATGTACAGTTAATGCCTGGAAGATAGAGGCAATGAATCTCGATTTCCCTGAGCACCTTCTAATGGGACAGTTGCTAATGTAGCTGCTTTTTCTTCTATGAATGCAAAGCTGATGCACTTCTTTACAAGTATTTCCCATTCCCTTTCCTGCCAATTCATTCCCATTGGAGTCATTGGCAAAACTCCCATTGATCACACAGGCAGCATGATCAATGCCTCCTGTACCTGGATGTTTGTCTTTCTTTTTAGGAGATATTTGACTGAGTTTCTTCTTACTAGTACACTTGTTCTGCCTACTTGAAGGGCTTCCCTTCATGGCACTGTCACAAATGAGGATGGTCATTTAACAGAGGTGAGCAAAACCTTGCCTGTGAGTCTTTCCAGGCGGTAAATCTAGAGAAAGAGATAGCTAGACAGGTGATAGTGTGCATATCAACTGTTATTTAGATTAAAAACTATGTAGAAAGATCTTGGTAGGGAGGAAAGCCTAGTTGCTGACTTGCAGGGCACATGCATCAAAGAAAAGCCTTTCCTTACACCCCTAAGGTATGCACCACGTGCACCACAGAGGAGCTGTATGTTAGAGCACTCCAGCTGTCCACATACACAGCACTGCTAGCTCAAGTCCTGGAGAAGTCTGTGCTTCCTTCCTGGCTATGGGATTGCTCTCCTCTGGCTTGGAGACATCGTACAGATATGTTTCTCTTCTCTTCCTTCCCACACTGCTTACCCTTCTCAGCCAGGAAACAAATGAGCTACTTTTTCTGCATTTCTGCATCTTCTTTTTGCGTTCCCTGTTTCTTAGGGGTGTCCCAGTGGCTCCAGTCCTGAGTGCAGTTCCCCAGGGCAGGTTGCACTGTGCCATCCTGAGCACATTTCTTTCCAAGAGAATGAATTTCCACTGGGTGAGAGACAAACACGGAAGGCAGAGAAGGATTCTCTATAGGACTATGCAGGACTGTTCTGCCCTTATTTTTATTTGGACCTCTGTCAAATAAAAGAAAGCGTTTGCTGTCTGAGCTGTGTCCTCTCACTATGGCAACAAATGCAGAGTTTAGAGAGCTGGAGCACCTGGAAGGGAAAACAGGCTACCGAGAAATCGTGCGCTTAGGACAGTGTCCCTGAGCTCGCTTTTAATGACTCCTTGATGCCCCCCATCTCAGAGGAACTGTTGCAGGATCCCACGCGGCGCGGTGCTCTCCCAGCCTCCTCTCCACCCACCCACGCAGCCACAGAGCCTGTGCCAGGCAGCCTCCTGCGCCGGCTGAGTCAGCACGCTTGCCTCCCGACAGAGGAACCTGTTTGCCCCGGCCACCACCGAGCTCCTCCGTGCTCCCAATCTTCCCCAGGGTTTCTGAGGAGAAAGGCAAAAGTGCCTTCTCCTCTTAGTCAGTCTTGGAAGGCAGGCGTTCGTCCCACAGAAGCAAGAAGACTATGTTTCTTTCATTTGCAATTAAAATACAGTTCTTAAGCACCACATTTTAGCGCAGAAGTAAAATAAACAATAAATCAACAACAACATAGTTTGTTAGTTGAGAGAAAACTGCTAAATTCTGCCTTTGCTGCTCGCTCTCTGGAATATGACAGAATCCAGTCAGTCCCTGGGTGCCAAGGATTCAAATAAAAAATATATACATAAAAACAGACAGTTACTTCTAGCAGAAAGCCAGGATTCGTGCATGATAGACTCTAGAATAGATATTACTCAGTAGCTGCATCTGCTGAAAGTCTGGATCTTTCCCTGGAATCTGTCATCTTACCTTCAAGCCATAAGCTGAAATGAGGGGTATCTTAGGGACCGCGAGCTCGTATCTGGTGGGAGGGTAAAGGTGACCACAGGTGCTCAGGAGAGCTGAGACAGTCGTGTGCAACCAAAACACTGAAAAAATATTAGCCCTATTGCCAGAAAACCACCAGCAATAGAATAATTTGTGCTTCTGGCTATGGACGACCTGCTTCACTGAGTTTATTTAAATTGGCCGTACACATCCAAATGCACTGCACTTGGCTGCATCCGGCTTCCCGATCAGTTTGCAGCATGAGAAGTTACATACGGAAAACTGCAAGTGGGCGGCTTGTCCTGGGCAAGGGCCAGGGTTGTTGGAAGTGGCCTCGAAAGGCTTTGAGGAAACTTGCTGTTTCCCTGAACCTTACACGTGTTTCCCCATTCAGTTCTTCCTCTGTCAGTCGTTCCTTTGCTGGTGGAAACTCTCATAAAACACCAGAAATACCTTCCCTTGGTGTGAGTGTGACTATTCACAGTGACAGGAGTCTGCAGAGTCTCAACCCTGGTTGAGAAGACACCCTCTGTAATTGATAGATGAGGTGATTACCACCAGAAGCGCTACCCCAAGGAAGGGAAAAAAGCAGCTAAGCACTGACAACATCCTGCAGTCAAGTGGCAACCAAGTCGCAGAATATCAGTCTTACTTGTTAATTGCTGTGATTTGGTTCTGAGACAGCTGGATGTCAGCAAGAAAGCCATTTGTTTTGTTCGGTGGAAAATAAAAGCACTGCTGGGGTGTAATCCAGAAAATTCTTTTGAGTATTCACCTGAGCAAGGTCAGGACCCATTTTATTTGGAAAAGAGTTTTAACAGAGGAAGGATGCTGTGGCAAGTGTGAAAAAATCCCTCATTAGGGTTGCCTGTGACTGAAGTTTGAATTAGAATTAACCCTTGCAGTCTGGACAGCAGAAAGTGGAAAATGCATTGGCAAGCAAGATATTTGTTTCTCTCTGACTTATTGTGCCGACTCTGGCAGGGAGTACGGTGACAAGCAGGAAGGACAGAAGAGATGGTCAGATGTTGCCTAGAAATAAAAACAAAATGCTTTTTGCAGGAAGCACAGAGAAATGAGTCAAACGGGGAATTAAGAGGAAGATTCAGAAAACAGATCACACACAAACAGAAAGAAAAAAACCCCAAAGCCACTGACGCTTAAGAAGGAAGAAGGGACAAACAAACAAGGGGGGAAAAAGACCTAAAAATTTCCTGTGGTCCAAGAGAAGAAAATAGCTGGCCTTTTAGTAGAAACCGATCACTCAAGCCATCCATAGGTAAAAGCGGTTGCAAGACAGGTCTGCATATCTTGCCATATCCTCAGCTGCCTTCAGGAAATCAGTACGTATCAACTGAAATGACACCAGTGGAGTTCCTGGCCCAAAGATTTCAAATGGTTGTGATTAGCTGGCTGTCGATAGCAGATGTGTAACTGAAGTAAAATCCTTTCTACAGGGAAGCTGCAAGTGTATCATCAAAAACAAATCACAATGAAACCCAAAAGGCGGAGGAATCATCCACATGGACTCAGTGATCCAACTCAAACCTGGAGTCCTGTTTTTCAAATTGGGAAGAAAAATATTTAGACTCAGAACCTGGGAAGCCTCATAGCTTTGGGTGTGAGCAACACTTGCATGAAGCTGGGCCAGCTGATCACATCCCACTTGAATGGTGGGATTACAGTGACAAATGGTCACATCAGCGAAGTCCCTTGTTTCTGGTATCACACTGCTATCACTAAGCATGCTCAAATGCCTTTCAGCAATTAAATTGCAACTTTACATTTGAAATGTCGTGTTAGAAGGAAATGAAGACGGCATGTAGGAGGTCAACCAACACATCCAGCAAAGGAAACTTCCTACTCTTGTTGGAGAGCAAATGGCAAAATACGACAAAAAGCAAGAAAGCTGCAGCAAGTGAGGTGAGGGTTGATCAAGCACACTGATTTTGGGGACACTTAGAAACAAATCTGGCCACCATGGCAAGCTCCTATAAAGAGTCTGCCAAAGCAGAGTCATTAAATGTGACTTCAGTGCCATTCTTTGCTGCCTAGAATGACCCTAGTGAAGATGGCTACTCCAGTTTGGGCTTCCAGAGCACAGTGGCATCAAATTCACTTCACCTTGTATTGCTTAGTCAGTATTCCTCACAGTGTTAGCAATGATTACTTTTCCTCAATACAGAAAGTCTAGCAAAACTCTGCTAATGACAAAGACAAGAGAGAAAGAATTTCTTCTCTTATTGCCAGTCCACTCCTCTTTGACATGTCGATGAGAACATGGGTTAGCAGGCAGACTGCATCACATGGGAACTTCATGCAGTGAGCTCTGCATGGAGGGATGGTCCCTTACAGGACTCTGAAAAGTCTAACAAGAATTTCACTGAACCTAAGCACCAAGCAAATTAAATAAAAAGTTGGAAATAGTTGTTATTTTCTATTTTGTCATCCTTTTACTTTGCATGTTATGAAGTCCTTCCTGCTTTTTTAAACAGCCTTGCTTCAGAGTATTTGCAATAGTTTCAGACCAGATGGAGTCACTCATTGACAGGCAATACTGTATAACAAGTGTCCAATAATTAATAATTAACTTGGCATTTCATAATTTGTTATAAAAATCATAATACACTAATTTACTGCAATTATGAATCCAACAGGCAATTCCAGATGTCTTCTATAGCTTGGCATCAGCTCATGTTCTTAATGTACTTATGGTACAGCATTTTCATTTTAAAAAAGAGCTCTAGCAAAACTTTACAACCAAAATACACAGAAAAAAAATCACAAGTTCTCTTCCTCACACTCAAATGTATTATAGCTTTTCTGTGTCAGTAGGGAGTGTAGATCTTCTCTTGTAAAAGGTGATTAAGTTTTGTGCCTTTCTGATGGAAACCTTGCCACCACTACTAGAGCCATGAAAATTTCTCCTTGCAACAGCAGTAGGCTCAAGTTTTACTGTCTTTAAGGTAAATCAGGATTTCTGGTCCATGGCCTAATAAGAACAGCCTCCTAAGAAATATTACTACTCAGGTACAAAGTTTTTGAGCTATGTTGCAGAGAATGTACAAATGTGGGGTTTTTTCAGCATATTTGGTGAGACCTTGACATCACAGCAGAAATTCTTTTGAAAGAAGCAGTAAGAAATGTTCACGTAACTACCATGTGACCCTCATATGATTTTAGTATGATACCACTTCATAGGCTATTTTGTAGCCAACACATGAACACATGTAGCCAACACATGTTTGTAATCAACACATGAACCCACATTTGCACCAGTTTCATGACCGCTCTTGAGCCTAGAAGTAGGACCAGAGCATAATTACAAAGGTAGTCAGCACATTTCTGCAAATAAAGTGGCCAGAGCCTCCTTCCCTTAGCTCCAGTTTATCACAGGAGCATAACTAAGGGAATTTTTGAGACATGGGAGAGTTTCAAATGCTTCTGACCACAGTTCCCACATTATGGCACAATGCAGCAGTACTGGGTTTAATCCCAGGTGTGATCTTTTCAAAATGATTTTGCATCAGGTTAATTCAGAGCTCAGGACAAGTACGCAGAGAAACTGAACTTCTTATTCACCTACAGATGCATACCATTTTCACTAACCTAGGGTAACTTCATTTTGGCTTATGATCTAACAGTATCTATCAGTGCAGCAAAGTGTCTGAGAATTTTTCAGACATGAAGGAAAGCAATATCTAAAATTATGCTTGCAATTTGCCATGACAGATTTTTGCATATTTCAGATATGTCTGTGTACACTAATTAGATATAGTTAACTATACAGTTAATGAAGAAAATGCCTATATGGGCATGCAGATGCAGGGTCTAATTGCACAAGTCTCCAGAAGAGCTCTGGCAGCACATGGCAGGTTTGGCTTAGGGCATGAGGACATGGGCTTTCCCCTTTCCAGAGGGATTCTGCACGAGTTTCTCTCCCTGCCATACCACCACTCCAGGCTCTCCCTCAACAGGAGTGGTGAAGAATGAGTGTCCAGGCCACACCTAAGACACAGTTTTGCTGTTGAAATATCATGAGCCCTTTGCAATATTTGATAGTGCTTCTTAAAGCTTCATCTCCTCGAGTTAAATAGTTTCATCTAAAAATGTTCGATGTTGGTTTAAAAACCAAAACAAACCAGCGCATCTCTTCCTCCCCAGCATCTCTAGCCCTAAAGGGAGCTGCTGAGAAAACCCTGTGAACATGATCCAAGTGCTTGTAAAGACTGAGAAGCTACATGAGAGCTCAAGCTGTATGACTTCTCCCAAAATCCACCCTCCTGGGAAGGGAGGACCCCTTCCCCACGCCACTGGAGGAACCCTTCCCACACCAGTGGGGAGCAGGCAGCCCTCGGGCTGCGCAGAAAAGCTCCCCGCTGCACAGCAAATCCTTCGCTTACCCAGTAACTCTGTGGGCAGGAACATCCATCCCAGCAGCTCCCCAGCTGCTCCCACCCCTGCTTTGATGCTTTTAGTAAAAGGAGCTCCCTGAGACAGAAATGTCTCAAATTTTTTTTTTTATGTCTTGTTTGTAGCCCTGGAAGAGCCTTTTTGAATAAGCCTAGTTTCAGTGTATACTGCCAGTTCAGACAAGCTCTGCAGACTTTAGATTCCAGCTTTTTCTTAGCCTACAGGCAAATTAGAAATACATGCACATTTTAGGAGACTAGAAATCTCAGAGGGACACCTAAAGGGAACTGGAACACTTTCACAGCTAAGTCACACCAAGGGATGTTACCTTTATTCAAATAACCTTTACATAAGTGATCATTTGTACTGCCTGTGAGATGTCAAAGCAGTCGAGACAATCAGCAAAATGTCAATTCTCCTGCTTTCAACAGACTTTGCTACAGACCCCAGCAGAATCCTCTGTCCCTCTGGGGATAGAGTTGTCATGCTGCAGGAGTCAGAAGTGAAGGTGGGGTAGTTAATATCCTGAGCCAGGCACCTCCACCGATCTCCAGTCTACTCCCGTTCATATTTCTCTCAGCAGGATTAGATGCAGAACAGCCTCCCTGAAGACCACTTAGCAGGCAGTCTGTGATTTGAACCACTTCAGGGCTTCTCGATCTGGTTGTTACCGAAGACTAACAACCAACATTTCTCAAGCTGCTCTGCCCTTTTGCTTAAGGTTGCTGCGTGCCTGCTAACCAAACTGATATCTCAATCATGGCAGATTAATGTCACTTTGCTATACCCTGAGAAAAAGGGAAAAAAAAGCGTGTTTCTTCTTTCATAAAGGCCACCACGCAAGAAGTGACCAAGATGAAGTTGCACTATCCATTTGCCCATCTGCTCTGTACCCTGTCAGTCAGGTGCTGTATTTAATTCCTCTTTAGCAAGGGAGACACTATCCTGCGTAGTGAAAGACGCTGGGTAATACAGTTATAAACACCATCAAGCCTATAAAAGGGGCAGTGAGTGATAAATAATTTACTTTTATCAGAACTACTGAATCTTATTACAAGTTCAGCAATTGCATGTCCTTCTAGTCCACAATCATGCCAGAAAAGATATATTGAACTACTGCACAAGCATTGAACTTACCCACTCTTTTACCTTTCGTCCTTTGAAAGGTGACAGGGCTGCTATTATGGTGGGGCCCGCAAAACACAAAATGGAAACCATTTCAATTTGATTTTTTGAGAAGATTTTGTCATAAATCAATGACAAACTGTCCCTGGAGGATGTTTATATCCTCACCTTCTTTTCAACCCCACTACAAGGCTTATTGTATTTTATATGATCAGAGATATATGAAACTGCTCTGATTGTCTCGCGTTTCCCTCCCCACTATTAGTGTCTGTGTATATAAAAATATGTGTGATCACAAAGAAAACCGGGTAAGGGAGGGTAAGGGGGCCTCCATTAGCCCTGCAGTCTGGTTCAGAAGTGACAGCTGAAAGGCCCACTGTGACAAACTAAACACAAAAAACCTCTTCTAACACCTCAGGACTGCTGAAAGACCTGGGGAAAGTGGATGCACTCAAACTTCCACTCTGGGTTTTCGTAACCAAATGTGACAACAGCAACAAAGAAACCTCTCCCATCTCTTCTCTTCTTCAAAAAGCTGGAAAGGATTTTTTTGCATGTTGATTCTCATCTTGATTCCAGGAAAGAAACAGCTTGAGAAAGCACATGCCTCCCGTGAAATAACCAAAACTCCAAACCGCTTCTCGCTGTCTGTTCTGTTCCTGGCCTTCTGATCTATGCTAATTGCTAAACTTTGAGTATGCACTTAAAATTTTCTGTGGGCAATGTGACTCTCTTCAAATAAAAATAGATGCCAGACATTCTTTTCTAACTGAAATACAGGAATGACATTTAATGTAAGTGTTTAATCATTATTAATTGCTTTGGTATTCATTGAAATCATGATGGGTTCATTTGAATGTAGAGCATCATTTCTGAGAATACTCTGAATGAGTAGATATACCAGATCAGAGTAAAAAAGCATAGTGAAGCCTTCTAGGAATGTTATTTAATCCATACAGGTGTATGTTGGAGCTGGTTAAAAATCCCAATTATATGTCATAAGGTACCTTTAAGAAATAACCCCACCTATTTTACCCTATAAACAGTTTTGTTGAAAATCTGAAGCCTAAGGTATTTTCAAAGCAAAATTATTAAAATAATTCCTTTTAAAAAGCCATTTTCATTTTTTAAATAAATTGTTCCTAACAACTTTTGTGATAAAGCTATGGTTTGTATTTTGTTTAAAAAGCCAACCAAAAAAAAGAAAGCACCCAGCTCTAGCCGAGGTAGGCAGGCACCAAGTCATCAGGCAAATTACACACAACTTGTCAGGGAATATGGCATCCCACAGCCTTGCCAAAAAGGCCACTACAGGGCTCTCTCTTGCGAGTGCAGGGAAAACTGTTAGCAGTCCTGCCAGCTTAGGGGCACAGAGGCTCCAGAGTGTACTAAGAGCACAGTTTTCAGTTGTGACCCCTTCTCCATTGAAATACCTCACTGCAACAAGGCAGGACCCTCTCTAACCTCTTAACACAGAGGTCTGGTGCAAATTTCTCCACTTTTCTCTTCTCTGAAAAACCCTGTTAAGGCTTTCAAGCTCTTTACAACATCAGAAATACAGTGACAAGAACTGGCAGATCTAGCAAACCGAGCAGTTATAGCCACATAGGGCAATATACAGCCATTTGTTTACAAGTACAAGCACATGATGCCGTACAATTTAGTTTCAGAAGAAAACAAGTTTAAAATGTTATTATTTCTTCTTCTTCTCTCATAACTGTTTGTTCCAATTTCCTACTCATTACCTATACCATTTTCCATGTTTCAGCCATGAATCCCTTAGCTGAACAGCATCAAACTTTTCAATATTAGACACCAAATTTTGCTATTGAGCCAGTCAATGGCATTGCAGAGTTACTCAATTTTCATTGCTGAGAATGGCACGGTCTGATAACGGGCACCAAACAGCAAAGAGAAACAGAGCCTGGGCAAAGGGAAAGAAAATAGTTGTTCTACTGGAAAAACCTATCTTGATGATTGGGAAGAGCAATTAGTTTTCTTTTTAAAGTTGTGTTTCTGAGCAGAGCAGGATTTTATAAACTGCATGCCTATAGCTGCACAAATCTAGAGCAATGGATGCTAAGAAATCATGAGTTAAAAATAAATGTTTCTGAGAGATAATAACTCTATTTACATGACAATTTCTATTCCCATTTCAGAAGGTGAGCACACAGCTGAAGACATGCAGTGGTGAACATTTGGATATCCATCCCTACATTATTACCTGTGCTACCCATCCTGTCACCCCTCCCACACACCGAATACGATACCACAGTAATGCATTTCTCTGTCATATTAATAATTATACCTTAGCTCTCATGCTCTACATTTACAATTAGGAAAGCTTAAATGGAAAGAGTCATCTGGTCTTTTACATATAAAAGTTGTTATTTTATCTTAATGCAACAAAAGAATAGTTACGATACTTAATCACATACAAAGATTATTTTGAACCAGGCAGAAAGATTCAAATAGCAAAGTTTATATATTCTTTTACAAAATATAGAGATGTTTCGCTCTGCTGGCTTAGAGCAGCTGAAGGAACAAGCATAATGACATTTTCAAGTAAGAAGAAATCTGGCTTATTTGTAGAAGCAAGGCAAAAGGCGACGGGAGATGTGAATTCTCTTTCTCAAATTAGAGAAAACATTTGAAAATATATGCATTAAACTCTCTACTTTTACATTTGCTGATGGAATTCCTGATAGAATTGGAGTCCTGCTACTACCCTCCATAAGAACAATATTGGAGTTGGTAGGAATTTTTCTGGTAAAATAGCTTTCTGTCACAAATATGTCAACTGCTCAAAACCAAATGTTTGTGCAAAAAATAGATGTGCTTCAATAAAGATGACTATGCTGGGGGGGGGGGGGCGGGGGGGGAGAAAGAAAAGAGATTCAGAGCTAATATTTGCATCCTAGCCTTTTTCTCAGATAAGTGGCCAAAATACTGTGTTTTCAGTCATTCTGATGTGAGCAAGACCAGAAACAGAATTGCAAGGGAAGGAGAGGATGTGCCCCTCTTATTTCACATAGTGTGACTTTTGCTTTTAAACCTGAGACAGGGAATAAGCTTCCCCTTTCATGCCCCCATTCACATATATGTCTGTCCTGAATGAGAACCAGTCTAGCTGATTTTCTCATTTCTCCAGTTTGAAAACAGGTGAACATACTTGGGTTCATCCCCATGTGGAACAGGCAATCAAGAAAACTTTTCCAAGGAGGCTGAAAACGATTTCCTATTTGGACTTATTTAATATTACCAGTGGCTGAAGAGCACTTTCAGACTCTTAAAAAGGTGTTAAAAAAAAAGTCCTTTCACAGCTAAGTGAAAAAAAGCTTGACTGCAAGATAGCTACCTTCACAATTAAAAACATCAGCAAAACTGTAGCTAAAGGTGTTGCAAAATCAGTTCTATCAAATGTTAAACTGCAAACTATATGAATCCATCTTTAATAGCCAACAGCTTGCTATCTAACTGCATACCTTCTGGCACACTGATGCAGACACATAGTGAAAACAAGGCATTTTAAGGTATTTCATGCAATTTTTTCAAGTCCCCAGTGAAATTTAATTCTCTTTTACAACTGGAACTTTCCACAGTGGTAATACCAGCAGTCATATGGTCTTCACAGACATTAACAACGTGAACAATTATTACTGAGGGAACCATCAAAAATGCAATGTCTGAAGCCTTTTAACGCAGTTACATGTGACACTGAGAAACAGATTTCTATGTGTTAAAGACAGAGGTACCAGTTGGATGATTTAGGCACAGAAACTAAGGGATATTAAATTCTGTCTCTATTTGAAAGTCAGTGTTTATTACACAGAAAAATGAGCCATGATGTGTACCATCATATTCAACATAGAGGAGGTAGAAAAATTCCCCAAATTCTTATCAAGTTTCCTCATTTTAAAATTGGCCCTTTTAAGGCTATATTATTTTTAAACAAAATATCCCCTGTCCAGCAATACTAAGCGGATTTGTAATTGTTCATCAAGCTGCTGTCAGAGGCTCTGGGCTCTCAGAGAAAACTAACAGGGGAAGAAACTAGGAGATATTTAAGAGGACAGAATAAAAAGAAGAAAGTAGGGGGCTGTGTGTACGTAAATGTAGATAGATATATATATAAAAATAAATAACAAACATGATGAAACTCAATATTTAGGACTGCAAAATCTTGACAGACTTGGACTGATAGAAAAGGTGTGTGGAAATGTAAATATCTTGGGTTTGATTATCAGAAACATGAACATCTGCAGGTCATTTTTTGGTGTCTAAACATGAACCTCTAATACTAGACAAACAAAAAAATAAGGTTGGAAACTTTTGTAATGGCTTTGTTTGTACTTTACTGTATTCTTGTCATCAAAGCTAAGGGTCTAACTGAGCAGGATGGAAAGGAGGTGGGAGGAGAAGGGAAGGTACAAAAAGATGAAACAACTAGATCACCATACACATGGACCCCGCGTTTCCAGAGTCCTGATGTAGTATCTAGCACTAGATGCATTGCCGTCTTGTAGAGATCCACTGTCTCACTGATATATTTAAGAGCTGTTAGTAGAAAGCACTGGAGCAGTGCAGAGTGCTGTCACTGAAGCAGAGCAACCGAAAGCAATTAATGGACTCCAAGAGCATGAGCCTTATGGAGCAGAGAATTTTGTCTCAATATTTCAATATCACAATCACAAGTTTGGGTTGAATGACTATGGATCATGTATAAATGCATCCTTTGATTTAAAACCAAGATATGGATACTTTGCTCTCTCCCTTAATAAATTGTTCCAGTGATTAATTACTCTTACTTGTTAAACAACAGAGTATTGGTTCTAATCTGAGTTTGTCTAGCTCAGGTTCAGTGTTTTTACCTCTTCAGATGAAAAGCCACATACAACCAGCTACCTCTTCTTAAATTATATGGATTATATTTCTTAATCTTACCCTTGATAAACAATATTTGAAAACTAATGGACTGAGCTTTTTGGGTCTCTCTTCTCATGTTTTCCTTGACTCTTTCTTGTAACTCTTCCCAGAGCCCTTTTTGTGTTTTTCAGTACCCTTTGTGAGGAGACAAGGACGGGAAGGAATAGTGAAATAAGACTTGAGTCACTGTCACTATAGATCTGAGGTAATTCCATCTTCCTACTTGTTTTTGATATTGGCAGGTGTAAGCGTGCAGGAATTACATTTCTGTCTTGCATACAGCACCAGACTGGGGACTCAGCTTCTTTTGATTATCTGCTGTGATTCCTATGTCATTTTCAGAATTACTGAATCACACCCTCACCTTATCAATACTTTCTCTGAGTCTAGATATAAGTCTTCGTATGGGGATGAACTTAAAAAATATGTTCTTCAGGTAAGCATAGCATATATAATTTATCCCATTGTGATTTTTGTATCTATCTGCAAATTTTAGCATGATGATTCAAAAATAATTAGCAAGACAACTGAACAGCAACAAGCCAAGACCAGATATCTTGTTCCTGCCAGATAATTATTTTCCCATTTACAATTATTCTGTGAAACTTACTAAGTAGCCAAGTTCTACGTAATACAGGTAACGTCAATCTCACCTTCTGCAGTTTATTTTTCAAGTTTAAAATTGCATTTCTAGAAATTGTTATGAGCAGTGGTCAATTGTAAATGTTGACATTTTTATGTCTTGTGTGAAAAGTAAAGAGTTTTCCTTTTTTTAAAAAAAATCAAAATATTATGAAGAAAAAACATTACTCTGAAAAACTCATGAATCTCTAAAAGCCATTTTCTGTGATGAATCTAGCAAATTCAAGGGCACTCCCTTCTTTTAAAAAATGTAACTATAGAATATTCATCTTGTTTTGGAAATGTTCAGCCTATTCAAGGACTACAGCTACTGAACAATAGCTCAATATCTGCAAACCAGTATCATCCATAACTTTGACTATAACTTTGTTCAGACAGCAATTATAAAGTCTGTGTGTCTATGGCCTAAACAGACTCATATTAATGTGTACATAGCATTATTTCAGCGTGCAATTACCACTAATTATTTAATATGTCCTCATTACAAGCTGCACTTGGAAGCATGATGACTAAGGTTTCAGAAATATAAACTAATTTTGTATAATGCATATTGCGTATAAGATGATTTTCCGGAGCTTTCTTACTTCAAACAATTTTATGTGATAAAAGGTATTTTCTTTTCTTTTTTTTTTTCTGCTTAAGTACCTTTAAGAGGAGAGATTATGTGAAGGAAAAAATTATAAACATATTCAAGGACAAGAGATTTAGAAAAGGTAAACACTGTTTGTGTTCAGTCTATTATGAGGGCAGGCACTAAACCTTTGGTCTAAGGTATCCAGGAAATCCTCTTTGTCAGCATCCACTGACTCTCAGACATCTGAAATGCAGACATTTTATACAAAGAGATATAAAATGACAGTATTCTGAGGGGATGAGGAAACAGACTTGTCAAGAAAAACCACATTAGAATGAGCTGGATCACACCCAAAATGCCAATTTGTTTTCAGGAGAGGAAGTTTCTTGAGATATTTCATATTTTAGCTACTATTAGTCAATTGTGTCTACATTTTTATATCACAAATGAGACCATTTGCTTGTGTTTGCTTACAGAAAACATCCCTGTTTTAATAGTCTGCCATGGAAAGACACTAGGGGCATAGGTTTAACCTAAATGAAGCACCTTTCCTACAGTGAGATGCCAAGTTGATTTACATGTTCTTGCATCACATGCCTAATGGCAAAATACCGACAGCTCTAATCTGAAACTCAAGAGCTACTTAGCATTGCACATCGATACTAAACCATACTCCAAGCCTTGAAGATGAGAATGTTTTATCTAAATCCATTACCAGGAATTTTTGGACAGCATAAAACAGACCTTCCACATTTTATAGCACATGCTTACACCCTCAAAACTGTAGGACTACAAGCAGCCTAGACCTAAGACCTTGTCTTTAAGTTAGCTACACCAAAGCAAGCTCCCATGAACATATTAAACTGCACCAATTAATTTATGCTGCTTTAATGTAGATCTGATATATTCTGTAGGTTTGCATCAGTCTGGTTTCCTAGTGAAGGAAGACACATTCCCTGGTGCTTCAGTACACCAAGACTCAATGCTAACAGACTCATGGCCTGAGAAAAAGGATGTCTCTCCTGATGCAACACTTACATACAGAAAGATTAAATAGCAGAGCTCTGAGCTCTGCTTTGCCTCACCCCCTCCCTGTTCTTGACCCATGTGTTCACTGGCTCAGAAGTCAGCTGGTAGAGGAGTTAGCGGTGCCTTCACTAACACTTCTGTACCAAAAAAAATCCCTGTAAGCCTCATCTGGGTCTTATTAGGTCACCTAAGTATAGGAGCAAATTGTATCACTAGACTGGGAATCTAACTCTCAAATCCTCAGAAAAACCTATCGTGAGTCTACTGATAACATAATGTCATAATTCCTTCCTGGGCATTTCACTGAAACTGTAGTTTTAAAAATGCTTCTGCTGATCTTTAAAGAAAATCCAGAAAAATCCTCCTGCTGCCTCTCTTCCAGCCCCTACTCCATATGTAAAAAAAACCCCAAAGTTTTAATTAAGAAACAAAATTTGGGGGCTTTCAACTGCACTGGAAACTAGTTTTCCTTCTGTATCTGCAAAATCGAATGCAGGTGCATTTCAGAGTATTTGTACTGCTGGCTGTTTGACTGGCATCTCCAAATAAATTGTTCATGGTCCAAGTACTCAGGTGTAAAGTTTACACAATCGAATTCTAAGTGGAAGAAGCAAGCAAAGCTTGACACCTGCTATATCATAGTTTTAAAAATATATCTCTTTGAACCTGAAGTCCTGTCTGCACTAGGAACAACCTTTGCTTATCAGTCAGGATGCTAGCTCCTAAGTCACTCAAATACACACGAAAATAACCTATACCCTCAAATGTCTGCGTGTTTTGGTACCTAAAACAGAAGCTGTGTCCTGGACTTATATTACTTTATAAAGTGTTACAGGAGGACTTGATCACCACCCAACAACTTCCAATATTAAGCAAAAGTGATTATCAGCAGAGAGCTTTTAGTAAAATAAGTATAATGTACATTGAGAATGTGAGCTCAATAGAGTACTTAAGCAAGTGCTTAAATTAAGACAGGTAGCCCATCATCTTCTGCAGGACCATGTTTAACTGCTTTTTTAAACTCATGCCTACATAGCTATCAATGTACAGCACTTTTAACCAAACCTTGCAAAACACATTCCCATAGCAAGCAACAGACATTTCAAAATTGTGTGAGGAAAATCCAGTGACTTGTTATGAAGGAAGTTGTGGCAGACAGGAGAAAATCTATGATTTCAGCTCTGAATGCCACACAGCACTGAAATGCCTCCTTTTGAGGCAGTGTGAGCAGGACAGGCAAAGGCCCAGCCTGCAGGAGTTTGAACTACCTTCTCCTTTGGTTGGGGCAGTCAACTAAATGTCATGCTGTTGGGGCAGTGTAGCAAACACTGAACTCTCACTGCTGATACTCTGAATGTCCTGTAGAAAAATAAAGAAAAGTCTCTAGGGCTGTTAATTTGGCATCTTTCATGAACACTAAACTCACACAAAAAAAATTAAGAGGGGAAAAGTCACCAACCTAGTTTGCAGAATGACACAAGTTGTACTGAGTTGCGATAAACCACTAGAAGTGTGGAGTGACTCTGTTTTCAAAGCAGTTGAAAAGGTACTGTTCGAACATGCACTAAGCATAACTAATTTATTCTGGTAGTGTCTTCAGGCTGCCAAATGCATTTTAAAAAGAAGCCCATTTAAAATGCATCCTTGTAGCAAAACATACCAGTGTTATCTAATTGGACAATGAAAGGAGCGGACCGCTGTCTCCTTTTCAAGCAAGAATGATGCAAGTAAAGAATATTTCTGATGCCGTGCAATAAGAAAGCTGTAGGTGACAATTGCATTTTCCTATCAGTTTCAGCCTTAATAGGTCAGTACAATCACTATCACACTAAGCTGCAGCTTGCTGTATCAAAAAAATTAGAACAGACAGGCATTACTTTAAGGCAGTTGGTACAATTTACCTTAACTTAATAGGGTCTTTTGGTGGGAGGATGGCTAGGAGTATAAACAGTCCTACAGATATTTTCACACCTTTCTTTGGTGCTTCATAATATTGGCTGCTTTCATGATATTGGTCATAGAGCTTGCTCATTGGTCATTTAGCTTGCTCAGAACAGCTGCTTAGTCTCTCTTGAATATAATATCCCAGTCTTCATTCTATTAAATATTAGCAGATTTTTTAAAATGTTCATCAGGTACCAATACAAGCAATGACAAAGTTTTTTCCAGGTTTTTCATGGCTGTTTGCTCTCCACTCTATTTTATGTGCAGACATTTTGGAGCTGACCTACCGGGTATTCCTTCTGCCATGCTCCCAACAGAAAGACTGATAGAGCTCTATGGGCCATGCAGCAGACAGTCTCCAAGTACCTTCTTTTCTAGACAAAGTATCTATTTAAGGCAACTTAGATAAAATAGCAACAAATGCCCTATTGTTTTACAGAACATCATGTTTTCCAGTAATTTAATGGACATTTTCATATCACTGTAGAGGTGTCCTTGTTAAAGCAGGCATCCACTTCTCAGGGTCCCTGAGGCAGGCGATATGACTATAAGGAAGCTATGGCCAGGATCCTTACCCTCTGGATATTGTTTTGAGGGCCACTGGCTGGAAAATTGCTATGTATCAAGCACTGAGTGTTGAGTCTGGCTGGGTCCAAAACTCTGGCATGTAACATCATTTCTGAGTTGTAAGTATTCCCCCTAATGTAATAGAAGAAGCCACAATTTGATAGAAACAAAAGTAGCTGGATCTGGCTCTGCATACTTCTAGCAAACTGGCACCCATGTTACAGACAATTGTATTAAATATTCATACCAAGTTAACATTTCTGAATTGATAGCTTTTCAAACAGGAAACAAAAATAAACCCCCAATTTGTAAAATGTGCTTATTATCTCTGATTAATTTGTCCCATCTGTTTTGCTCAGAAAATGATCTCTCTGTAAACATGGGCTTCCATGTATGATTGTTGTCACTGGTACAAACAAGAGGAGGAATTTCAGTAAGTACAATTTTCACACCCCTTTGCACAGGAGTAACTGATTATACAATCTCCATGACAATATAGGAACTCAGACTTACAGCTTCTGCAAGACAATTAAATAGGCAGGTACAGTGTCTCAAGTGCACTGTCTGAGATAATTAATATAATATTCAGAGCACCAAACTGTAGCTTTGTCTCCTAAAATGCAAGCTCTTCTGATTTATCTATCACTGAGAGAGGAGAAAAAAACACTCCTGTTCATAATAGGAATATTGTGACATGAGACCCTGGTATGTTGTCCAACATAAGCAAGGCAATAAATCAAAGAACACAGCAGCCAAATTTTTAAAGAAAGAATGTTTTCAGCTGTAAGAGAACTGTCCTTGACTTTCTTTATCTGGATGTAAAACTAAGATTCAGCAGCAAATATGAATAGAAATAAAAATGTACATATAAAATAACTGTAGCTCTGTCATCAGAAATCAAAACATGGGAAAAATGAGAAATCTCTCCCTGTGAGATTTTGCGATAGATGAATGCTGTTTCAGGATACAAGGGGATACTGTCAGCTCATAATTTAGACAACACAAAAATTAACCGGCATAGCTTCTTTTGATGCCTGCTCCTGCCTTTGTGCATGTGTACTTCTGCGTGCATGTGTATGAGGATGCATGTGTGGCTGTCAGTTCTTTGCTGCTTTTTATCTTCCTTTTTTTGCCTGGAAGATCAACACAAACAAGGGAAGACTGACTAATGCACCTCACGCTGAAAGTTTCTCTCCAGGGGGAAATGCCTTTGCCCACACAGCACACCATTAAAAATGGTGAGGCTCCACATGGGAGCACAGGGCTTCCCACATGCAACAGCCTGCAGGATCAGGGGAATTAATGATGCAAAATGTTGTCTAAAGCAGGCACTTGACTAAAGAGCAAAAAAATATAGATCTAAAAACTCAAGGAGCTCCTTGTAACAGCAAAATGGAAAACATTTTTTTCTTTGTCCTGTCCTTCTCCCATGAACATTCGATAGGAGAAAATCCCTTTTATTTGTTTGCCTGATTGCCAGTTGGTTATACTTGAAGAGCTGTCAGTTTTCCCCTTTCCCCACGGCTACATCAATCCCTGCATGGTGTGCACAAGGCAGAAAGGAAACAGTTTTACTTTCAGAGCTGGATTCTTGTCCCTGTTAGAAATTTTGCAAATGAGGAATTATGCAGAAAAAAGGTAAATCCAGGTCACCCCCACTCCAGCAATCCCCAGCTGCTGCAATAGCCCCTGGAAGTGACAGTAGTCAGCCTTGAAATTTCTAGAGCTATGCAATATGGCTGGAAGCAATACCATCTAGTATACAGTTGGTATCATACAAATTAATACAGTGTACATTCTGCTACTTTGCTGCTCACCCCTGTAGCTCTTTCTTTCCCTTTCAGAAAAGTAGCTGTGCTGATCAATAACTAGAAAATCTGTTAGAACCAGAGAAAATTGTTTGCCTTGTGAAAACTAGTTCTCTCCTGTAAACATTTGCTTTTAAATAGCACGGACTGCAGCTGCATCCTAGACTGAGCAAGCCAGCAGAAATTGCTCACCCTAGTTTGACTTGAAAGGGGCAGTCATTTCTGCTTCTATCAATCAGCCTCAAACTTGACCCCTCTCCCACCCAACTTATGGTCAACGCCAAGGGACTGCAGGATCAGGATCATTAAGCAGTGCTGAATGGACAAGTCCTAAAGCGAAGCAGAGGGACAGTCAATTGTAGGCGGAATGCAGCAGATTTATATCCACTAGGTGAAAGAAAAATGACTCCTAAATGGGCTGGAGCAGCTGTGAAACTAGTCTGCCACAAGCAAGGATGAAGCATGGGAATCTCAGAGAAGAGCCTCTTTGCTATCCAGCTCTAAAAGCAATTACCATAGATAAAAGCAAGTTCCTGGCAGGGCAGGCAAACTGACAGGGCTCAATTCTTAAATAGCAGTCTGATCCCAGGGGAGCTTCCAGGTCACTTACAGACCTACCACCACAGCAATGTTACTGACTGAAAATATGACAGCAGAGTACGAGTGGGAGAGACTGTTCCTCCAAATACACTGATGTTGTCCAGAAAGAGAGGCATTAAAGAGAGGATTTCACATGGAAATTACTGTTCTCAAAGCAGGTGTTGGGGGAATGCAATATAGTCAGGGTTGATAAGAGTGAGCTGCAGCTTTACAAGTTAGAAGTAAAACTCTCAGGCATTTAAATTTTTAATTGAATCCCCTTTTAGTGTGCTAAATCTGATCAAGATTAGTGTTTGGTAGTTAATTTCACGGATCAGAACAATTGTTGCATAATCTCCCAAACACAATTCTGTAAGGCCTAAAGCTGAATTAAGTTTTTGCTGTGAGTAAAAACTAATATTATTTTTTAATAAAAGAGGAGATAATAATGTATTACATTATATGGGAAGGCATCTATTTGGTTTAGTGTTATGCACCGGTTTATATCAAAATAAAAAAAAATCAGAGAAAAGATCAAGGTTGAAGTGAAGAGTTAGAGGAAGACTGGAGAAAATGCAATATCTTTCATTTCTCTAAAAGAAAGTTTTGAACCATGTGTCTTATGAGCCATGACAGGGAGCAAAAACTGAGAAGATAGAGCAGAGCAAGAAGCTGGACACTGAAGCATGGAAAGATGTATGCTTAGTATTACTTAGAGAGACAGGTGAAAACAACAAGTAAGTGAACAAGTGAGAATAAAAGATCAAGAAGATGCGGTTAAAGCTGAAGTGGTAGCAGATGGCCATACTGCAAGAAGGGAAAATAAAGAAACTCTACTTGTGAAAAAATATAGACCAATAATATAAGTTTAAAAAAAGAAGCCATCACAAATAAAACTTTTAGGATGTGGATGGCTAGAGACAGATCTATCAAAATTTTACTCAACAGGGAAATGGTTAAAGGCATTGTGTGATAACTCCTTTGCTGTCTGTGTAGTTCTCTGGATCAGGCTAGCTTAGTGCAAAGTACAGGCAAGCTAAGGCACGCATGGGTGCATCGTGATCACTAGGGGTAACCTAGATAGCATTAATAAGCACAAATACTTGAGCTTTCCTTGATCTAGCATTAACCAATTTCAGATCCATCTGTTCCATTTTGGATAGCAGCCTGGATATTTCATGTTAACTTCATATGCTTCTAAATTGCCATCAGTTGTATCTTCTATTAAATAATGTTCATAATTCAACAACCGTCTGGACAGAACAAGGGCTATGTTCTCCTCACTAATTTCAAAAACACTACTTAGAGGATGGGGCATAGAAGACCTGATCCCGTGCCCCTAAATTCACTCCTAGGTTTAAAGAACACTCCTTAACAGCATCTTTCTGTGCCCAAATTAGCAGAGAAGCATATTTAAACAAAGTAGAAATGTGCTTTAAGCAAGCAAGCCAAAGGCTTATAAGCCAAATTTTATCTTTTCTTAAACATAAGCAATCTCAAGACCTTCAAAGGCCTTTTCCTAAGCAATGGAAATTTGAAGCTATAAAGGACAAATCTTGTTTGCAATAAAGAAATGGGAGGTAGGGAATTGATTTAAGGAGATAGGATTTGATCCAGTGAGTTAGTGGGAAAAATAAAACAGTCTAGCCTCCCTTTATGGTTTAGTTTGAGCCTGTAGAGCCATCTCCGTTTCAGTTCCCCTCATTAAGGAGTTTTCTCATTCTCAGTTTCTCTCATTAAAGACATAAAGTTTAAAAGGTGGCAACTAACTGGAAGAAATTGTGTTTGTACAGTGAATTGAAAACTAACAGCCTCAAGTTTTGCCCTCAATTACATCCCCACAAAGATATTCGTAACTTTGGTACTAATTGCAAGTACAGATGGTATCAAAGTCATTCATCTGCAGCTCTTGGGATTTATCAAAAGAATGAAGGTAAAGTGGCAGGCTGAAGTGATCACTCTTGGTTTACTCATGTGTGTTATCACTGATCACTGGCAGAAATAAGCTTGAATTTTGTGCTACTGAATGAAGTCATCCTAGCACTGAGCTAGAAACAAAGCAGCAGAAGTTTCCAAAGTTCCTCCACATAGTACTATCAAATGGTGCTGAAGTCAATAATAGCGAGTGAAACAGTGAAAGTCACTCTAATATTTTTTTGTTGTATCTGTAAAAAAATCTTTATTTCTTCAAAAGAGATGGAAAAGTTTATTTAGGAACCTTTTGCTCTCAACCAGAAGCCCATTATAAATTATGCAAATTGCCCCATCGTCCCATCTTCCACTCTGACAGTGCAACCAGGGATTTCATTCCTCTCTTTCTTCTGTTCCTCTACTGTGTAATCATCAAGAGTAAGACACCTGCAGTTTAAGATTATATGCGACTAGTAAACCTGTCATTTTCTAAAAAACTGTCTGCATAGTCACTTGTCATCTAGATCGAGTAGATTTACGTACAGGTCTTTGAAAAAATTCCTCTTAACTCCGAAAGCGAACATGCACTTTTTGCTGAAAATACCTCAGAAGCTTACAGACTCCCAGGAATACTTGTCTGCATACTCCTCTACTCCTCTCTGGAAAAAAAAAAAAAAGGATATTTTTCAGATCAAACACAGGCTTGAAAATACTTACCCTCCTAAAATATTAATCAACAAGATAACAGAAGAGGTACCATCATATAACCCACTTGGAGTTTCTAGCCTAGTCAGACAAAGAAAAAAAAGATGAAGGTGCTTAGAGAATTGTATTCAATGTCTGGAAAGCTATGGCTTATTCTAGAGATGCTTGGTCCTCCAATCTCTCTCAGTTATAACAAGTAATTTATTTTCTTCTGCATTATTTCTATGTATTTTAAGGAGACATTAATTCCAAAATAAGGTGAGAAATGGCATTTGAAATAATGTGAAAGCTGAATTCTGCAAACTTTCTTAATGATCAGCCTAGCTTGGCTATTTCTAAGTACCCTCCACTAACTCAAATAATAACTGAGAATGTAAGATTAAGTAAGTCTTTAGTCAAAGTCAACATTGTTCTGCCTTTTGCCTCCAGAAAACTGTAACTTAATATTCTTCAGAGACATATTTACTTTTGCTGTTAATGAATAGCTTTGTGCTATTTCCAGTTAAGTATTATGTATTGCTTACTTCTTCCAGTTTTTATTTGCTCCTTGGAGCGCCTGCAATTTAACACTCAGATTGGTACCTACATCTGCAGCACATCAGAATTTTTCAAGAACAGCCATTGTCATCTTTGAATAACACTGCTAATCAAAAAAACTCCTTCCTAACCAAAAAAGACACACCTGGAGCCCCTTCCAAACAGTCATGGTTGATTTTAAAATCCTACCTACCATGCAGTTCATCTCCTGCATGAACTGAAGGACTCCTCTCTGTTGTTCTGTCATTTAAGAGGAACAGGCATACGCCAGACTGACAAGCAAATTATTCTTTCTAATCCTCTCAATTTATGGAATCACTTTGAAAGCGGGGGGGGGGGGGGGAGGCCTTTTTATCATGATCAATAAAGGGTTTCCCTGAAGGATTAAATTTTGCATATTTTACCCTTGACAGATGAATTTTCTCTGCAGTGTTTTTTATGTTCTGGGGTTCCTATTTATTCATGCTACCAACTTGTAAATTGTGGATTATATTGTATATGTGCGCAAGTGATATTCTCACTTCCCATTTCTCCATGGTATGTGCAAATGCTTATGTTTGCAATGGCCCTTGCACAAATACTGCTTGAAATTACATTTTGCCTCGTTTTCCTTTCCTTGCTTATTATCTTTCTGAAGAAAGAATAATAGTAATCTATGGTCTTCAGTCACTAATTTTTATTAAAGCAAACTGGAATTCTCTTGTCTTCAAGTCATGCCAGAAGAAAAACTCATATACAGCATCAGATTGAAGAAGTGCTTGTTTGTGCCTAGAAGTTTGTCTGTTTTTCCAGTTACATTAGTTGGCCTTGTGAATGCTACAATGTTTCACTGTTACCACAGCCCCCCAAAAGGGGCTTGTTTCGAAGAAGGAAGATACTGCATTTAAGCCAGTGTACACATTATCCATTGCTCTCTGAGTAAACCAAAACGTGGCATGTTTTTTATATCTTCTGTGACACTTGAGTAATTGAGCCCCGAGCAGAAGACTTCAGGCTGGAGGAGGACCGCTCCGTCCCCGTGGCCGCAGCGCAGCAGCTCGGCTGTTTCCACAGCTACCTGGGCTGCAGTGGCTGTCACAGCCTCTCTGTCCTGGGAAATCCCACCCAGGTTTGGGTACCTCTGTGCACCCTCTGGGTATGGCCCCTTTACGGCACTTCCCTCTAGGTCACCCTGAAGTGACTACCTTGCACCAGGTCTGGCGTTGCACCTACTGGTCTGCTCTCTTCTTCCTCCGCCCCTGCAAAGAGAAGAGATGCTACTGAAGCTCATGCACTGCAAGCATCTGGTCCTTATTTTGTGACTACCGTGACATAGTGGACCCAGTTTACAACAGTGTTCCAAATGGGAAAAGGATCAGTCACTGACTTCAGTGTCCCTTTTGGTAACTGCATGACAGAGGTGGACAAAAGCACAGGCATTATTTAGCCCTGAGCAGACTGTAACTTCTACAAAAGCTACTGACACCAAGCTTTTCTTTAGTGCAGACCTGGCAAAATAAAGAACATCTTTTTTTTAATAGTAAACTTCTGGTCCTTGTTTCTGAACCATGCAATATGGATATTCCAGTTTGTGATGTTACTGACAGTTGCCACAGCTATGTGTATGGCAACATAGCTGAGGCATTTTTGGGGAGTTTTGTTTCCCTCAATTTCATGAGCCATTTAATGTGGTAACCAATTCAATATTTCTAGGAAGTCCACAGCCTCGTTTTCAGACTTGGGAAAGGGGATACAAATGCCAGATACATTACATAAGGTTGTATATCACCTGAATTGTGAATACAGTGTCATATGTATAGAGTCTGCCAGCTGCTGACTTGTTTTCACTGTTCACTACACATTTGGTCTGAACGAGACAGTCTCATTACTTTATGTTTACAAGCCTCTGTTTTGTAGCAGGTTGAAGTCAAGGACATAAAAAATAAAAATATAGTACCTTACTTTGATTTGGACATGCTGAAGATTGCTTTAAAGAGAAGCTCATTCTGTGTGTGTAAAAATGCAGACTGAATATGGTTTTACTTTGTACCTACCCAAGTTTTAATACTGCTTTTATATTTTAAAACACAAAAGAGATGTAGAAGTGCAGGCCTTATGTAAAATTCATCGCAAATCTTCAAAACAGGTTTGATATGGCCAGTGACAAATGACGTCCCATAAAGCATTGCATGACTATTTTTAACATAGCTCTCATACATAATTTCTCCTGCATTGATTGCCCAGCAATATGAACATGTTGAAATACAAGGCATTATAAATGACAGGCTTTCATATCTCCACTTAATCTTTGCAGGACCCATACTCACTTGACTTCATATGAGAAGCAAATAAAAACAAGTGACACTGACAACTGGAACCATCCCAGCAGCTTAGCTCTAGCCATCTATCTGTATTAATCACTGCTGCGTTTATGTGGTGACTGGCTGCTAATGGGAAAGATCCCAAGCATTTCACTTGCTTCACCTTCTTCATCCTTACTTTCCCTTTACTGGGCAGTAACTTCCCTTTCAGTTGAGATCCTAAAGGTCAAGCCCTCCCCACACCAATATCACCAGTCATTGTGGACTCTACCCCTCAGGTCTAGTATTCTCACAATGCTTTTTTTCTTTTTTTTTCAAGCCAAAATTCCATTTCTCCATCACTCTCATAAAAGCACAACTTTCTCTTACCTCCTACCTCTCTAAAGTTGTTTACTTCTGCACCCTCCTCATTTTTCATCCACTACCTCCACTTTTGTCCTTCACTGTAAGAGAGATGATAAAAGGCCTGAGCATCAGCATGCGTTGGCTTTCATTCCCAGTTTTGCCCACTCACTTTCTGCATCACAGGATTATCTGGGATCTGAATAAAAGCTAGGATCCAGCTCCCCCAGGCAATGAACAGCCGTATTGAAGGCAGGCACACCAGAATCCATTTGCAGGCACCATGCTGCAGCGCTGAGCACAGGCTGAAGCTCTGCATGGCGCGATGCAGGGCCATTGCTGGCCCCAACCTGGTATGAACGGGGACTGGGAAGGAGTCAAAGTAGAATGGATAGCAGCGAGAACAGCAAGTACTTCTCCCAGAAAAGCTTGAGCTCTCCTTCCCGGGTTCAGGTAACGTGTCTGCACAGTGCACAGGGTGGCTTTGCTGCAGCTTTGGCTGTGTGCGAGGGCTGGAGGAGTTCACTGCCCTTTGTGCCTTTGCTAGCCATGTTGCCAGCATCTGTTTACGCTTCTATAAAATGGAATAGCACCACACAGGATGCTGTGAGCCTTAGGGAAATAAGACACTTTTGAGATCCTGGGTGGAAGTGTGAGAACTTGGCGTCATCTCTGTTTTCATTTCATACTTTGCACCTGCATTTTTATCCAGAATCTCTGTCATTGTCATCCTGTTTGTGAGTACTGGGAAGCGCCTCTTCAACCTTCCCTGTTATTTGCATTACAAGGGCAAATTAGAAAATATTGCTTCTTGCAAGCCCAAGCATTCTGCGTGATCTCCCAACCCCCCAAAATGACTCAGTGGATCCAAGCCTCCTCCCTGCTGTGTAAACAGGGGGTACAAGCAAGGACAGGCAGGATGCTCACATCCACCGACTCTCATTTGTACTTGGAGCCAACGCTGGCACAAAACACTGCTGCACCTCACTCCAAGGCGGAACGGGCTTCTGGGGAGCACGAACCGTGGGTGGCGGGGAGGGGGCCCAGCGCCAGGGCCCAGCGCGGGCACCGAGCCGGGCGAGTCCCCGCTGGGAGCCAGCGGGGCAGTGGTCCCCTCCCCTGCCGCTCGCCGGGCCTGCCTGGGCGCCCCGGGGTCCAAAGTCCCCGCCGCCCTCGCACCCGGCCCGCTCCCGTCCCCGGGGCCGGGCCGCGGCGGGGAAGTCCCGCCCCGCTCGGCGGGCCGCCAGCCGAGGGACCCTGCCGAGGCCGGCGGAGTTGACGTGCTGCCGGCGGAGGGTCCTGCCCGCGGGGTGAGCGAGCAAGCGGGCGGGCGCGGCGGGGCCCCAGGGCGCGTCTCCTCAGCCCGCCAAGCCGCCCCGCGTCCTCCCGCGGCCCAGACCCGTCCCGGGCTCGCCCTTAATGACCTCGGCCCGACAGACTCCCGGGCCAGGAAACTTCGCCGGAGTTGACGGGCGAGAGCTGCTTCCGCCCCTTCCGCTGCCGGCGCGAGAGGGCCTGAGGCGGGGAGGGCGGGAAGCGGCGGCTGCGGCTAAGGGCCGCGTGTCGCGGTCCTGCAGGGCCGGGGCCGCACCGGGAGGCGGCGGCCAGAGGCGGGCGGGCCAGTGCTCCGTGGCGGGGAGCGCAGGTCTGGGTGCCGGGGCTTAGGGGCCGCCGCTCCGTGCGGATAAGGGCGCTGAGGCGGGGCCCGGCCCGCCTGGGTGCAGCCCCGGCGGAGGGGACCGCTGGTGTGGGATGGGGAGCGGCGGCGGGACGCGGGAGGATACCGTGGCCGGGACAGCGGCGCTGGGCAGGCAGGACTGCAGGCAGGGAGACCCGCAGCAGGTGTGGAGCTTGAGGTGGTTAACACCTCCTGCTTCTGGAAAAGCGTTTCACAGGATCGGATGATAGTTACCAGCAGAGTAACCCCCCAGCTCAGTCAGGCTTCACTGTGTGAGTGCAGCTACGCTGCTATTATTAGTGCTGGTATTTAATATTTGTACAGTCATAACAAGTTAAATATTAGAACTACATCCTCTCTAGTACTCCTCTCCCATCAGTCCCTGAGGGTGGCTCCGTGAAGGAACAAATGTCTCAATCCAAACCTGGGATCTTCAGAGCCTGCCTTCAGCTGCCTCTCCATCTGGAAGCACCCGCAGCCCTCTGCAAGATGCTTCCAGCGTTGCTTAAGCTTGACGAGGCTGAACAGTAAAGCTGCAGACTTGCCTGCAAGCCTTGTTGGGATCCAGACACCATGCACTTTCTCTGTGGCCTGAGGTGTGCTGCCCTTTACAGAACACAGTTGCAGCAGACGCCCTGCTTTCTCCTCCCCTTGGACCAGTTTGGTGAGCTGCAGAGAGGAGTGCTGGTTCTGAGTGAGAGAGGTTCAGGTCCCCTCTGCCAGGTGGGGTTCAGCGCTGTAGCCAAGCCACGGCCCACCAGTGGCCTTGGGTGTTTGGCAGCCCTTCTGCAGCAGGTCTTGTGTTGTGGTGACGTGGTCCCACGTTGAAGCATACAAGTCTGGTGAGGAACTCAGATGAGCATCTTTTGGCCTAGCAAGTACATGAATATATATGATCTCTAAGAAACTTGCAGATATAATTCTTTTTTTAGGCATGTCTATTGTTAAGGATGGTATCTTCTGTGTTTTAGAGGCTTGTGATAACTCTTGAATGAAACAGATTTTTAGCTGGAGGTCACTTGCTGTTCGAAAATTGTGTTTTGCTTGTCTGGAATTCCCCTGTGCTTTATACTGGATACATTATTCGACGTCCACTGTCATAATATGTTCTGTAGTGTTTAAAGGTTGTTGCCTTCTTTCTGCTGGGGGCTGTGTTTCAGTGATGGGTGAAGCGATGCTTGTAATAGGTAGTTTTGTATCATTTTGTCAGGTACTTTGGGATTGTTATATGAAAGACTACATAAGTGTCATTTATTATTATGAATGCCTCTCATGTTTTGAAATTTAACAGACATAATATTTGCCATCATGTCACCATCATCACATTCATTTTTGTAGTTATAATCAATGGTGGCAACAATGGCATTCAAATGCTTAATTACCTTTCATATAGGTGACCAGTGCTAACTTATTAAATTAATGCGCAGCGGAGCAGGAACAAGTGTCACTGCTTCCCTCTGTGGTTAGGGAGCCATCAGGTTGCTCCTCACGTATAAAAATCAGTATATAGTGAAGCATATGGCACCAATGAGTTCTGTGTTTATTAAAGGACTGCTTCTCTGAACATTCTGTGGATTTTATTTCTTATTTCACTTGATGCAGATCTAAAATATTTTTTCCATCTTTCAAAATTTGAAATACTGAACAAGGTTCATTTTTCAGTAAGCTGAAATCAAGACTTCTTAAGGTTTCATGAAAACAGAAAGGAGACTTCTGCTTGCATCAGACTGGCCACCCGTCTGGTAGGGGGAGGATTAGAAATCCATCTAGGCTGTGGAAGCCTAAGGTTCAAGTCCCTGGTTTGATTCAGAGCAGTTTTGAACTTAGGTCTTCTGTGTTTCTGGAGAATACAGAAGTCATTGCAGTACCAGCTGTATTGGAAAGGAAAGGGAGTGTCCCATCCCCCTAGTTCTAAAAAGAAATGTCCTCTTTTTCTCAAAACTGGTAGGGTAGGTTTTCTGCTTTAACATAACTTTCTGTTCACAAATTAAAAAGTTTCCTTAGAATTTTCCAAGCAGTGGCCATGTCTTTGGTCTGATATTAATATGTATGTGGGTACTAATCCAAGAAAAGCATTTTATTCTAGCAAGGGCTGGGATATGTTTCAGAAGTATTTAACTACTTGGATAAGGAGAAGAAAGACCACTACCACCGTCATCTCTTATATGACAGTTTTAAGTAAATCACAATTTTTGAGTTGGATCTCAGAAACATATAGGATCACTGTTCTCAAAGATATTCTGAAACCTTAGTTTTGCATGGAGCCAAAGCCACAGGGTTTTTCCTGAAGTAACTTCTGTGGAGGAAGGAGGACCAAAGAAGAGTGGTATGTTACCTGCTGAGGTACTCCCTCTTTTTCTGCTCTTTCAGAATCTCACTTCTTACCTCAAAGTGTAAAAGGAGAATTGTATCCCACAGTTGTCTTTGCCCTGTCCTGGGTCTCTGTAGTGACAACTAAATAACAGGAATTTAGCTTTCCTTGCTGTGATTTGCATACCTTCTGGCAGATGGGTCAGATCGGTCTGGAAATGTTCAACTGGTCTTACTGCTCGAACTCTTGAGGGTTGTAAACTTTATTGCAGGACTTGGCTCTGTGTTACTCACTTTAGATTGGGTATCAAAGATTTTTTAAAAAAACAGATAATTAATAGTTTCCAGGACAAAGATACTGAGTTTGTATCTTCTTTCAGAAATACTGTGATGTCACGTTCTGTGGAACAAAAAAAACCAGTGGCAGGGTTCTGTGTCCAGTTCTTGTTAAGACTGAAGATTCAGCAATATCTGGAAAGAAAGCAGAAGTATATGCAGGAGACCTGACAGTCTTGTCAGCTTGTGTGTTGTTGGTTGTTCCTGCTATTTCACTATTGTACCCAGCTGTGGGTAAGAACTTAGTACTGGGAGTTGTACAAGCAAGAGGCCATTGCCTTTGACCGCTGACAAAGCATGCAGACTCTATAAGACTCTATAGAGACTCTAAAGTCTCTAAGTTAAAAGATACTCTTCAAGTTACACTCATCAGCTTTAAGCTTTCACTTGGCTCACATTAACTTTTCTTGTGTGGGCTAGTTTCTCGTTAGAGCAGAAGTGGACTTTGGGAAGAGCATACAGCTTCCATTTTCTGACACAGCCATAGCAGAACAGTTACAGTTGAAACTTATGAAGGTTTTTCTTGGGGTATTTTTTTTCCAGTGGGTCTTCAGATTGATTGCAAGGTTTGGGATACAGTTGTTTGCAATATTGGGAAACTGAATTTAGTTCTGTGCATCTAAACCCATCGCTCACTATTAAAGAAAGTGGTTTTCTGGAAGTCCCTGCTTATCCCAGTTGCTGCGGTCTGCGATTTTGAATGAGGCACTAAACCCCATCTCCGTGCTGTTCTCCACTGTGTGTGGCTTCACAGGCCTCAGTGAATCAGTGACTGGTATGTTCTGCAACAAAGCTGACCGTGGGGTTCATTCATCTGAATTTTCTAGCTAGTAATGTCCAGTCTTGACCAGGAGGTAGTAATGAACATTGCACTTCCATTGCAGAGATACGTGTGGTGAGAAGGATGATATCTGTTCTTTGGTGTCTTTGACCTCCATCCCTTTTCTCTTTAGCTCTGCATGTAAAGTTCCATAGACTGATTTGGTGTGGCTCTTGGTGATGGTGCTGCACAAGTAAGTCCCATCCAACATGCTTACTGAAATGTTTAAGCTCCTGTGAAAATATTTAAGCTTATGTGACCTTAAATAGAGAGAAAACCAATTAAAGTCAATGAGAATAACAGTAAGAGTAGAGTTATGTGTATGCTTAAGTTTCAAATTTGAAATTTAGAGGGAATGAAGACTGGACATGCATTTCTGAAAAGCACAAACTTTTTTCCTATATCATGTTGTCCTAGCAAGAAAGAGAGTGTGTGCTTGTAGCCCAGCACCCATGAGAAGGAAATATGATTCTGTTTAGGCTTAAGAATGCAAACACATGTATTCAGCCCATATTTGCATATAGTGTAATGTGAATTCAGTCCTGATTTTTGGCCTAAAAACACTATGTGTGCATGTAAAATATAATTAATGTACTGTTGGACCCTAGGGGAGAATTTTTATCTGACCTTTTATCAGGAGTAATTTTGGAAGCTGCCCAAAATGTAAAATTCCCTGAAGTTCTTCTAAAGGACATGTTGATGAAAAACCACTTATGGGGATGTTGGACTCAGATCTCTCTGAGGAAGAGAAATTTCAATGTGATACTGCTTGAAGAAGCCTAGGTTTTGAGACTGTTATCTGCACAGAAATAAGGTAAAATAAAAGTCCGACTCTATTGTGCTTACAACAACTGAACTTCATTGTAAAAAAAAGTCTGCAAAGCATTACATACTAAGTGACTTAAACTCTGCCTCTGGGACAAATCACTGTACGTGTGCATACATGGTCATGTGCAGATCACATGTGCTTGCTCTGATCCCAAAGGTATGACCATACTGTGAAATTCATATGAGAGGCTGCACTTTGTTCTGGTGTGGCTGTTCAACTGTAAGGAAGAAACTTGTTTTATGTATGTCTGGCTCAAAAGCTAGCTAGAGCAAGCATGTGACCCTCAAACCATGAGAAGTCTGTGCCTGCCACTAGCTGAGCAATGGAGGGAGTACACAGTGAAAATTTTCACTTACCCTTTCAGGTGAACATTTGAAAGCTTTGCTTCTCACTTGCCCAGTTCCTTTCCCCAGAGTGTGCTTTTTGGAGGTTCTGAGGGCAGTGAATCAATATATTGGCCTTTCACGTATGTGTAATAGTGTTTAAGTTTCTCTTACAATTTAAGTGACTTTGCTTTTACGTTGTAGAACATTGCCAGTGCCACTCAAGCAATGTAATTGCTGTGCTGTGTGTACATGCATATTTTGCTGGGACTTCTGCTTATCATTGTAAGATTATGTAAGGCTTGGCTAGAGTTCTAATTTTTTCATAGCAATTTAATATAAAGTCTTACTTCCAGTATCCCTTCTCACTTCTGTAGTGTAAAAGTTTTTTGGTTGCTCAAAGCATATATAGAAAATCTAGTAAAAAACAATATTTAGTGTTTCTTTTAGCTTGGCTTCTTAAGGAAATTTATGTTTCTGAATGATTTTGAGACCAGAGCTAGGTTGTTGAAGGCCACTGCATTAACCCACTATTCTGACTATCTCCAGAACAGTGTGTTTCAGGAAGAAAGGCAGCAAGGTAGGGATAGGTGATGCTTTTTAAATATTTCCCCTGAGTTCTATAGGTTTTGAATCTGTTGGCCAATTTCTACCCAGTCAAGAGAGTACAGAAATGGTGAGGTTCTTACTTGTTCCATGAAAATATAGCCACCCAAAGATGGGAAACTACAGGTGCCCCATTAAAGGAGGAGCTGCAACATGTGCTCGTATGGGGTTAGACAGGAGTTCCTGTAGGAGAGAGGCACTCTAAGTGTTCCCCTCCTCTCTGAGAAGAGCTTTAGTCAAGGCATGAAAAATCTCTGGTGGGACATCGATCCTTAGGACACAAAGCCTTTCCTCAGTATTGATGCTCATGGAAGTACTAGTGTGCCATCCTTATGCAGTTTGAGAACTAGGAGGAAGGCCAGCACTATACATCCAGTGTCCTTGTCTTCTTAGTGCACTTCTGCAGTAGGCAAGGGGCCGTACTGTGAAAAGCTGTCATGATACTTTTTTTTAGTTAACAGAGTATGAACATAGTGAAAAAGGAAAACACTGCCTCTGAATAGATAAGCTTGTTTTCCTTGGCTCATTTTTCTGAGTTAGCTTGAAGTTCAGCAAATCATGATAATCTCATAGCTCCAGTTTGGGAGAAGAAAAACACCAATGTCAATTATGAAGAGAAGGAAGAATAAATATGACTTTAATGAGAATAATCTGCATCACTTTCAGAGAAGCACATCTGCCATTTCTGCAGAAGAGAGAGGAGTTTGCCCAGAAACCTGAATTTTTTTCATAGTACTCTTACTCCATTTCCAAATTCTGTTTCTTGGGCAAAATAGCCCAAAAGCTGTATGAGATGTGCTGTTATCTTGCATAACACAGAGACAACTAGTGGTGCTGTGAGAGTGCCCATGTAGGAGTATGGTGTCGCAGGCTGTTGGACACCTGTGCAGACAGGGATGCAGAGGGAATTGCTGGGCTAAATGACAGGGAAGCCTGTATCTGTCCTTCTGGAGCAGATGCAGGTTCACTCCTACTGCTGCTCTCACCCATCCAGTTGTGGTGAACTCTGCTCCACAGACCCTTGTAGCTGCACTTCCCTGACACTGTGCATGAGCAAAAAAGCCATGCTTTTGAAACCAGCATATGAGAGAGAGAGTTGGGTTTCAGGCATGTTTGTCCTGTAATTAGCGCTTGTGAATAAATTTTTGAAGAAGGTAAAGTAGATCTGGCAACCCATCTGTCCGAGAAGTCAGAAAACTTGCTTGTCTAGTGGGGAAGAGGAAGAACCATGCTGGCAGTATTGAGTTCCTTCCACCCTGTAAACCTCTACAGAGTTGGCAGAAGCATGGGGAAAGAGAGAAAGAAGTTCATTTTTTAAATTCTTCCTGACATATTCTACACGTGTTCTCTTACCCTCTGCCTTTCCTCTTCCTTTGTCTTGCTAACTTTTTCCCTCGTTGCAAAATGTTTACATGTGGGGAATGGTGAGATAACACAGCATAGACTAGCTGATGATAATTTACTACAGATGTGTCATGTATTTCTAATTTGGGGCTTTTCCATGCTCTGTAAAGGTTGCTCACAGTAGAATTGAACACTCAAAGCATCTCCTCCATCTGTAAATATATTGCGAACCTGTGCTATGTCACATTTCCTAGGACTGCATGGAAAGTGCACTTACATATATAGGAAAGGAAAGGTATATATAGGAAAGGCCCACTTACAATGCTCTTGATACAGTCAGGGCAGCTCTTGTTTCTAAATGGCAGCTGTGTTTAACTTTTTCTGAATATAATAAATACCTATCGAGCCATTCTTTTTGCTTTTTTGTAAGTTTTGTGTCACAGCAATGTGGATTTAGTGTTGCTGTAATCTCACATTGTAATGTAATGGCGATAAAATTATTCCCATACAAGTCTAGAGAGAATCTGTGCTAATACCATTAAAATGTGCTTACCAAATCAAAACAAATGCGGTGTTCGCATGTGGAAACTGTGTTTATGCGATTATAATGTTTCAGCAATATGAGATTACTGTAGGAAGCAACTAATCCAAACCTAGAGAGACTTCCCATTACAAGACCATTAAAATGACACAATGACTGAAGCGCAAGTTTCAGATGGGAAAAGCAGAAACACAAATCTTGTCATCAGTATTCAGGCAAAACATCTCTTGAACTCAGTGGAGTTTTTACCAGAGTGAGGAATGCAGTACCATGACCTTTTTAGCAGCAAGTCTCTTTTCTCTTAACAATACCTCTAGGAAAAATATTTACTTCACCAATTTTAATAGTTGGCTAATAGTGAGAGTCGTATTTTACGCACCATACAATTGGTGGTTGTAAAGATTTGTCCAGAGTTTATTAGAGAAATGTTAAGGTATTGTTTCAAGGCTGTTGTGAAATAATATAAGTTTTGGTTATATCCTTTTATCTGAATATGTAATTTTCCAGAAATACCATTTATTTCTCTGTTTATACAGCACCTAGAGCAGAGAAGCCTTGTTCTATGCAGGAGCACCTTGTTGATACCACAGCATAAAGTAGTGATTTCCAAAACCAAAATACCTGTTATGGCCAGATAAGAGCCTACCTATCTTTTGTCATAGCATTGGCACCTTTTCCCCTTCCTTCAGATTGGGTTAAGATTCAGTAAATATAATTCACACGTCTTATGTAGGACCATCTAAAATATACTTGTCTTGTCCAGGATTGTTTCTTGGCTCCCTCCCTAGTCCATGAAAGGAGGCTGATATTACAGGAAGTGACTTGTCCTGTTCTATTACAAATATTCAAAATAGGCTGGATGAGTTGCCTATGGATATGTCTTTCCATCTCCACTATGAAATGGTCTAGATGATTATTCTGCAGAAGACATACATCATTTTAGATGGCTAAATGAAATTATATTAATTCAGTCCTCAGTATATGAAAGAAGAAACTTTCTCAGAAGAAAGGTCTGTGTAAAACATGGCATGCAAGTCATTACTAAAGCACATGAACATTGATTTCTGTAGTAATGTATACATGCTTAAATTAAGCAGCAGTCCTTACTCCATTTAAAAGCTGTTTGCACCTAAAATCTGTTTTAAAGACACTAATTAAATTCTGGTTCCATCAAGTGAATCTTATTAGGAATAATGTCTCATTATAGCATAATCAGGGCATAATCTGTGTAAATGACAGTACAGAAGGTATCGGGACAGTGGTTTTAAAAATAATTCCAGTCACAGGTTGTTGGGTGTCTTTATTTTTCATAATTTTTTTATTAAAATCGGTGGGTTTCTAAAACTGTGTTAGTAAGCAGGCACAGACATTAATATTAATCATATTTTTCATGCAGATAAAATTAGGCCTACTTTAAATGCTGTTTGTGTTAGTTTCCGGTTTTGTGGTGCTGCTTATATTTATAAAAATCCTTGGCCTCAATCAAAAGGTTCAATAGGAGGCATTGGTTCTGTAAACTCTGTATGTGTGCTGTGATCTGAAATCTAGAGTCTAAAAAGCAACAGATTGATATCTGCTACAAGAGAGACCTGGCACTGGAACTGGTAATTTTAAATGTTTCCTGCTGTTATAAATCAGAAGATGGCAGCCTATAGGAAGATCTCACACATGCAGCCATAGGGCTTCGCAGTGGTCAGGCCAGATTAATTGAGGATAATCTAAATTAACTGTGTCGGAAAGGAATTAGTGGGAACAAATGTTGAAAGTCAACTTTTTATCAAAGTAGTAATCTGAAAGTGAGCAAAAATTCATATTCGATTAGAGTGGCCTTTTTGAGTGGCTGCACTATTAAATAACTAAAAAACTGAAGTGGAGACTTGTTAAGAAAACAGACTGTAATCACTTTGTGTCAAGTTTTATCTTATCATATTTAATTATATAACAAAATATTTAGATAGGTTTGTTTTTCTAACTTAATAAATGGATTTGAAAATTGTCGGTGAACATGGGGAAAGAAAAGTGTGTCTCCAATGCAGAGAGTAGTTATCACTCTTTATGCTGTCAGGGTTACTGAATACCAGAGTGTAGATATTTAACGAAGAAAAAATAAAGGGAAAAAAAAAGCAAAGGTAATGCAATTATCTTAGAATTATCTTAGTCTCTTTGCTGTGCATATAAGAATGACTCAGATCATTGAACTTTCTCCAAAATAGGGGGTTGCTCTATAGAGCACCAGCTTTGTTCAAAGATAGAATTAGTGACTGGGTTGGACAACTTAATTGAATTGCAGCTACCAGCAGTTTCTGACTAAGACAGGTATTTTGCTTTTAATTATTTGCTCAAGAATAATGTTTTCTGAAATCATGCACTTCTTAATTTATTTGGCAAAAAATAAATCATTATATTAATCAGCCAGCAGTCTGTTCTATGAGAGTAATTATTCTTCTGCCTTCTCAAACAAGTCAACACACTAGTCTAGAAATGAAATTCATAAAAGAACAGTTCTTCCTAAGTCTGCTTTTACACAAGGCAAGCAAACATAGTCAGTCAGTCCTTTCTTTTTCTTATGGATGGCCAAGTTTTCATATTAAAATAACTGCCAGCACTACAGACTTCACTAGGCAGGCGATACCTGCCTTTTGCAGGGTCACTTTCGTACATGGGTACTCTGACAATGACTGCTTCTCGTGAGATGAAAGTATCTCCAAAGAGACCTTGACGTTCTTGTGCCCTTTGATATGTAGAGTTCAGTAACCTTCAGATTTCAGGTTTTCTGTCATCCTGGTAGATTAACTTTAGCAGTTAAAAGGAAAGTGTCCTCTGAGGGCTTCACCAGTAACAAACCCGTGTTTATGATATTATTCACTAAAAGGGAGACAGAAATGGGAAAGACCCTCTCTTTAATCAATAATGCATGCTCTAGTTAGTCCTGTCCTCTGGACATGATTAAACATGTATTTGGTTTCATAACTGATGATTTTGGTTGGCTGGGGATTATAACTATATATCCTCAAGCCTTTCCAACTAGCATCAGGAAGATCTAACATGAACTGGGTAGTCAGCTATGTTTAATGTTAATATGGCACGTAAACGGAAAAGGCTACCCCCACTCCCAAAAGAAAAAAATACCCCAAAATCCCAATGGGGAGAGCTGCAGCTAATTCTAACCTGTAGCGAGTCAGGCTAAACTTGCACAGGGCAGATGCCTTTTACATGAACCAACTGCAGACGGTAGCCTCAATGTATATCTTTGTCACCACTCAGTTGAAGTTTTGAGAAATGACATTGTTTCATTCATGTTAAAGATGAAGAAAAAAGTCTTTTACAGGCTGAGCCATATAAATTAAGTGTTAAGGTTTGTTCTTAACTGGTAAAATATTTGAGCAATGAAGCTGATGGGAAAAGCACTTTGGCTTCTGCCCCGCTGGTTGGGGGCCACACTATCTTTAGCGACTGTTGTTGGCTTTGGAGGAGTTGTCCTGGGTTGTTCCAGACCTCCACAGCGCAGCTGGCAGGAGAAACTGAGCTTCTGTTGAAGTCTAAGGAGCAGATGATCACCCCCATCCCGGTGTTCCTCATACAGAGGGGCAGCCAAGGTGTCCAAACACGGACAGCTTCCTCGGCATGTGAGGGGGATAGTGAGTCTTGGAGGCCACAAATAAATAAAATGAACATACCAGTAAGGAATATTCAGCCTTGGTGCCAAGTATGTTCATCTGGTGGCTCAAGCTGACAAAATTTGACAGCTGCTGAAGAGCAGAGAATCCTAAATGAACATACAGTGGTTGTTATTAAATAGGAAACATTTATCTTAATGTGATATTAACTATAGCACAATAAATGATGATGCTTTCCCTGTACTGGAATGTGGTATTTTTACATTGCTAGACTACTGATACAAGCACAGTTGAGTAAAATGAATGCTTTGTTTTTCATGTTGACCACCCTACTGGAAACAGTGTTTGAAAACTTTCCATTGTGCACACACAGGATGTAGGTACATGCGTGAGAGAAGGGAGGGAATTCAGAAATTTTGTAAGAAATATTGGCTCCATCTGAAATGTTTTTGTTTCCTTTCTTCTTCCTTCCCAGACTCTTTTAATGTGATTTTTTTTTTCCTTTTGCTAAAGAAAAATGCCTTCCTTGGGAGGGAGAGTGCAGACTGTCTTGGGCCCTGTGGATCCAGACCACCTTGGCTACACGTTGACTCACGAACACTTGACTATGAACTACAGCAGCTGTTTTTGTCCACCTTCTCCAGGCCAAGAGCCTCTGTCTGATGGGCCCATTGAGATGAAGAACTTGTTTTGGATTAAGCAAAATCCCTACAGCCATAAAGAAAACCTTCTTTTGTATCAGGAAACAGATGCTGTGAAGGAGGAGCTGTTGCATTTTAAAGCAGCAGGTGGTGGGACAATCGTGGAAAACACAACCACAGGAATCGGTCGGGATATGAATACTTTGAAGAAACTTGCTGAAGAAACTGGAGTCCATATTATTGCTGGGGCTGGGTTTTATGTGGATTCCACTCATTCTTCTCAAACACAGGCCATGACAGTGGAGCAGGTAAGTCTTAACCATTGCTTTGGAGTCTCTCTCCTATGAATTACCCCTGGGTGAGTCAAAGTTGGAGAGAAGTTCCAGGAAAACAGATGAAATCTAGAAGTTCTCAATGTGAAAAACTTGGGAACAGTGTTACTGCCTGTGTGTTACAGCTAGACCAATGCTACTTGTGTGTGCTGGGATTACCTGTCAGCATTTCCAGTTCTTAAGCTCCATTTTCTCTCAGGGATTTGTTATAATGCAACAGTAAAAGGAAAATAAAGTACTTCATCTGTGGGCATCTGGTACCACACCAATTACCCTGTTCTTTTTACAATTTTTAAGGAAGGCGTATATCCCTTCTGCCTCTTTTGTCTCTTTTTCTGGCTAATTGCTTCCCAATGAGATCACCCAGAATTCTTGTAAAAAGCATAAATAATTGCAATAGTTACAGGACAGTTGTAAATCATTGCTCTGCTCAGGCTGGCTGTTATATCTCTTTTCTCTACCATTTGTCCAGAATTTTCAGGGCAGAGTCTACATCGAATTGTTTGTACAGTGCCTAAGACAATGTGTTAATAATGACCAAGGTCCCCAGATATTCCTATAATAATAAATATTCATTCATCTTTTATTAAGAAAATGTGATGATAGGGAGAAGAGGGAAGGGAACTCTCCAAGGCAGGAGGCTGTGAATGCAGATGAACAGAGCTGAGAAAATTTTTTTAAAATCTATCACAGTTTACAGATGAGTCAAATTAATTTTAAAAATCAATGGTCAAAACTTGAGCAGATGTAAAGTGATGCAGCACTGCCAGCCACATGGGACCCAAGCTGTTCAGAACAGTACTAGTTTTCCTAAATATTCTTGCATCGACTGAAATTTGATACAAATAGATTCCTTGGGGCAAAGGTTTCCCTTCTGTATTTGGTGGACTGCTGGACACCCACAGATGTCCTGTACTCAGCAGGTAATAAATACTTAATCCAGTCCAGAAGACAGTTGGTTACTTAGAAAGGGTTGTGCAGTGACTGATCTGTGATAACCAGCGGTTCCTCCTTTGCCAGTGAATTTTACATGATGATATGTTTTCTGATTAGGCAAAGACAATTGGAATATTTTGTTGCCAGCCCTAGCTGAGCTGTTTAGTGACACAAGGATGTTGCTGCAGGAGAGATGTTCTTCAGGAGAGGAGTGACTTCTGTATCATAGGATAAAGTGTTGGGCAGAAACCTGCTGTAAATTGTAATAGCTTGGACTGACTTTTGTGTGGAGATTGAGTATTTACCAGTATGTAGTATGAGTCTATTGAGGAGGCAAGGTGTGGAGTAAGGATAAGGTACAGATTTATTTGAAAATTGGTGTGGGGTTTTTCCGTTTCCTGGATTTGCTTGCAAACCTTCCTTCTTCCTTTGTTCACTTTATTCTTCCTTAAAATCATGATTTCCCTAACATTCATGGCCAAAGAGTTAGAAGGTCATCATCAGTGCCATTTTGTGCTCTGAATTCTGAATGTATTCTTTAAGATACATGGCCAATTCTGGAAAAGAAAAACTAAAGCTGTTATAACAAAGTGCTTTTATTAGGAGATTCTGATGTCTTTTTTGCTTACAAATATTTTAAAAGCAAGCTAATTTTGACACTCTAAGTTTGTCAGCTGAGCTTTGTTCTTGTAGTTCTGAAGTCATTGGAGCTCCTGTCATTTTATGTTGACATTCCCACAAGCAGGACTTGCCTTAAACTTGTCTCTTCAGGATCTCCCTTCCCTATCTAAGTGACAAGGTTTCCTTATTCTCTGAGCCCTTGTTTTGCAAGAAATTACATTGAATTGTTTCTGGAGCCAATTCAAGATGGCGAGGCACAGGTTTCATGCTGAGCTAACTTTAGTTTTTTTAAAGAAAAATTAGTCTCAGTCTAAATCAGCGTTCAAATTTTATGTAGACCAGCTTTCCCGGCAAACCTGGGCAACTGTGTGAGTGGATACTGTTAAATTGATTTGCTTTGTGTTTATTTTGGTCTTAGTGAATGGCTAGCATAACGTTAGTTGACAGAAACCAGATTTTAACTGCAGTTTTTCACACACCCAGCTGTTAATAAAATAAGTTCAGAAAGACCTCAGGAGTATAACTAGCACAGTGTCCATAGGCCAAATCTGATGCTATTTAACACAAATAATATTAGTAACCAAAAATCTCATTTTCCTGTTCTCTAGCTTACAGGCATTATTGTTGATGAGATACTCAATGGAGCGGATGGGACTAACATCAAGTGCGGTGTGGTGGGAGAAATAGGTTGCTCCTGGCCTTTGACTCAGAGTGAACACAGAGTGCTTCAGGCAACAGCGCAGGCTCAGTCACAGCTTGGGTGCCCTGTTATCATCCATCCTGGCAGGAACAGCGATGCACCTTTCCAGATTATCCGCATTCTGCAGGAAGCTGGGGCTGATGCTTCAAAGACAGTCATGTCTCACCTCGACAGGTAAGCAGACTATTCTGCTGTCCTTCCGGCAGTGTTGCCACAACCCGCTGGTGTTTGGGGGAACTATCTGCAAATAGCTAGGTTTCTGTTGTGTGCTGGGATCATGACATGAAGAATTATCTTCAAGTATACTGGCTTAAAAATATGAAACTGCTTATATAGAGCTTGATGAGCTTCCAGCACTTCAGTCAGGATCAGCTTTTAGGTTCACACTGATAAAGATATTTGGGGATTTTAAATGCTCTCTTTGAAGGCCTGGGAGCGAGATTAGGAATAACTGTAGCCACATTTTTAAAAAATGGGGATTCTATCATATCCCTGCACAAATCACTGCATTTACAAAGCACTGGACATTGAGCAGCTCTCACCAAATTGGGTGGGAAGCTGCTGGGCTTCCAGCATTTTTGAAAACTGGGCCACTCTTAAGGGCCTGACCAAAGTCTCTCAGATACTAATGGAGAACTCCTTGGTTTGGTTGGGTGCTGGCTCAAAGCAGAAGCCAGACTGTTTCAGTTCTGCTACCAGACAGAAGAAATATTGCTTAAAAAGAAAATAGTTGGGTTTTGGATAGTTCTTAGCATAGACCAGAGAGCTAACTTTTAGTTTCCTTGGGAGCAAAAACCAGGAGCCCCACATCAGACGTGGAGAGGAATTGGGGTGCTTTTCTCTCTCCAGTTTAGAAACACAGCCTCTGTTACCAAATCAGTTTTGTGTGACCTTGTGCTGCTCATGGTGAGCTGGAAAATGTCCAGGCATTGATTAGTTTGGCCAGTTGCTGAATAATGGAGACTGTTTGTGGTCATATGATTCTCAGCAATTGGATTGTTTGCCCTCTGTGTGAATGTAATACAGGCAAGAGCACTGTGCTCCAAATTTCTAACCGTTACAGGCTCTAAGAGCTTGTAAATCAAGCTACAGGTGTTTTGTATTCACACAGAGCTCAGTGTTTTACTTGGGGATTTTAGGAGCATAAAATTCAGTGCCACGAAATTTTATTTCTATTTGATTATATATAAATGATATGGACATTCTTTATGCATTTACCTGCATTCCATTTTATCTATAGCTATATTTTTCTCTCATTTTTAAAGAAAAACTGATTACTTACATCTTTGTATGAAAGAGGACTGAGCAAGCTGCAGGTGTCAGTACTTACGTAGCCATTTTGGTAAAACATAAACATCCAGTTATGGTTTTTGCCTTTATATGCTGTTGTAAATCATTGAATTCAGGGATTTATTGGTGTAAAATAAGCAATAGAAGTAGGAAAACAGTCAAGACAGAGGTGCAGTTTTAGTAACAGCCGCTGATGCACAATATGACATTTCCTTATACTCCTCCTATCATTACTTTCACACATTCAGGTTGGCACTTGCTATAACATAGACTCTAAACTACTGTGAAGTTTGGCTTTGCAATGTGCATTTAACATTTTAAGTCTCCTCCAGTGAGAAGAATCCACGTGGGAGCATCCCAGTCCCGTAAATGTGAGATAAATTTGTACATAGCTCCATATTTCATGCCTGCTTTTGACATAGACAGAATGGTAGTTTTGGGGTAGATTTACAGGCAAATGATAAAACTAAAATGCCGGGTACCATGTTTTGCAATTTAGCACCTTAGAACAAAAGGTAGCAAGTGTCCATAGTGAAACTATGGTGTAGATAAAGGCTGGGAAGCAAAAGCTATTGAGTCTTGGCTTTGGCCATTTATTAGGGATTAAGGTTATAAAGGTATCTTGGTAGAGATCAACATTGATTCACTTGAGTAGCTTTTGTTAGAAGGCTCACAGCGATCATTATGAATGCCTGTTTGATAATGTTTGGTGGATGTCCCTGCGGTGATTTATGGATGAGGTCCAAACTACAGGATGCTTCCCTGTGTCCCATCTCCTTTTCCATGCGTTCAGGGCTGCTCGGGGGCACATATTGCCCGAACACCTAATTCCAGCACAGAGATCAGCAATTTGAGCTGGAAACTGCTGCTCCTGCTACATGCATGTGGCTTACAAGCGGACCCAATGGCTGATGAAATTAAGCTCTCCTGCTCTTTGTTGGGACAGAGCACCCAAAAACACAACACTAACAGTAGTTTTCAGAAGAAATTGTTCTGGCTGTGATTTGGAAATATGTTGTTGGGTGGTTTTTGCCACCTGCACAGGGATGAATACTCTTGGCTACTGTATCCCCAAGAACTGAGCAGGGCGGGATCTAAAATCACCCATTCTCTTGCTCTGCACTTTGAAAACTCATTTGGTAATAAATGTTCAATCTCTGTAAACTGTAACATTTATTTAAAAATACCATTTTTTATTAATTACAGTTGGCAAGTCTTAGACTCCTGCTGATGGCAGGCTTGTTTGAACAAGGGTTTTCTCTCTCTCAACCCATCTGTTCCTCCTACTTGATCCTGTTGTTAAGTCATAATATTGAAATTGTGACATCAGTCATTTCCATAGCAACAGACTGTGGTGTAATTGTATACGGTAAAATTACTTTGTGACATCAATACCTGCAATAATAAAAAAAATTAAACTACTGCCCTTTTGGTTAACTGTGCTGTTCTTGAGGAAACTTGTTTTTTCCTTAGATGAAAAAAAATTGTGTTGTGGTTATAAAGATAAAATTATAATGTATCATTTGAGTGTTTTTGTTTTCCTTTGGATAGCTTACCCTCTTGGTAAAAGTGTTTTCAAAGAAAAAAAAATATTCCAGAGAGCTCTTATTTCAGTTGCCATTCTTTTCTGAATGAGTGATGGGTTTTAGTAGCTTTGTTCCTTCACTTTTCAAATCTACTGCAAAGCCCATGTCCCAGGTACTCACAGTGCCATTATATATTTTGGTGAGAGCGTTTCCTTAAGGCGTTCTGGCCAGATCCCAGTGCAAACAATGATATATTGCTGTTCTAATGACAATCTAGAAACATCACTGTACAGAATAGAAACTAAAGACAAAGTTGTGTATTACCGGTGTGTGATGGATGAAACAAGCCCTGGATGTAGCTGTCTCCTGTAACTCTTTTGGGAAAGTAAATCTGTCTTGTGTAAGTAATCCATTGTCTTTTTTTAAAATGTCACTATGAATTAACCTCCTCCTTAAATGTCCTTCCTTGTTAGGTTGTCTGTTGAGAGGTTTAGTGATACCAAAAGTAAGTAACTTTCCTGTTTCCATTTAAAGATTATCGTAAATGTTTTCATTATTTCATGGGAGAATAGTTGGTTTTGTTTTGGTTTTTTTAATGCATGAAGTCCCAGATGAACGTGAGAAAGACAATGCTGTGTATTAGCTTAAGGTGGATGTGTCAAACAGGAATCCTGTTTTTCAAAAGGGTGAATTAGGTCTTAGATTATTGGTTTTGTTCCTTGCAAGTAGGACGTTGCAAGATACCTATCCTTGTACCATGAGGTTTTTTTCCTTTCTATTACAATGCTGACTTTGTGTTATATGTGTTCTGCAGGACTATATTTGATACAAAGAAACTTCTGGAATTTGCTAAACTGGGATGCTATTTAGAGTATGACCTATTTGGTACAGAATTTCTTCACTACCAGTTCCATCCTGATATAGACATGCCAAGCGACAATGAAAGAATTGCAAGGTATCTGCTTCCATGCAGTTTAAGCTATAGCATTGCCATTGACAAATGAATATTATTGGAACTTGTTTTAAAGGCATCACAGGGTAATTCTGCTTGCTGTTCAAAATTGTCTTTTTTCATACTAAAATAATGACACATTTTTTTCTGCTGCTGTCACATCTTTAGGGCAGCATGTATAATTTCTTCTGTCTGCAAAGGAGGACGTAGAATCATAGTGTTGTAGAAAGTTACTGGAGAAAAAGATCAAGAGCTTTTTTAACTTCATTCTCCGTCCTAATTCCATGCTGATTTGGTTGAATTTTATAATTTACTGCATTTATGTAGACTGTAAAAAAGAAAAGGCTGGAGATACAGGACTTACATTAGGGTTTGCCTTTTGTTTGAAACATAGTATTGGAAACCTAGTGCTGCTACTGAGCATCATCTGAGCCTGTTACATCTCCTCACAAATGCACTACCTGAGCAAAACTCATTGGTTGTCTTGGATGGATTTGATCCATGCTTCCATCCTGAAAACCAGACTTTTGTTCTTCAAGCACTTTATCACCTCTCCTCCCCCTCTCCTTTTGCCCTTTCTCTCTTTTGAAGAATGAGATTCCTGTCTCCTCAGAACTCCCATGCTCCTCAGACTCACAATGTGAAAATATTGGCCCCACTGGCAGGATACCTCTTCCCTGCTTCTCATCAGCACATGCAGTCTCAGCTTAGCTGCACAGCAAATCTGTTGTGCTGTGCTAACACAAGGTATTGCCAAGGAGACGCATTCCTTGCAGAAACTGTCTGAGACAGGTAGGATCAGCTGGGAATGGGTTTCTCACTCTGTCTGGAGGTGTGATCCTCCTGTGCTGTTTGTCCACAGTGTTTGTGTGCAATGAAGTGGCAGGTTTCTGAGGGGTGGGGTGCCATCCTGCCTGTGTCTTTTTTCCTTCCAGAGTCAGAAACAATTCTTTTCTTCTCTTTGATGAGAAAGATTTTATGATCCCTGATCACTAATGAAAACTTTATAGCTTTCACTTATATTGCAGACATAGCATCCCTGCCCCTCATTGTTAGGGTAGCCTCAAGACTTTTATTCTCTGTTTTCAGGCTGTTCTCTTCTTAAGAAGGTGCTGTGGTTACTATTTCACTTACTGCCAAGCGTTTGCTGCTGCTTTTCACACTGGAAATAGTTTCTCTCTCTTAACAGGGCTTCAGTCTTGCACTCAGTATTTTTAAATGTTGCAATGAATCGGCAGTTTTCACATTTAGAATGGGTAAAGTTGCTCCCCTCCCTGTGCCTCCTCCCCTCTCCTGTGCCACAGGAGGTCAGCTTGTACAAAAGCACCTTGAGGAATATGTGTAGAGGAATGGACTATGCCTTGGTTAACAAGTACTTGTTCAACTATGGCAAAGTTCTCATTCCGTTCATGATACGTGCTCAGCCACCGATGTCTCTCCTTGAACTCTGTGGCATTTGAGTATTTCTTGCAGGCTGCTTATAGGAAGAAAATACAAAAAGTTTGTCTTCTGATTGTATGGTGTGAATATGTGCACTTGGGTTAGATGTGCCATTAAATGGATTTTCTTGGGCTTTTCATGCATCCACACTGGACATACGATGGCCGTGGGTTTTTTTAAAAGTAAGGTTTAAGCTCCTTAGGGGTTTTTTTGTCAAACAGCACCAGAGAGGCGGAAATCAAATTGACCTTTAAATGTGTTGATGAAAATACTAAATGGAAAATACATGTTCAGGTCTTGTCTATTCAAAACGTAAACTTCTGTTAGTCATGCCATACGTACTCAAACACAGTTTAGCTGTGTGTGTACTTATGCATTTTTGCTGCAATCTACTGCCAATGCAACTAAAAACCTGATTTTTTTCAGGGACAGTTTTTCTCTGAGTCAGAAGCAAGTAAGTACTAACTAAACTTACAGGAACGAGCAAAAAGCAGTAATGAATGTGGAATATAAAGGACCATATGCCTCCCCAACCCACGAAATGGGACCAAATATGAAAGGAGATGATTCTAAGATGTGTGGTCAGCAAAGAACTTAGTCCCTCCAGTGTCATTGCTCTCATTCTCTGGTTGGCTTGTGGCCTTTCTGTGTTTCAGGCTGGAGAAGATACATGTGATGTTGTAATACTATGGTATACATAGTGTTGTGCACTATATGGCAGTTTATGGTGTTTTTATGAAAGATGCTAATTTTTTACCAAGTTCTATCTTACTTGCATTCTTCCTGCTGCCCATGTTGACTTGATCCTGCTACATGTATCTCCTCATAACTAATTATAATAAAAACTGACAGTAAGGCCTTTCAGATATAGTGTGGTTACTTATAAAACTAATATTTGCTTTCTTGCTGATCAAAGCACAGTCAGGAAGGTAAGAATTAGAATTTCACAGCGCTGGCAAATGATGGAATTGGGTGCCTTCGTGAGGAACGAGCACTTTCCAGGTCTGGTCTATCCGTTTCTGCCACTTTAATGCTGCAATCTACTGCCAAACTAAACTGAAGCTTAGTGGGAAACTTAACAGTCATGCAATACAGACACCCACCGAATAAATTCTAAAAAATGAGCTGAGTAAGGGATTAAGGTTACCAGAGTGAAATGTGGAACAGAAGGACTTGTTGTAGCAGACTGGTTACAAGGGAGTGACCAAAAGGATTACTTTTTTTTCCAAGCTGACTTGTCATTTTGCCAAGTCTGTTTAGCTGGGCTGCTGTATTAACTCCTCTTATTTCCTGGCATTTGCTAGCACTATGCAATGCCTGTCTTGTTTATCTTCTTTAATGAACATCCTTGAAACATGTTTGGATGATACCTGTCTATATGGAATATGATGCTGACAACTTAAAATTTGTATTAACCTGGTTTGCTAAATGGGAATTAACTAAAAATGTGACAGTATTTGTGTAAATGAGATGGGCTTCTTCAAGGACCCATCACACACAGAGTCTGGTCCTTAACAAATGTAATGGGACTAGCTTTGTGGCAGCAGCAAGAACTAACCCCATGAATCAGTCGTGCTGAGAAGGAGTTTATGTAGGAAATTATTACTTACTCCTGTATATAAAACCTGTGTCCCGTGCTTGGTGATGCTGAAGTTCTTGAATTCCTCCATGGACTTAATGGGACTGGGAATGCAAAGTCATGTGCCAGCTGGAAAGAGTTTTCCTTCTCCACTCTAATGGTATGTGTGATGGTATGTTTTCAGAGGTGGGTTTTTTCATTCAATAAAATAAGTGTTTTAATTTCAATTAAATATAAGGAATGTGTCTTCTGAGTACCTAAAAATAAAGTGTTTTCAGTTATAATACAGTCCAGCAGTACAGTAATGTAAAAAATGTAAATCCTGCTCAGTTCTGTGCTGCTGCAGAGAGAGAACCTTTCACTGATGGGTGTGCTTTTTACTTTTGCAGGATTCGTATGCTGATCGATGAAGGCTATGAAGACAGAATTCTGATTGCTCATGATGTGCACACTAAGAATAGGTTGATGAAATACGGAGGTCATGGATATTCACATATCCTTAAAAATATAGTTCCTAAAATGCTAATTAGAGGCATATCCCAAGATAAAATTGATAAAATACTCCTAGCAAATCCAAAGCGGTGGTTGACTTTTAAGTAAGAATAATGAATAAATATTCCTATTTTATAGGGAAGCTTGATAAAATTCAGATTTGTTTCAGGAGAGCAGTCATTTTAAAATTTGGTTCTTTTCAGAGAAACTGGAAGTTATTAATTAGATGCAAACAAACTGACTATGACTATATTTTTAATTAGAACAACAAAATTATGTATTCTCTCTGCATTTTCTCCCTTCTAAAAGTCTGTTCATGAATGATTTACTGGATACAAGCCTACCTGCAAAATCTTTTCAATTGAAATTTTAAAATAATTGTTTCTAGAGAGTAACCTAATACTATTATTAAAAATTACCCAAAAATATTTTTGAAGATGCATCATCTGGACTTTGAAGGAAATTACGGTTTTCAATTACCCTGGTTTTCAAAAACCCCACTTCTCCAGGGGGTGATTTTAATCCTTGTAATATTGACAATCTTCTAATTATCCTTGTATTCTTTAAATAATGCTTGATAAAAGGTGAGGGACTTTTAAATAGCTTCTGTAGACAACAGAGGGCAAAAGAAATCTCAAATAATTCTAAAAAGATAGTTTCTTTCCAGTTTAACAAATTACTTATTTTTAACTGGAAGTGTAAAATACGTGGAAAAATGTATTTTTGAATAAAGCAATTTGATGACCTCTTAAAACT